>NC_133437.1:25442166-25742166 GCF_011762505.2 Arvicanthis niloticus
GGCTGGAAGCCTCCCTGTGAGGGGGAAGAGCTGGCAGCAGGGCACAGAGAAAATGTTGGGACAAAGAAGGAGGTAGCCCTGGAGAGATTCTCTTGATGAGAAGAGAGAAGTGAGCTGCAGTCCAGGACTCAGACAGGGGTCTCTCTTTGAGGCCACAGGATGTATGCAGTGCTGGAGAGGATGGCTGTGTGTGGTTGGGAAGGGGAAAGCAGGAAAGTGGGATCATTGCTGTGGGAAGTGAGGAATCCCTGGGGGAGCTGTGGAGGAAGGGTGCCTTAGGTGCCTTTAGTGGGTGAGCAGGGGATGCCTTAACCCTGTGAAGTTGGAGGTTGCATGTTCCCAGGTGCCTGTCACTCTCAGGAAGCTGGACACCTAGGAAGGACATTGTCTTAGGAACTGAGACAGGTTGTTCCTCTCCTCATACAGCTCCAAGGACCCAGAATCCACAGGAAGGGTGGCTGTGGGAGACAGGGAGGTAGCTATCTGCTGACACCTCCAACACACACATGCATGTGCACACTCACTGGGGAAGATAAGGACACACATTATGTGAGTGGAGAGACTCATTTTTTGTCTCCTAACAGCCAAATTCTATAGCAAAGGAAAACATTATACCTTGTTTTAAAACAAAAGCTAAAATCAGAGAGATCTCCTCCTATGTTAAAAAGCCCAATTTGTAAAGAATGCTTTCTCTTAGGAAGCAATACTAACAAGGACCCTGTGTAGCTTCCCTGCCCTGTGCTTATGCCTACATGAAGGTGTTTTCCTCCCTCAAATCTTATGAATTGCTGCCAGGAGTCTTGATTCTGCTTGAGTCTGAAAAGCTCAGAGTCCAGCATTTTGGAACTTGGCTGCTCCCAGTGAGTCTGAGCCTGGGACTCTCACTATCAGACTTTGTGATGCTTCTCCCTCTCCTGAGACACTATCAGACTTTGTGATGCTTCTCCCTCTCCTGAGACACTATCAGACTTTGTGATGCTTCTCCCTCTCCTGAGACACTATCAGACTTTGTGATGCTTCTCCCACTCCTGAGACACTATCAGACTTTGTGATGCTTCTCCCACTCCTGAGACACTATCAGTCTTTGTGATGCTTCTCCCACTCCTGAGACACTATCAGACTTTGTGATGCTTCTCCCTCTCACTCTTGAGATCATGTTCAATCTCTTTCAAAAATACATAACAACTTAAACCCTGTCATAAGCTCCGAGTTTGCTGTAAATAGAACCACAGACCCCCATGTCTTGAGATATGCTCACTCCTCCATTCCTTTACTGGTATCTGAGCTTGTCCCTAGCACTGTGCCTCCCGGGAAGAGCAGCCCAACCCCTGGGATTGCAAGTCCAGGACTGGAAATAGCAAAGGCTATCTTAGAAGGTGTGGTCAGGGGTTGACTGCAAATACAGGGACCACAATAACAACATTAGATAGCGATAACCCAGGGTCCCTAGAGAACAAGGTCAGGGATGGCCTCCCCAACACCAAATGTACTCTTGACTGTGAGCAGAGATGTGAGCGCAGTGAGTGGGGAGCCATGCAGACATGGGAGGAGAGAGTTCCAAGCAGAGGACACAGCTTCGGGGGCATCCAGGGACCAGGCTCCCTGTTGGTTTTCTGCACCAAGTGTGTGGGCATACCTGCGTCCAAACACCTCGTCTTAATATCATTCTTCCTTAGACTCCCATGCTCAGGTTATGGTGGGCCCAATGCTGATGCTCATGTTTTCTCTCTTCCAGCCTCACTTTTAACCTGCTGGAACTCCCCTGCCACAGCACTGCTAACATCTAAAGAAATGCGGTTCTCGGCTGCTGAAGGGGCAAAGGTTCTTCTCTATGTTCCTGACCAGGAAGAGAACCTCCTCTCCTTTTCCTGGTACAAAGGGAAAGATGTAAATGAAAATTTTACCATTGCGCATTATAAAAAATCCAGTGGTTCACTTCAACTTGGAAAGAAAGTCAGTGGCAGGGAAGAAATCTATATGGACAGCTCCATGATGCTCCAGGATGTCACCCAGGAAGACACGGGATTCTACACTTTAAAAACCTTTAAAGAACATGATCAACAGGAAATAACATATGCCCATCTCCAAGTATATAGTAAGTGACTCTCTGCGACCTGTGGGTGCTCGGAGGGATCATTCCACTTAACACACAGGGGTGACAATGCTGCCCTGTGCCTACCTCCCCTCTGCTCTGCATCTCCTCAAGCATTTAGTGCAAGACACACACGAGGGAGTTAAAGTGCAGTACTCAAACCCCATCACCAAATGTGTCACACAGAGAGCAGGGCGTGCAGTGGGTAACTCAGACAAGGACATTAGACTCAGTCAAGACCTGCAGGGCTCTCACTGTGAACACGGCCCTGAGGTAGACCCTGAGGGACTCTGGCATGAGAAAAATATGGGATTCTCACACAGATGTGAGCACCAGGAAGCCCTGGCTCCAGACCTTGTCCCAGACTTTACTCCAGGTGACCCTGGAGACCTCTTCTCCAGGGCTGGAACCCCCACCCCAGGCCTCCACATTGGCATCTCCTTCTGCTGAGACTGAGCATGGAGACCGAGCTGGACAGGTGCCCAGGACATCAGCCAGAACGTCTCATGGGTTTGCAGGTTTTTATGGAAATAGCTTATCATCATGGGTCCAGCCCAAGGAAATCTCATAGCTAGGCAAAGGGTAATAGATTCCCCTGATTTGGACAGCTCCCCTGTCCCAAGATAAGATCCTTGTCCTTATTTAAGGTTAACTCACAGACACGGCAATGGTCATTCATCATGTGTCCTATTATAGAGAAACAGAGACCCAGGGAACACAGTGGCTGAGTTAGGATGGCACAGGCCATGGGTGGTCATTGCAAGCACAAGACACTGGCTGTACCCTCAGCTCCGAGTCCCCATGAAAAATTGGTATTAGGTACGTTGGAGCAGAGAGGGGCTGGCTGAGATGTCTGGAGATGAATCTTTCATTTGCTCTCTTCTGTTCACACACAGAGATTGTGACAAAACCCTATCTCCAGCTCAACCACACTAGCGTGAAAAGGAAGAGGGCCTCAGTTTTCACCTGTGTGTCGCCTGACACCGGAGTAGACATCAATTGGTTCTTCAATTACAAGCCCCTGAACATCACGGAGAGGGTCACACTGTCATCTGAAAAGCACAAGCTCACCATATCTCCTGTCTGGAAGGCAGATGCAGGGATCTATCAGTGCGAAGTCTCCAACTCCTTTAGTTCCAAGAAGTCGAACCCATTGATCATGGTGTTGGCTTATGGCTAATGTCTCCTCTCTTCCTATACCAGAGCTTTGCAGTTTTTATGTCACTAGTGTGCACAGTTTATGAAAATTATAAGGAGAAAATTATCACTACAGATAAGAGAGACAGTCAGCATGGTGACATCCACCTGCAATCCCCAAATAAAACACAGGTCAGGAGGAAAATGAGTACAAGGCCAGTCCAGTTACACAGTATGACAATGACTTTAAAATAAGACCTCAGTATAGAAACAGAATTGCAAAGGAAGGCCCAGGTTCTGAATCACATATGGACCCACCTTCAGGATCCAGAGGGAACTGCTCAGATGCCTCAGGCTCACCAAAAGCTGTGGGTGCTCCAAGTCTCCTATTAAAATGCTGCTGTGTTTGCATAGAGTTATGTATGTCTTCCCAGGAGCTCAAATCCTTCCTGGGGCCCAAGCTGTGTGCTGCCTAGACCCCATCTATCCGCTTGAAGTTGGAATAATGGTAGGGGATCAGACTGGACATGTTTCACTGTAGATATGGTTTTGGTCAGTTTTCATCTGTATATTGTTTGATGCCCAGATGTAAACTCCATGAACATAAAGGCCCCTGAGTTTCTTGTCCTGAGTCTAGCAGTTTTTTCCAGTGCGACCTTGCACAAGATCCTGTTTTGTCTTAACAATTTTCCATGTGCTAAAATGCACAAATAAGATTTTAGCCATTTTGGCCTGACGATGGTGGTGCACGCCTTTAATCCCAGCACTTGAGAGGCAGAGGCAGGCGGATTTCTGAGTTCGAGGCCAGCCTGGTCTACAGAGTGAGTTCCAGGACAGCCAGGACTACACAGAGAAACCCTGTCTTGAAAAACAAAAAAACAAAAAAAACAACAACAACAAAAAAGATTTTAGCCATTTTGACAACCACGGTTGAAAGGTGTGAAGCACAATAGTATTGTTGTGTGACAGTTACTGTGGTCCATTTCCAAGCCCTGTTTAAACCTTTCCATTCGCTTGGTGGTGGTGGTGCACACCTTTAATCCCAGCACTTGGGAGACAGAGGCAGGTGGATTTCTGAGTTCAAGGCCAGCCTGGTCTACAGAGTGAGTTCCAGGACACCCAGGGCTACACAGAAAAACCCTGTCTTGAAAAACCAAAACCAAAACCAAAAACAAAAGCAAACAAACAGAAAAAACCTTTCCATTCATGACAGTCTGTGGCAACTAACATTCTGCTGCTGTCCCTATACACGTAACAAAACCAAGTCTAATTGTTTATGGTTAATATCAGCACGGAAAAATCCAACTCTTTAGTCTGTTCATCTGCCAGGGGTGATGAGGTGAGGGTGCCGAGTTTGACCATCAGTCCTGAAAACATGTAGAATATGCAGCATTCTCTACAAACAAGTTAAGGCCATCTTTAGACACTATTTTTTTTTGGCCTTGGCATTGTACTGATACATCTATGGCACACAGACACACACACACACACACACACACAGAGAGACACACTCACACACACACAGAGACACACACAGACATACTCAGAGCCACACACATGCTCACACACACACACACACTACTTTTTTTTTTTTTTTTTTTTTTTTTTTTGAGACAGGGTTTCTCTGTGTAGCCCTGGCTGTCCTGCAACTCACTCTGTAGACCAGGCTGGCCTCAAACTCAGAAATCCGCCTGCCTCTGCCTCCCAAGTGCTGGGATTAAAGGCCTGCGCCACCACCGCCCAGCCCCACACTACATTTTATTAATCATGGAATTCTTGTTATTCTGAAGCATGTACAACAGTATCTCCAATTCACTTCTGATTTTAGTAATTTTAATCTGTTATAGTATGAAGTTAATTTAGCTAAAAGAAAATACTAATTTTTGTCAAAAACCAACTTCCTAAGGCCCTTCCTTCTGCCTCCATTGAAGACTTGGGCACTCTTTTTATTTTCAACTTTATGTGCATTGGTGTTTTGCCAGCATGTATGTCTGTGTGAGGGTGTTGGAACCTCTAGATCTGGATTAAAGACAGTTGTAAACTGCTGGGAATTGAACCAGGGTCCTCTAGTAGAACAGTCAATGCTCTTGGCCACTGAGCCATCTCTCCAGCCCGACTTGGGCACTCTAATTGAGCTAAACTTTGCTTGTCTTCTGAATGACCTAGGTGGCTGCTGCCACCTCTCTGTTCCTCCTTAACACTGGAGCACAGCTAGGTAAAACACATCTAGTCTAACAGGAATACCTTGTGAACTGGGGAAATCAGAGATGGCTTCATCCTGGGCCTGCTCTGACACTTACACAGTGGTTCTGGACCACAGACTCAAAGGGAAGCTAATTTGAGACTATGGGCTATGGCCCCACTGCCCAACCGCCTCTATCTGCTATGTCCTTCAGCTAGAAGTCACAAAGCCTACATCAGCTGTCTCTCCAGTCCATCAAAATCATTGCTTAAATAAAAATTCTAATTTTTTTGGTGGAGCCTGAGAGCTTTACCTATCTTTCTCCAAGTTACCATGACCACCAGCAAGGGGCATCAGTACCCTGGGGATTCTATGTGCTGAACTGAAAGGGCACAGCATCCTTTCTGCAGTTAGTGATGAACCTGCATATCTTGAGCTTAACCTTGAAGAAAAATTAGCCCAAATTCACAGATATTTATAAAAGAAACCAACATCTAGCTGAAGCAGGTAGCTACAACA
This sequence comes from Arvicanthis niloticus, assembly GCF_011762505.2. Lineage (NCBI taxonomy): Eukaryota > Metazoa > Chordata > Mammalia > Rodentia > Muridae > Arvicanthis > Arvicanthis niloticus. Next base: position 25,448,097 of record NC_133437.1, read on the forward strand.
GTACTCAGGAGGTGGAGACAGGAAGATGTGGAGTTCAGACTCAGCCTAGGCTTTGTAGGCAATTCAAAAGAGCCAGAACTTCAAGATGAGGAGAAACCCAGTGAAAACCAGAACAGAACAAAACCAGAGGCCAAATGTGGTAGTCTATGAGGTTAACCCCGGCTATCACGAGGCAGATGCAGGTGGACATCTGTGAGTTTAAGGCCAGTTGGATCCAAATCTGGGTTCCAGATGAGCGAGGGCTAAATGGTGAGACTCTGCCTCATCAAAACAACAACACTGAAAATAAATTAATAAATAAAGCCAGACAGTGGTGGTGCACACCTTTAACCCCAGCACTGGGGAGGCAGAGGCAGGTAGATATCTCTGAGTTCGAAGTCAGCCTGGTCTATAGAGTGAGTTCTGGGACAGTCAGGGCTACACAGAGAGACCCTGTCTCTAAAAACCAAAAAATTCAGAAAACCAAAAAACCAAAAAGAAAAAAAGAGAAAGGAAAAGAAAGAAAAAACAAAACAAAAGCCAAAAAAGGAAACATCAACACACACATGTACACACACACACACACACACACACACAGAGACAGAGAGACAGAGACAGAGACAGAGACAGAGACAGAAACATACATAGAGAGAGAGAGACCAAAACACATAATTTCTGCTACAAACCAACCAGAAAAATAAAAATAACTAAAACTGAACAAAGCACCCACCCAGTACTAGCTGGACAAATACCAAGCCCATCTTGAACTACAAAGTGAGCGCCAGGCCAGCCTGTCCCTTGGCCTGGGACACTCTGTATAAAGACCCAAGTCAGAGAGAAGCTCTACAGTGATCTCTTCTACTGTGTCACCTATACCAAGCCACTCACTGTCCTTGAAGCTTGCCTGGCCCAGCACTGTCCTCTGTCAGTGTCTGACTGACAGCTTCTAGAGAGCAGGGACCCACCATTGTGCGGAAAATGTCTATCAGCTGTAAGAACAGAGCAGACAGCAGGAAGGATGCCATCCCTTACCTGCTCCAGTCTCCTCCAGCAGAGCTTCCATCTGGACCTGTGCTCTCGGGTTCCTCTTCCTGTTGCTGTGCTCAAATCCTGAGAAAAGCAGCTTAACAGAGAGAGGCCTTATCTGGGTCCCATTCAGAGGTAGAGGCCGTGCTGCTGGGGAGGCCACGGTTGCAGGAGCTTAAGGCAGCTGCTCACATCACATCCCCAGTCCACACAACCCTCCATGTGCTTTCTCCACTGCACAGTCCAGAAAGTCCTGGCCAGGGAATGGTCCCACCCACACTGAAGATGGGTCTTGTCACATGTACTAAGTGACCAAGATAATATCTCCAGACATTGTCTGAGGCTACCCCCACTCAGGGGAGCCCTCACAGGGCTGACCCAGGATGACAGACACAGGAGCTAGACAGTATTTCCATAAGTCTGTGTCTGTGGCCTGTCACCTAGAAGACTCTAAACAGTTTCCAGCTGACAACATTGAGCATGACAGTCACCTTGCAGTAGCACCTGAGAGGCTTGAAAGTTACCCATGCTTGCATTTCCTTCCAGAACAATTAAATTAAAATGTGTGAATGGGGTTGACCATCACTTCTTTGAACGGATGTCTCAATGATGGCAAGATGTAGCCATATTTTATGTTTTCTATTGGATTTTCCTGTCCCCACCCCAGGTCTTCAGTGCTGGAGATGAAACACAAGGGTTTGCTCCAATGTGGTGACACAATCAGTACCCAGGAGGAAGAGCAAGCAGATTTCTGCCAGTCCAAGGTCTTCCTTGACTACAGAGCAAGTTCCGGTGAAAACAAGGAAAAGGAAAGGAAAGGAAAAACAGCAGAGAATTCAAGGTGGGACTCTCAGGAGCAGCCTGGAAAAGAAACGGAAGAGGAGGAAAGAGACGAAGACACAGTTAGGCATGGAGGTCAGCAAGCAGCCAAAGGGCAGACGGCCAGGCTGATCAGGAATCAGGTGAAGGAGCTTCAGAGAAAGAGCAAAAGGCCAAGAGTCTACCCAGCTGGCCTCTGGCATCTGAAAGAAGGAAAAAGAGCTAAAAGCAAGGAAAAGGGAGAAATCATAGATTTCTGAGTGATATAGACAAGTGTACAGGCTAGTCCAGCCCTAGGGCAGCACCCTGCATGCATCTGTGCCAGAATCCATCACCTCTGACCTCAACAGTGCTGGTTTTGCCATCAGCTCTGGTTCTTCCCTCCAGCTTTTCCTTCCAATCACCTGCCATGATCCACGGAGGCTCTGAATCTGCCAGGAGCTACCAGCTTCTGGCCCAGTCATTTCTGCCAACTCTACCTCCTACCTCAGCTTACCCTTGATGTCATGGCTGGACCTTGACATTTCTGGCTCCCGAACAAGCCCAGCCTTAACACTGCCGTGTTGGGAGCACGTGCCAGCACACAACAGCTGGGCTTTAGATACAGGATAGACAGTATTCTGGAACACATTCTTCTCAGAGACGGAAGGGACTGATTAAGCAATCTTTCTTGCTGTGGCATTGAGGAATGAACACCAAATTCGATCTCGGTGTTGTTTCTCCTAGATTTCCCTCATCCTCAGCCAAGTGTCAGCAAATACCCACAGCATCACACTGGGATGGCTGAAGTAGGAGTATTGCTGTTAGCCCAAGGCCAGCCTGGGGTATAAGAGACCAGGCTACATGGAGACCTTGTCTCAATAAAAATACAAGCCAGCCAGTAGAGTCCAACAACACAAATACCCTTCTCCCCAGAGACTTTTCCATGAGAAAACCAGGGAAAGTGTCGGCTCTTATCTCATTACAGAAGTGTCAGTGGGGCCCTGGGCTGGGAGCAAGACAAGAGCAACACTGCACGGAAATAAGGCTGAGGCTTGTGAATTCTAGCAGGAGGGAGGGGTTGGGTGTTGACAGAGGCAGCCTGTGATGAGCTCAGGAATTAGCTTCCCTCACAGTCTGTCATCCAGACCTACTGGGTTAGCCTCAGAGAAGGAGCCAGCTAGATGGAGCAAGTCTGATTTCCCCAGTTCACAAGGTCTTCATTGTTTGCTCAGATGTGACTCTGTGCTTCAGTGGCAAAGGAGGAGCATAGAGGCCCAAAGCACTAAGATCATCACAAGACATGGGTACTGAGGGGCTGCTCCTGGCTGTACTGGAGGCATAAGGGAGGGCCTTGGATGATTCCTGGGAACACTCATCTATTAAGCTAGCCTGTCCTGAGAGGAGGGAAAGGTGCTCTCCAGGGAGGTCTCTGGTGGGGCCTCTGTAGCCAACTGTGTTAGAGTTTCTATTGCTGAGAAAAGACACCATGACCATGCCCTGACATCACCACTCTCTTTATTCCATTTCATACCAGGTTTTTCCGCTCAGCTTGCTCCTTTTCATTATAGACCTGCATAAGATGGGCCACTAATAACGACAGCAGCATGGGCTGGAGAGATGGTTCAGTGGTTAAGAGCACTGATTGTTCTTCCAGAGGTCCTGAGTTCAATTCCCAGCAACCACATGGTGGCTCACAGCCATCTGTAATGGGATCTGATACCCTCTTCTGGTGCATCTGAATATAGCGACAGTGTACTCATATAAATAAAATAAATAAATCTTTTTAAAAAATGAGAGCAGCAATTTTTGAAGCTGATTTGGAAGCAAGTCTCTGTACAACATCAGTCCAGCATCTGTGAGGATGAATCTTGTCAAAGCTGTACATTCTGTAATATATGTTTCTCACAACCAAAATTTTAGTACCATTAAGATATTTGTATGACGGGCAGTGGTGTCACACACCTTTAATCCCAGCACTTGGGAGGCAGAGGCAGGTGGATTTCTGAGTTCGAGGACAGCCTGGTCTACAGAGTGAGTTTCAGGACAGCCAGGGCTACACAGAGAAACTCTGTCTTCCAAAAAAAAAAAAAAAAAAAAAAAAAAAAAAAAAAAAAAGAAGAAGAAGAAGAAGAAAGAAAGAAAGATATTTGTATGAATTGTGCAAGGTGCACACATCAGTTGAGGATGAAATTTTGCTCCGTATTCGAACAGGTAAAAGGCAATTGTCTTTTTTATGAGTAAATTTTATTAATAACCAATTGTATTAAGTCTTCATTCATGCCATGTGAATGATGGCACGATGAAGCTTAAAGGTTTCATAATCAACAACATTGAGTGTCTCACTGTAGCTGAAGTTTCGGCTGGAGACATCTTATGTCTACGCCATGACTGGGCTGTCCCTATGTCAAGGAAGCAGCAGATCACACTACCTGTCCTGTTTGATTTTCTCAATTTTTTGGAGTTCTTCAGGGGGTCTTCCCCTGTCATATCTGATCCCCTGTCATACTCTGGAAGGGGTACAAAGCCTTTTCTCCTTTCTTGTCAACACAAATACAGAGCCTCTCTCCCAAAATAGCATGTCCTTGGTCCAGTAACCGGAAATCATTAAAGGTATAGATTGACAACTCTCCCAGAGGAATTTTAATATAACCACCAAACTCATAACCACACACATTTTGATAATTAAAGCAACTCAAAGCAATTAAAACAATCTAAACAAATATTAACCACCGAAACAGTGCTTTTTCATCATCTCCTGCTTTTTGACCTATAATTTAAGCTCAAAAGCCTCAGTATTTTATACATCTATATACACTTACTGTATAAGCCTATCTGCAGGCTCTATTTATGTCATACCAGACAGAAGCAATCCCAGAAATCCTATGCAAACCCATTTGAGAATTTGCCCTGGCAAGACTTTTAAATTTCTTTAAAGCAGTTTTTCATTTACTCTTCCTATGTTCTCCCTTCTATGGAGCTTAATATATGTGTATATTTAAGAATATTTAAACAATTACCATTATATACTCTTCTATCCTTAAAAACAATTAAATCAGTTTTATAAAGCTCTATGATTTTTTGCTGACTGGAGGCAGGCAGCTTTTAATGTCTGCTTCTCATTGCCTCTCTCCTAGCACCTGTCAGGGAACCAGCCTGTTTGCACTGCAGGGGCTCCAGTGGTTCAGCTAAGGCTCTCAGAGGCAGCTAGAATCCTTTCAAAGGGCCCAGGGAAAATCCTTTGTTCTAGTTTCAAAGGCTTCCTGGGAGCCACCATTCCTGACTCAGCTCACTGAGAAACTAATTCTCCCTCCTCCTAAACCATATCATCATTGCACATGTGTATTCCATCAGAGAATTCCTTAATTATTTCTAATAACAGGTTCTAGCCTACCACATTGCGAGCTATATGTTGCTTGGAGTTTTTAGCTTCTCCTCTTCATGCTCCTGGTGGGTTGAGCTCTTTGGATCCCTGAACGAAAGACACACATTAGATGATTTTTAAGATACATTGGCTACTCAAAGCCTTGGTAGTTCTAAGCCTCCAACAGCTAGCATGCTTTTCCCTCTGGTACTCCTGGCTCAACACCTTCTAACTCTACTTTTAACTTTGCTACCCTGTTAATCCCAGCATTTGGGAGGCAGAGGCAGGTGGATTTCTGAGCCTAGGCCAGCCTGGTCTACAGAGTGAGTTCCAGGACAGCCAGGGCTACACAGAGAAACCCTGTCTCAACAACAACAACAACAACAACAACAACAACAAACAAAACAAACGAAAACAAAACACCCAAAACTTTGCTACCCTGTTACCTTATGTGGGGCCCATTGGTCTTTGCTGCCCAAGATGCTTCTGGTTCTTCCAGGGTCTGCTTTCCCTGTACACCTACATTTTGGATGATCTTCCCTTTGCAGCTCTAAATCTGATCCATCTCTCTCCCCCAAGTCATGGTGGTTCTCCTTCTCCTCTCCCCTGCATCCTAGCCATGCACAATTCTAAGGGTCTAGCCCCCTCTCCCTTTGCCCAGCCATTGGCCACTTGCATTCTCATTGATTGATCAAAAACATCAATCGATCAAAAACCAATTTGAGACAAGGATCTTTAGTGTTTGGACATGCAGATTCCTGATTGAATCAAAGCATTAGATCCACTCTCCAGTTATCAGTAGTTCTGAATATTAAATATTTTTTCTATGGGGTCAAAGGCACCTAAGTATATGATTTCGAGTGGAAACATAGAGGAGGACATAGTCAGATATTGGCAGTTTCTCCACATTCATTTGTGTGTAAATTTTTTAATACAAATGCAAGATGTAAAGCATTAATTCTAGCAGAATGTTTCAGTGAACACATTTGAGCAGTTCAACTTTATAACGATCATAAATAAGCCTGTTAAATTTTTCTGGACATGCCAGCATTTGGATTTTTTTAAAAAAGTAAATTTCTTATTGAGGGCCACTAAATGGTATTTGTAGCATTTTTATCATTCAGTAGATTTCATCCTTTCATTATACTTTTCTAACTGAGTTGTCCAACATGTAAGAATGTGTTTTTAATGTTGTCTGCTTTCTGTGTAGCTCCTGGAGGTTTACTATTAAAATACATTAAACTAAAAAAAAAAATAAATAAGAAAAGAAAAAGAAAGAAAAGAAAAGAAACATAGTGACATCTAAAATCATTTATCAAAGCATTTTCTCACCTGCAGATTCTGCCCCAGCCTCCCGCCTCCCTCAGTGATGGAATGTAAGGTGGAATGGATCCTTTACCTCCCAAACTCATTTTGGTCAGAATTTTCTAGAAGAGAGGCAAGGAGGCCATTGGTGAAAGTGACATCTCAGTTGCAGTGAAGACTCCGGCTTTTTGGAGATGTCAGGACCATGAGATAAATACTAAGGACAATGGGTGTGGAAGGGGGCTAGCCTGAGCCAAGGAGGCAAGCTGTAAGGGTTGCAGAAGGTAAACATGGAGATGGGGACTCCCAGTGTACTATGGCACCCAGGACATCATAATTGAGTCCCACATGAGAGCCACAGAGCTGTAGGATCTGAGCTACACTCATGGACTTTGGTTTTGCATAAATGTAATTGTATTTATGACTTGGAATAGAATGTAATAGCTTGTTTTAATTCTAAAAGAGCCAACAGTTAAGATACTGAATATTGAAATGAGATAAAGCACTTTTGAGGTGTCTGTATGGCGGGGATTGAGACAGAGTTTCTCTGGGTCGCTCCGGTTATCCTGGAACTCACTCTGTAGACCAGGCTGGCCTCAAACTCAGAGATCTGCCTGCCTCTACATTCCAAGTGCTTGGATTAAAGGTGTGGTGTGACCACTGCCTGGCTCCTATAGAACATTAAAAATTTTATATGTAGTGCCACTTTGCCTGGCTGCCTGTAAATCTGCTTAAGGGTGTTTGATCCCACGGAACTGGATTCACAGACACTTGTGAGCTGCCAGGTGGGTGCTGAGAATTGAACTTGGATTCTCTGAAAGAGTAGCCAGTGCTCTCAACTGCTGAGCCATCTCTCCCACCCTGAGATATAAAATTTTTATGGTATGACACATATTTTTAAAGACGGACACTTCTAAAGGTGACAGTCCTGGGAAGACTCTATCAGACTGGCCTGAGGGCATGTCTGTGGAGCATTCTTGTGATTACCGATTGATGTGGGAGGGCACAGGCCCCTGTGGACCTCTCGTCCATAGGCAGTTGAGCCTAGACTGTTTAAGAAATGTTGGTGCACATGAGCCGGGAAGTAAGTCATAAGCATAATTCCTCCATGGACTTGGCTTCAGTTCCTGCCTCCTGGTTTCAGCCTTGAGTTCCATGGATGATGGGCCATTCCTGGAAGGATGCGAAGCAGTAGGCATGGGACGAGATACAACATGACCCACAGTCCTGTGACCCTGGGAGGGGCTCCCATTGCTCAGGTGGGAAGGAATAAGAGCAGCACTGGTGTGAGGCAAAGCTGGAGATGAGGCAAGCAGGCACAGAGACCATGGCGTCCCCTCCTTTCCTTTTCTTCAAGGGGCTCCTGCTCACAGGTGAGACAAGCCCTGACAGTGGCTGGGAGGAGGGGACCTCAGAGGACAAGAGACCCTGAAAAGAGACTCACTTTCTTCCTGAATCCTGAGGGGAGAGGACACAGAGGAGGGACAGGGGGACGGGGGCTGTGCAGCTGGAAGCTTTGGGGACAGGAAGTATCAAGGCTCAGAGAGCTGTGTTATACTTTATTCAAACTGACATTACCTGTTGTATTTTTCCTGTGTACTGACAGCTGGAGTCCAGAGAGGGGCCTCTATGGTCATGGGGGTACTTCTTACCAGAGATTGGGGGAAGTAGGGTACATGTGAGCCTGCAAACAGAGGGGGCAGGCTTTGTGGATTGGAGCCATTCCAGGGTGCAGAAGGGGGACCGGACCATTGATGCTGCACATTGGAATCACTCAGGATCTCTGGACAAGAGGACATTGTGGAAAAAATCTTGGGAGAAAGGGATGTGTTTATGAAATATACCCAAGGGATAGGGGTCATTTAAAACAATGTGTGAAATAGGACCTTAAAAGAATAAAGCAAAATAGTAAAATCTGAGTCCCTCAATGGGGACATTGACTACCTGTAAATTGGTTGATTTAGTGCAATCAGTCAACAGTCATTGGCAATTAAAAATGTTTTAAAAGTTACAAATAGGCAGCCTGCTTTTGGTACAATATTAATGACATAACATTATAAAATAGGAAATTAAAAAATTAGCAAGAACTATAAAAACTGCATGTGAGGTCCAAGCAGATACTAAAAATAAGTATGAAATCGTTTTTGTATGAAATCATTTTCTTTTACTTTGGTTTTTCAGAGACAGGGTTTCTCTGTGTAGCCCTGGCTGACCTGGAACTCACTCTGTAGACCAGGCTGGCCTCAAACTCACAGAGATCCACCTGCTTCTGCCTCTGTTGGGATTAAAGGATATGTTACCATCAACTGACAAAATCAATTTTTTAAAAGTGGTGTCATGTCAGAACTATGATAGGTTCCAAGTCCACTTCCCTGCTCTCCTCTCTGACACTGCCTCCTCCTGAATCTCCAAACAGCAAAATTCGATATCAAAGGAAAAAGACATCATGGCCCATTTAAAAATAAAAGTCAAAAACAAAGAGAGAGAGAGTCCATGTTGTGTGAAATGTCTCCTGTGCAGAAAGCTCTCATCCTCGGCAGGCCCCTCACACAGACAGACGTACCATGGACTGCTCTTCTTTTTTGTTTTGTTTTACTTTAGTTTTTTAGTTTAGCTCATGATATGAGCTACATAAAAATATCTTTATTTCTCCAGCCCATCCAAAAATTCCCTTTCACACTGAAGCCTAAAGCCTGATTTGTCCTGAGTCGAGGTCCCTAAAGCTGACAGGAGAGTTCTTTAAGCCTCTGTCCCCTCAGGACTGACATTCCTGGGTGCTCAGGCTGGTCCATCTTCATGCACTGACGCTCATAGCTATAAGATCACACTGGACAAAGGAAAAATAATGCAAAGTGATGGCAGATTTGCTAAAACCCTCTAGGATGGGTGGATATTTCCCACAGTTGGTAAAATTGTAAGCACAGGAGAATTGTATCTAGAGCCTTTTTTAAAAAAATTATTTATTTTATATATGTAGGCACACTGTCTCTGTCTTCAGACACACCAGAAGAGGGCATTGGATCCCATTACAGATGTTTGTGAGCCACCATGTGGCTGCTGAGGATTGAACACAGGACCTCTGGAAGAGCACTCAGTGCTCTTAACTACTGAGCCATCTCTCCAGCCCCATTAAGTTATTCTCTTAAAGACAAGTTAAACAAACAGACTGAACGCACAGTAGGCTATCAGTCTCAAGCAGAGGTGCTCAACCTTCTGAATGTTGTGACCCTCTAATACAGTTCTTCATTTTATGGTGACCCTCAATCATGGAATTACTTTGTTGCTACATCATAACTGTAATTTTGCTACTGTTATGAGTCATAATGTAAACATCTCATTTGCAGGATATTTTATATGCAAGCTGGAAGGGGGTCAGGACTCACAGGTTGAGAACTGGTAATAAGTCTTAAGTGACCTCAAGGTATATTACTAACTTGAGTCTAACATAAATTCCAGTCTTGTAGAATATAAGAGATACTGCCATACTGATGTAGCTTCATCCTATGGAAAAGTTCTGTGAGATGGAGAAGAAGAAATACAAGAAGTGAGATATGGACCCTGAGAACAAAAGGTTTTCATAGATCCAGGATGTGTGTTCCTTAATGCCTTTACCAGCTCCTTCTCTCTCCTGAAGGCTGCTGTCCTGCTGCTATCCATGCTTGTGTGCATCAGTTCCTAGGAACCATGTAGCTAATCAGGGATATTGTGTTCTAATATTGTCTTAGTTAGGGTTTTACTGCTGTGAACAGACACCATGACCAAGGCAACTCTTATAAGGACAACATTTAATTGAGGCTGGCTTACAGGTTACAGGCTTACAGACTGAACCTCTGTTCAGTCCATTATCAAAAAGGCAGGAACATGGTAGCATCCAGGCAGGCATGGTACAGGAAGAGCTGAAAGTTCTACATCTTCATCTGAAGGCTGCTAACAGAATACTGGCTTCCAGGCAGCTAGGATGAGGGTCTTATAGCCCACACCCACAGTGGACACACCCACTCCAACAAGGCCACACTTCCTAATAGTGCCGCTCCTTGGGCCAAGCACATACAAACCATCACAAATGTGTAGCCCCATGCATAAATGTGGAGCTTGGGCAAAGGAGGTATCATGCAGGGGATTCCTAGAGGGAGGCTGTGTTTGCAAAGCTGGATGGACTGACCATAGCTACAATGAAGAACAGAGGTTGGAATGTTGCAGGTCCAGAGTCTAACTGCAGTTTAGCTCCCTAAGCATCCTCTCATTGCCCACTTGTGTCAGACCTAGCATCCTGGGAACTAACAGACTAAAATCCTCTTGGGATGTATTAACTTAATAGAACCCTATATTTCACCAGCCAGAGGCTAAGAGCTGTTGGATGGTATCTGATTCTTAGAACTGAGATCCCTCAGCTTCCTTATAATTACCTACTTCATGTTGACGAATGTCGTTGAAAAAGACCTTGATTTGAGATTTTCTTTGCTACATTACTGTAAAAGAAGGTCATGACAAACTGCTTCCACCTCAGAACATGGGATCTGGAGTAAATCTTGTCCCCTGAAGATGTGAGAGCTGTGCTTTTGTGTCAACAGAATAGAGGTCTGACGTGTGATGGTGCACACAGATAAAGATCTTTCCTCGAGGCCACAGGATTTTTAGACCATCTCAAGGCGTGTGATATAGTACAGCATGGAAAAGATCACACTATCTAGGAAGACAGTGGTGCTGTGTTAAAACACTCAGGAGAGAAAACCTGGAGGGTGTGGAGAGGTGCAGAGGAGGGCAGCTAAGCTGCCTTCCCCAGAAGACAACCTTAGAGGGGTGGACACACATTCTTCTAGTTTATAGACAGAATCTGGACAGCATTTGTGTTCCTCAGTGGATGGTAGGTTTCTGGGTGAGGGACTGGTAACAGTACTGTCACATGAGGAGAGTGTTAGACAGGTGTCTAGGTAGCCTGTTGGGCCACATTTGATGACCTGATTCACATCTGAATTTGGCAGAGCCCCATGGATGTAAAGATTCAGATGTGTGTTAGAAGGGTCATCACAGTATGAGCCAGGGAGTCCATGGAGAGTTTCCCTGTTGTCCCTTCCATGGCTCTCATGCTTCCTGTCTGAATATTCCTTATCTGCCCTGGTCCAAGTGGTCCACACAAAACAGCATTCTTCCTGGAGAAAAAGACTAAGTTGGCTCCATTTTCTGCTGTCAGGAGAACTCAGCGTCTCCCATCTTGTAGGGTGGCTTTTGCCAAGTAGTGGACAGGATCTGGAATTCCAATTAGGCTTTGTGACATTTCATGTCAAACACACACACACACACACACACACACACACATACACACACACATATACACACACAGAAACACATGGACCCACACAAACCCACATACACTTAGACGCATTTACACACACACACATAGACACATACACATAGACACACACACAGATACACACACACATAAACATAAGCACACATACATAGACAGGCACATAGGCATGAACACATAGGCACACAGAAACACACAGATCCCACATAAATACACACAGACACATAAACCCGCAAAGATACCACCCACAAATACACATATACATACACACACAGACATACACACAGGAATACATACACACACATACATATAGACACACAGAGAGAGAGACACAAACACATACACTGACACACAGAGACCCGCCCACTCACACACAAACATATGCATAGACACACAGAGATACACATACACAGACCCCCCCCACACACACACACACAGCAAATACACAAATAAGTGGGAAAATTGTTAATCAGCCCAGGGTATTAAACATTGTAATTGTAGTTTCTGCTCCTCCACTTTAAGCTCCAGATGGACCGTGCTACCAGCCCTGCCCAGGATCCCTCAGATCTGAGGATGAAACACACAAACATTAGCTTATTTTTCAACCTGCCTTATTGGCTCAATTACTGGGCTCTTCTAACTAAGCCTTCCTCAGCTATCTCACGCCCTTCTTTTCACTCCCAGCTCTGCACCCTAAATCTGCCCTCAACTTTAGTTGCTCAGTTACCTTCTCTTGTTCAGCAACCACAACTGCCCTCTGCTTATTTGCATTTCTAATCTCCTGCCTGGGGAAACAAGTGACCTATGGCCGCTCCTTCTGAGATCTCACATGGCTGGCCCTTTTCTCTGTCCAAAGCATGGCAAAAATCTTTCTCCTTTCCTGCATCTCTTAGCCTTCCTGCAAAGGACCCAAAAGTCCTATTTCCTTCCACCCAGCAATTGGCCCAGGGCATCTTTACAGATAGATCAAACACCAATTGGAGAAGAGGACCTTAGCATCAGAACCCTACCTGCCTGCCCCTCTCAAACACTCTCATTAGCTCTGAAACTGAAGAGTTTCTAAAAACAAACGAACAAACCTGGGCACCCAGGTCCTGGATACACTCATTTATCCTTCATTCACTCATCGACAGGTATTCAAGCCTGTCCCAGGCATGAGGCCTCTCCATCCATAGCCCTGACTAGCCTGGAATTCACAGAGATCCATATGCCTCTGTACCCAAGTGCAGGAAATAAAGGCATGCACCACCATGCCCAGCTCACAATACCTTTTTAAAACTGGGACTCAGAGAATATAGAAGGTTGAGGGCTTCAGAGATCAGTTCCCCATGAATTCTGAGAGTTCAATATATTTGATTCAGAGCCTATGCACTCTTAATTGCATTGCAATTCTGTTTACTATATTGATGACCTTTTAAAAAAAGATTCATTTATTTTATTTATATTTTTATTTAATGTGCTTGTGTGTTCTGCTAGCATGTATTTTACTGTGTCTGTCTAGCTCCTGATGAAGCCAGAAGAGGGCGCCAGATTCCAAGAAACTGGAGTTAAGAGCTGTGGTGGGCCACCATGTGGGTGGTGGAACTCCAACCACGTTGTTCTGGAGGAAGAGCAGATATGCTTTTTGTTTTATTTTGTTTTGAGACAGGATTTCTTCGTGTAAGAACCCTAACTGTCCTGGAACTCTCTGGACCAGGGTAGCCTCAAATTCACAGAGATCCACCTGTCTTTGCCACACAAGTGCTTGGATTAAAGGTGTACACTGCCACGCCTGGCTCCTTGTTTGTTCTTTTAAGACATAGTGTCACTGTATAACCTGGGTTGGCCTGTCTTCAGCTTTCTCTTGCTTCATGTTTTCTGCTGGGTTAACAGGTATTTGTCACCACTTGCTGGCTTTGTGTCTTAGTTGTTAATTGTCTCACAGTAATTTTTCTCCACTTTGTACACAACTCTCTCTCTCTCTCTCTCTCTCTCTCTCTCTCTCTCTCTCTCTCTCTCACACACACACACACACACACACACACACACACACTAGGGAGGAGGAGCGGCTTACTAATCACAGGTAGGAGGACTAGGAGACTCTTTTTGGAACTAAAGTGGTGGAGACCTCCCACTGATCCTCCCCCATGACACTGTCTATCCTGGAGTCTTAGGGTTTCCATTGCTGTGAAGAGACACCATGACCAAGGCAACTCTTATAAAGGACAACATTTCATTGGTACTGGGTTACAGGCTCAGAGGTTCAGTCCATCATCATCAAGATGGTGTGTAGGCAGATATAGGGCTGGAGAAGGAGCTGAGAGTTTTACATCCTGATCAGAAGGATAACTGTGTCACTTCCTCCAACAAGACCACACCCACTCCAACAAGGCCACACCCCCTAATAGTGCCACTTGTTATAGAGCAGTAGGGGTTGTTTTATTCAAACTTCCACACTGAACCTGTTTTTGTTTGTTTTGTGTGAGGCACTGCCATCCTTTCATTGATAACAAAGCTGCAGTTACTGAAGATACATTGCATGGAGAGTCCAGTGTCAAATGACATGCACATCAGGGTCACAGAGCCTTGTTCATGGACTGTGGTGTCAGTAACCTGGAGGGAGGGCTGTGCCACAGGCTGTGTAGAGATAGAGGACCAAATGACAGTAGTTTGGAGTGGGAAATGTCATGTGATATTTTTCTGGAAACTGTCTTTGACAGGATGAAGCAGACACGTGGGAGGAGCTTTTGCTGAGAACAGGCTCGTGTTTGGTGTTTGTCCAATGGACTGGACTGCAGACAATGAAGATTGGAATCGTCCAAAGAACTATTTCTAAGCAGGTCCACAAGCCCTGTTTCCTATTAACCTTTCTTTTCTCCTACCTCTGGTGGGTGGTGGGCTAAAAGGGAGGAGGATGAAGTATTAAAGAACCATAATTAAAGTAGGTTTTGATAAATCAAAGCCTACAGTAGTTCATCTTCAGAGATCTCAGCCAGCCCTTCTCTGCTTCCCAGGCTCCCCCAGGCCTTTGGGGGTGGAAACAGACAACTTCTGTTTGGATCTGCCACTCATGACCTCTGTGATTGAGGTTGGGCCACTGTTTTTCATGTATCTGTTTCCCTAAAATAGAACACATGGTAGATGACTGTTGCCATGTCAGTAAAGTGACCTTCAACCTGACCTTGGAGCGGGAGAACTTCCCAAATCAGCAGAGACCATTGCTAACTGCCTACCAGAGAAGTCCCTGGGATGGACCTCTAAGGAGAAGCACTGGGCAAGAGGACCTCTCTCCCATATTCTTTTCCTTGAGGACCATGTCTTCCTATGACATCTCATAAACCCAGCAGAACAGGTCACTAATGTCCTGAGTACCTGTCCAGCTTTGATCTCCATGCTAAGACTCAGAAACAGATATTCAGATTAGCTTGCCTAACTGCTGTAGAACACTTACTGGGGGATTTCCCCTAATTATTTGTTTGGCTAATAAAGACAACAAGAAGCTAATTGCTGGGTGAAGAGAAGAGGCAGGTTTTCTGGGTCCCAGAGAGGACGAGGGGGCAAGGGAGGAAGGAACTTTTCTTCAGCCAGTTGGAGATCCAGAGGATGTGCAGGATGTAGGCTGGAGAATTGTCAGACCCGGTGGTGGCTCCCTCCACTGGAAGAATTTTCAACATAGAATGGATGATGAGATTAGGACAATAGATTCCATGTCCAGCAGTTGTGTCATTCTAGTTAATTTTAAAATTAAGATTGTCTGGTGTTTTCCATTCAGGACAGTTCAGGTGGACAAGTGAGAAAGGGCAGACGCGTGGCAGCTGTGCCATTGGCAGAGCAACGCCAAGGAGGTCAGTTGGTTGAATGCAAATGGTAGCTCCAGGCATTCACAGGAGGGATACCTGCTGGGTGGCTTAGCAAGGCCATTGCACTGGGCTAGGAACAGATAGAAACTGCAGATGCCGGCACCTAGTCAGAAAAAGTGTGGGCTTAAAAAAAAAATTACTCACTACAAACACTGGCTGTTTCAGGTCTCTGTGAAACTTGGGCAAACAGTAAACCATTGCTCCCAGTCAGCAAAAGCAGGGAGTTACATTTCAGCCTTGGAGAAAAGCTCCCAATGTCTGTCATCTAAGAGGAGATTGGGACAGAGGTCTGGAGTCAGGGCTTCCTGGTGTTTGCCTTGCTGTGTGGATCCTGTGGCTACCTTAGCCATGCCCTGCCAGATTTCCCCAGCATCTTTCTCAGAGCCATGTTCACAATGAAGCCAGGAAGAGTCTGGGCTGAAGCTGACATCCATGGGCTGGCTATTCAGCACATGCCTGCTCTCCCCAGGTTAGGTCAGGTGAAGGACTCTTATCTATTGCAAAACTCCATAATACTTGTCCTGCCCTAAGCCCCCAATCTACCACATGAGAACAAATCCAGGGGTGACATAGGCCATTGTTGACATGTGTGTTCACAGTGGTATCAGTGTCACCAACCCCCACAGGACACAAAGTGGATTACTGCATTCATGGAGACTCATATAGATTTTTTCATTTGTAAAACACATATGGAAGGCTCATAGGATGTAGTATCCATGTTGCACCTGGGTGACCTTCTGGGACCAACAAGGACCCATTGGTGCACTACGGTATGATCTCCCCAACCTTCTTGAACTACTGGCTATGATATATGGCATGATTTCAAAGATCTTAGCTGGAAATGGAGGTCTGTACCAGGAAAAGGCTCCAAGGTTGTCTGGCAGATTATGAACAAGGAGAAGAACATTTTCTCACTCAGCAGCTTTGGGAGACACTACCTCAATGCTGACATATGCAGTGACAGGCGTGCTACAATGGGTTAAACGTGGGTCTGCAATGTAAGAGAGAGAAAGCCAACAACAGAGGAAAAGATGGGCGCCTCTGTCCTAAGCAGGCATGTTTGTCTCCCAGCCTAGCAGGTCAGGGGAGGGGGAGCCTGTGCTACTTGATAGAAAAAAGTAAGATGACCTCCATGTCCTCAGTCCCCTGAGTGTGTCATTTTCTCTGTGTGGAGCTCCCTCCTCAGATGTATCCATGGCTCACCCCTCCCACTGTCCTCAGATTCACACTCACGGTGTTCAGTGGAGATGATTCCTTCACTGACTGAATCTTCCAGAGTCCCTGCATCTTCAGTTTCTGACCTTTAAAAATAAACAAACAGCCGGGCAGTGGTGGCTCACACCTTTAATCCCAGCACTTGGGAGGCAGAGGCAGGCGGATTTCTGAGTTCGAGGCCAGCCTGGTCTACAGAGTGAGTTCCAGGACAGCCAGGACTACACAGAGAAACCCTGTCTCGAAAAACCAACCAACCAACCAACCAAACAAACAAATAAATACAAACAAGAACAAAAACCAACTCCCTTTGTGGTTCTAGTCACCCCTCATTGAACTGTCCGGCTGCCCTGCCCGGCTGCCTTCCAGTGCAGTAGAAGTGGGTCATTGTGAAGATAGGACTAGGCTGAGCCTTTGGAGAGGTCGATTGCCTGCCAAAGACTTAACACCCAGTGAAGGGATGAATGGGTGAATGAATGTCTCAGGTCGACGGGAATGCAGGTTGTTTATAAACATCTCATGTTTGGCACTAATGAGAGTGTTTGGTATCCCTGGTTGATTTAAATGTATTTATATATTTTAATATATCCATGTGCGTGTGTGTTTGTATGTGTGCGTGCGTGTGTGTGCATGTGTGTGTTTGTGTGCGAGTGTGTGTGCGAGTGTGTGTGTGTGTGTGTGTGTGTGTGTGTACCAGGCACAGTCCATCCTATGTGTATAGTCTGTCGATGCCACATCAACTATCAAGACTTAGCAGGCTACTTGAGAAGGTGAGGTCTGTGCAACAATCAAGGGCAAACAGTGAGGTGGCAATGAGTATCCAGTGAGCTGAACAATCACTATCCCCATCCCCGGCTTGATAGGTTTTGGAGTCATGGTGTTGGGGAGATCAGTGTATTAGTTAGGGTTTCTATGGGTGGGACGAAAACACCAAGGCCAAAAGGCAAGTTGGGGAGGAACAGGTTTATTCCACTTACACTTCCAGATCATAAACCATCATTGGAGGACGTCAGGACAGCAACTCACACAGGGCAGGAACCTGGAGCAGAAGCTGATGGAGGCCATGGAGGGTGCTGCTTACTGGATTACTTTCCATGGTTTGTTCAGCCCACTTTCTTATAGAGCCCAAGACTACCAGCCATGGGCTGGGTCCTCCCCCATTGCTCACTGATTGAGAAAATGCCTTACAGCTGGATCTCATGGAGGCATTTTCTCAACTGAGGCTCCTTCCTCTCTGATGACTCTAGCTTGTGTCAAGTTGACAACAAACCCAGCCAGTACAATAGGTGTTCAGAGTACAGAAGTCAATGGTGATCAACTTTGAGTAGGGGACACTCTGGCTTTTCCTCCCCTCCCCCATGCCATTTTCTGTTCACTGAGGACTTCCCTCTGCTGACCATCTGTTCCCCTCTGTGTCTGCTCCCTGAAGCTCAAGCACAAACCCCTGCCTTTGCTCTCAGGTTCTCTTGCTCCTTAGGAAACTCTGATCCCTGTTCCCACCCTGTCACTGTCAGAGAATGTTCCCTCTCTGACACTGTCAGAGAATGGTCTCCTCACCTGCTAGCAAAACACACACCCAGGTGGTTTCCCCTCTGCAGAAAGGTACACAAGAGACCTCCATCATCGCTGCTGCCTGCTCTGTCTCCCTTCATGGAGAAGAGCATTACTCAGCCTTCTATGTTGTGGGATCTGAAGACTGTAGCCAGCTCCTCAGACTTTGAAACAAGTCCTGCCATCCATGGAGGTGTCTCACTGGCCTTCCCATTTTTATGATTTTAGGAAAGACACTCCATAATTGTTGGGAACATCAGTCTTCAGAATAAAGAGACCAAAACTTTGGGGGACAATCTGGCCTTTTCTTGCCACACTCCTACTATTTCAGGTTCACTGAGGGCTGCCTGCTGCTGAGCCTGTCTCCCTGTGTCTTCTCTCAGGCTGCAGATAGAAACCCTGGGTCTCCTCTCAGGCCCTTGGTCTCCTAGGGAGACCCCAGACAGTCTCCAAGCTCCCTCTTCTCACCCACAGTCAGCAGATAATGGGCTCCACGCCTGTTTGTGAGAACACAGGCCTGTACCTTTAAGACACATCCCAGTGCCTCAGCCAGCTCATGCTTCCTGCAGCTGCTAGGGGAGAGGCAAACTGAACTTGACAGCTCTGTCTGTGGGACCTTGTTCTTCAGTGCTCCTTATGCTGTGCTGAACTAAGTCAGGAGATTGAAACTTCCCACCATGCTAACAGAACAGAAGCAATAGGACATTCCCTTTGTCCTGGGAATTGGTCCAGGACTCTTAGGGAGACAATGCTCAGGAATTCGGTCCTGAGATGAAGGCTGCTGTCTGAAGAGATTCTGTGGCCTTCCCTCCATCCCTTCATCCCTTCCTCCTCTCTCTTCCCTCCCCTCCACCCCCATCATTTTCATCATGGTGAAGCTCTTCTCCAGGGTTTAAACAAAAGCCTGTCCTTCCCTTAAGCCCCTGGCATGTCTAGATTCTGCCACTTCCTGCTGTTCCCAGGTAATCCTCTTCCTACACTCCAGGCCCCATCATGGCCTCAGATCCTTTATCTCATCAAAGCCTGCTGAGGGAGTTGTTTCAGCTTCCTGTGGGGATCTCCCACCTGTAGAGGGTAAGAGGTCCCTGTGCACACAGGTAAGCCTTGGAGAAGCCAGCATAGTTAAACACTCAGGCTCCAGTGGAAGAAGATGTTTGCCTGTCTTCCTCCAGGAAGCAGCAGGGAAAGGTTGTAGTTTACAACCTGCCATCTCTAGCTCTCTGTGAGGCCAGCTGCATCTGAGTCTCCCAGAATCTTACGTTTGCATACCCCTGGCTTTCCCCTACACCTTGAGCATTGATTCTTAGTCTGTACAAGCATCCTCATGACAGTTAACACTTGTACTCTACAACAGCCCAAGTGACCTCTGTGTTATCTTTGGGACAGGAATTATGTTTACCTCAGCCATTCTCCACAGACCCTCATCTTGAGCATTGTCTGTAAGTCAACAGAGCCCATGTTCATGAAGAAGGGACATGGACTCTGTAAAGAGTCTCAGAGTCAACATGCCGCCTTGAGCTTTGTTGTTCCCTTGAGACCGAGTTGATTGTCATCAGGAAACGTTTTCCCCCAAATCGTGCTGTGCTTAAATATGGCTAAGACCTCCCAGTGTCAGGCTCCAGAAGTTTGTCCCAGCACTACCTAAGTACTTCTGGCTGAACTGAACTGCATTCTGACCTCACCCGACTGTCTCCCTGCCTACTGTGATGGGTACAGGGATCCCACACCCACACTGATAGCTTTCTTATTTATGATACTGTGAGGAGAAACCCTTGTCATCAAGGGTGACATATGTTGGAAGAGAGTGAGGGAGGGAGAAAAGGAAAGAGGGAGGGGGGACTTCCAGGTCTCTGCTGCCTCCTCAGTCCTCCCTTTGTGGAGAACAGCTTCAGGTTCAGCCCTGCTCCCGTGCTCCATGCTGTGCTCTCAGCTCTGCTGTCTTCCTCTGAGCTCACCCTCCTCCCAGGCAGCAGCTCCCTCCAGAATCACATAGACTGTTGGTGTCTAAGACTCTGCTCTGTCCCCTCCAGTGTCCAGTCCACCTTCCATGCCTCTCCCCTTCTTTCTCTTTATGGTTCAGTCCTCCACACCACACAGTGGGCAGCAAGGCTGAGATGTGTACTGTGCCTTCAGAGAACTGCAGCTCACCCCAGCAATGGCCTCTATTGAGTCCTAGCCTGGGTCTGTCAGTACCAGAGGACTGTCATAGAAACTCAACTGATCATCCAGGTGTCCTGAAAATAGAATCCACACCCAGCAGGTAGGTGACAGATGTCTCACAGGGCTAGGAAGGGACTAAGTGCATGATGACTGTGTAACAGAACTTATCTACGGTCACTGGTGTCACTAATCAGAGTTCTGTTCAGGCACCCAGGAGCAGTTGTGTCAACAGTGTGAGACATCCCATGTCTATAGGATGAAGTAACCCAAATCCTGGAAATAGGATGTGTGTCCATCTTCCTGTGGAAGCTTTCAGGGTGGCCTTGAGTTCCCTGTAGTGCTGGCTTGGGCCTCAGTCTGTAATGAAAGTCTACTCTGGGCTGGGATGCTGTGTAGCAGGCAGAGTGCTTGCCTAGCGTGCCCTGGGTCAGACTCCAGCACAGCATCGCCCAGAACTGCTGCACCTCCCTGTCACCCTATCACTGGGGAGCTGCAGGAATGAGGCCAGAAGGCCCAGGCCGTCCTCAGCGTATGCCAGCCCCAGTGGGCAGCCAGAGAGCAGGTCTCAAGCAAACAAAAGCAAAGGGGAAATACTGTAGTCAGGTCTGGCTGTGGTGGTGCACACCTTGAATCCCAGCACTTGGGAAGCAGAGGCAAAGGGATCTCTGTGAGTTCAAGGGTATTCTGGTCTACAGAGTGAATTCAGGACAGCCCAGCCAGGGCTACAAAGAGAAACCCTGCCTTGAAAAACTAATAAGTAAATAAATAAATAAATAAATAAATAAAAAGGCCGGGCGGTAGTGGCACACGAATTTAATCCCAGCACTTGGGAGGCAGAGGCAGGCAGATTTCTGAGTTCGAGGCCAGCCTGGTCTACGGAGTGAGTTCCAGGACAGCCAGGGCTATACAGAGAAACCCTGTCATATATATATATATATATATATATATATATATATATATATATTTCTTAAGTACTTCAGAATGCTTTTCCGGGTACAATATACACTTTATACACATTATAATATAACACATGTTATAATATATATCTTGTTTTCTAAGATAGGGTTTCTTTTTGTAGCCCTGGCTATCCCACAATTCCTTTGTGTAGACTAGGCTGGCCTCGAACTCACTAGATCTGCCTGTCTCTGCCTCCTGAGTATTGTGATCAAAGGCGCACACCACCACTGCTGGCTTCTTTTTATGTTTTAAAAAGCATATTTGATATCTTTAGCTAAATAGTCCTGACCAAGACCTTAGAGGTTTTATAAGTCAAGGCTACACAACTATTAAGTGGCACATCAGTTTTGCATGTGCGTAGTCTCAGCACTTAGGAGACTGAGGCAGGAGGATTCTTGTGTTGGGAATGTATAATGAGTTCCAGGCTTACTAAGGTCAACCAAAAGTAAGTACAAAATAATCCGTGTGAATGGATAATCAATCAGTGATAATTTATTAATCAGTGTTAATTAATCGGTGTTAAAGCAATGGGAGACTTGGGAATCAGTCTCATGGTGGTCAAAAGAGAAACATTTTTCTCTACTTACTAACCGCTGTCCTTTGCTGTGCTAGTGTCAGATGTTCATGAGGCTGAGTCAGATGGCCCCTTCTGGCTAGAGTGACTCTTTCCTGTCTTGTATGACCTAAGGGCAAGGCCAGGACTCCCATGCTCACGACCAATGTGTCCAATCTAGATCAGTGCACAAGGGAAGGTCTCAGGAACTGGGGTGTCTTTGTGGGTGCAGGTAACTAGACAAGGCCTTCCCAGTGCTTAAGAAGGTGAACTGTAGCTTTGAAAGCCAAAGCCAGGAAGCAGGCTTCTTTGGGACAGCCATCTTCCATCCCCTCCCTGCCCTCACACCTTCCCTTCACCTGCTCCCGGACAAATGAATGAACAGCTGACTAATTATCACAGGGAAGTGGGGGCTGCCAGCTTGGGCCTCCACCAAGATTCCCCAGTGTGACCCTGGGGACCTGCACAGCTAGAAGTCACATGAACCAGAGCCCTAGGGACTGGTGGGGCTTGAGGTCTGGATGTCAATCAGAGAGATGCCTGGGCTATCAAAATTAAAAATAAATAAAACCACAATGATTTTGCAGAGAATGCTGGAAATCTGAGACAGTTGCCCTTTCCTGGGTCACAGGCAGGGGGAGTAATGGGTTTTGAAGTAGGAGAGCTACCCAAGATGCCCAGATAGTCAGGGCTCACTTCCTGACCTAGTGGTCATTCCTAGGTGCAAACACTGTAGAGAAATGTGGAGGTCACTGCAGAACTTCAGAAGTAGGGCAAATGGCAGACATTTGGGCTATGGAGACCCAGTAAAGTCAAAATGGTGGGATTAAAATAGGGTCCAGGAGGAAGGCAGAAAATGATGTCATCCAGTCATGACTTTTCTTAATACTAGAGGGCCTTCAACCATTATTTACAATGTAAGAATTTTTTTAAAGCATTATTAAAAAATAAACGTAAAGAGTGGGTTTAGAGACAGGTGGGGTGGAGGGGAGAAAGGAACAAGGGACAGTCCCCCAGCAAGAACAGTTGACACAGAGCATGGCCTTGGGCAGATTCCCTGCATACAGCCCATGTGACTCTGGGAGATGGCCCTGGGGTAAGGACAGGAGAAATAAGAGGGAAGGACCCTCAGACACCAGGACAGCACACATGGGAACAGAGACCATGGAGTCCCCTTCTCTGCTTCTCTGCAAAGGGCTCCTGCTCACAGGTGAGGCCAGTCTTGGAGTGGTGGTGGTGGGGCGCTCTGACAGGAAGGGACTCTGGGAGGAGACTCTGCTTCAGGCTGAGAGGAGAGGACACAGGGAGGGACCCAGGCTGCTCAGGTGGATGTTCTCAGGGAACAAGGGGTGTTCAGAGGGGAGGAAAAGCCAGATCGCTCTTCATTTCAAGTTAGTCACCAGTGCCCACAGGGTACATGGCTGTATCCTGACTGTTGGAGTCCTCACAGGGGTGGCCATGGTAATAATGAGGGTTTGCTCCAAGCCAGAGATTGCCCAGAGCATGGTACCCAGAGGACCACAAATGTCCTGGGTCAGATCCAGGCTTGTGTGTTTGTGCCCATCAGGGGCTCTGGAATGGGGGTCAGGGCCTAGATGCTGAGCTGTGGGTATGCTTGGAGTCTCCAAGCAGGAGTGCATTGTGGGAGGGATGTGGCTGTGCTGTGCACAGGGCTGTGCTGGGGCTTCTGACACAGAAGAGGTGGAGACCAGGCAATGGGGGTGGAGGGATGATGGAGGAGCACCTGGGAGTCTACAGAGGCCTGGAAGCCTCCCTGTGAGGGGGAAGAGCTGGCAGCAGAGCACAGAGAAAATGTTGTGACAAAGAAGGAGGTAGCCCTGGAGAGATTCTCTTGATGGGAAGAGAGAAGTGAGCTGCAGTCCAGGACTCAGACAGGGGTCTGTCTGTGAGGCCACAGGATGTATGCAGTGCTGGAGAGGATGGCTGTGTGTGGTTGGGAAGGGGAAAGCAGGAAAGCGGGATCATTGCTGTGGGAAGTGAGGAATCCCTGGGGGAGCTGTGGAGGAAGGGTGCCTTAGGTGCCTTTAGTGGGTGAGCAGGGGATGCCTTAACCCTGTGAAGTTGGAGGTTGCATGTTCCCAGGTGCCTGTCACTCTCAGGAATCTGGACACCTAGGAAGGACGTTGTCTTAGGAACTGAGACAGGCTATTCCTCTCCTCATACAGCTCCAGGGAGCCCAGAATCCACAGGAAGGGCAGCTGTGGGAGACAGGGAGGTAGCTATCTGCTGACACCTCCCCCCCCCCCCCGAGAGAGAGAGAGAGAGAGATCAAGCCCCTAGACACCCCTAGTTCTACAATTCATTCATTCTTTCATTCTTCCACAGAAGTCTGAGTCTTTCTCAGGCACATGGCCTTCCCCTAGCCCCTGTCCTCACAAAGCCCGAGCCCTCATGGACTGAAAGACAGACTGGGCACCGAGAGCTTTTAGAAGATACATCAAGGGGTTGACTGCAAACACAGAGAAAGGGACAACATTTGATAGTGATGACCCAGGGTCTCTGGAGGAGGTCAGGGAAGGCATCCCAACCCTAAAGGTACTCTTGTGGAAATGTAAGCACAGTGAGTGGGGAGCCATGCAGATGTGGGAAGAGAGACATCCATACAAAGGTAGCCACTCCAACTTCAGAGGACTGGGAAATGTAGATGCCGTTCCCCTGCACTGAGTAAGAGAGGCACACCCTTCTTCCACATCTAGGCTAAGAGATGAACACACCGACCTGCTCAGGACTTGCCGTTCATCTCATCAAACACTAAGGTCCCGATATTGATGGATTTTTTTCTCATTCCTCTTAGCCTCCCTCTTAACCTGCTGGAATGCACTCGCCGCTGCTGAGCTCACTATTGAGTTAGTGCCACCCATGGTTGCAGAAGGCGGAAACTCCGTTCTGTTTGTGCACGAAATGCCGCTGAATGTCCAGGCGTTTTACTGGTACAAACAGAGAGGTCCGACCAAGAGCTATGAAGTCGCGCGGTACTTAACACCCACTAACGAAAGTTCGAAGATGCCTCAGCACAGTGGTAGGAAAACCGTATTCTACAGTGGATCCCTGCTGATCAGAAATGTCACCCAGGCCGACAGCGGAGTCTACACCTTACTAACATTCAACACAGAAATGGAAAGCGAATTAACACACGTGCATCTGGAAGTACGCGGTAAGTGGTTGCGTGACCTCTGGGTGCTAGGGCTGGGGGTGGGGCTCATTCCATTTTACCGTATAGGACCACCAGGCATCAGCTATGCCCATCTCCTTCTGCGCGTGTCTCCTCGCTGGAGTTTGAGCATTTAGTGCAGGTCATACACAGGGGAGGAAAATCTACAATTTCCCTGACTCCACTCCCAGAGAAGAAGCGCACTCTATGTAATTCTATGTAATTCAGTCTGAGTGGTAGGGCTTCACCAGGACCATGGCCCTGAGAAAGACTCTTGGGATCCTGGCAGGGTCTGGCTGAGGAAACCGTGGGGTCCTCACAGTAAGGTGGCCACAAGGAAGTCCTGACTCCAGATCTCTGCATGAGCGTCTAGTCCAGGGGAAACCTGGGAACCTTCACGTCCTGTGAGGGATGATAGGGATGGAGGCTTTATTGCTTACTTGTCTCCTATCAGGTGGAACCAGCCTATGCACTGTCTGGAGGACCACAGTCAGGTTAGGTCACCCGGACACATCCTTCTCCTGAGTCTCAGCATGGAGAGCCCAGATGGACAGATGCCCACGCTGTGAGCCAACTGTTCTGAGGGGCTCATGAGGATACGGGTCCTCCTGGCAACTGCTTGTCCTCAGGGGTCCAGCCCAGTCAACTGTCCCTTGTAGGCAGAGTAATAGACTCCGACATTCCGAGCAGCTCCCATCTCTAAAAAGCAAGTCCTTGTTTACATTTAAGGTTACCTTACAGACACGGCAATGACCATGATCATTTATCATGTGCCATTATTGTTGTTGTTGTTATTGGTTTGGTTTTTCAAGACAGGATTTCTCTATGTAGCCCTAGCTATCCCTAGAACTCACTCTGTAGACCAGGCTGGCCTCGAACTCACAGAGACGTGCCTGCCTCTGCCTCTCTGCTTCTCGGCCTCTCTGCCTCTGCCTCTGTGCTGGGATTAAAGGCATGCACCATCACTGCCTGGCCAAGTGCTCTATTTTATAGAAACAGAAACACAGGAAACACAGTGGCTGAATTGGGGCCATACAGACCATGGGTGGCAGATCTGAAACAGTACATATCTGTCTACAGTCTTGGTCTGGAGGCCATATGAAATGTCTGTGGACCAGAGAGGACTTGTTGGGATCTGAGGGTGAGCTACCATCATTCAACCCCTCCTCTGTTCTTTCACAGAGCCCGTGGCACAGCCCACCCTCCGAGCAGACAGTACCACAGTAACAGAAGATGGTTCTGTGACCCTCATGTGCCTCTCAGAAGACCCTGGACTCTCTATTCGTTGGCTGTTCAATCACCAGGGCCTGTATTTCAATGACAGGATGACTCTGTCTCAGAAAAACAGCAGACTCAGCATAGACCCAGCCAGGAGGGAGGATTCTGGGGAGTATCAGTGTGAGGTCTCCAATGGGTACAGCTCTAAGATGAGTCTCCCACTCCAAATGTCTGTGACTAGTGAGTGACCTTGCCACTGGGGTGGGGGATTCTTTGTCAATGATACTAAAAGTGAAGAAAAGTTCTAGGGGGAAAAAATCAAGACAGTCAGCGTGGTGATGGAGACCTGTCATCTCAGGATGAAATGTGAGTCAGCAGGAACGTGAGTTTGAACCAGTCAGGGTTACAAAGAGAGATCCAGTCTCAAGAAAAATCAGCACAGTAAGCAAAGCTACGAAGGGATTACAATTAAGGGCTTAGGTCCTGAGTCAAATATGGCCAGTCCTCCAGATCCACGGAGAACTGATTCCAGGCACCCCCAAATTTCTGGATGTTCTGAGTCCCCTGTTGGAAATGGTGTTTGCATAGACACATTATCTTTTTGCATGCCTCAGTCATTTCTGATGCCTCACACTGATGCCACCCAGATACCTTTCCAAACCATTTCTAAGCATATTCCGTTTCCTACAGCTCTGACAGCTGTCGGCCCACTTCTGCCTCTATGTACGTAGCGTTTGTGTTTTTGTTAGCATCATACAAAGCATGATTCTGTTCTCTCAAGCCACCTGGCTGGTGGCATCCCGCTGGCTAAATATACATTAAAGGACATCCTTGGTACAACTGCTACATCTTTGCTGGTTATCTTACATTCTTGCCTACTACCAACCACCAGATGACAGTCTAGTTGATCATTTGTTTATAAACTTATTTCTATTTTACGTTCATTCGTGTTTCGCCTGCTTGTGTGTCTGTGTGAAGCCCTAGAGCTGGAGTCACAGACTATTGTCAGCTGACATGAGGGTGCTGAAAATTGAACCCTGGTCATCTGGAAGAGCAGCCAGACATCTGCTTAACTGCTGAAACATCTCTCCAGCCCCTGTCTATTTGATTTTTAGTCTTAAATTCATCTGCAACTCCCTGGGACTCCTACAGAGCCACACAGATACCAAAGGACCTGGGCTGTGTCTTTTCAGCCTTGGGATTAGCTTTGCTAAGAGGAAGGGGACTGAAGACCAGGGTAAAGAGCATGAGCAATTGAAGTAATGTGAGGGTCTCATAGCAGTTGCAGCCTGAGTGAAGCTGTCCCTGTCAGCAGCACCATCCTGTCAGCTCAGGACACAGTGAGTGCAAAGTGACTACAGATACAGCCTCCAAGATGCCTCTCTGGGGGAGAGGACCCCATCACCCTGCCACATGAGACATGAGGAGTAATTCACCAGCTCTGTAGAGGAGGAGACTCCAATGTGCCAGCCTGGACAGGCAAGTCTTATCTCCCCATGCTTCCTCACCCTGTACCAAGGCTGTCGTGCATTTACTCTAGCGAGGTCTGTGTCCCATCCTAGGGAGAAGGGCACAATTGAGCTTGAAGGTGCTCTGCTATACAAGTATATCAACTGCTTCTGAGCGTGTACACCGTAAGATTGACCCATTCTCACCAGGCACTCTGTCCTCTCCACACCCAGCTTCTCTCAGTACACTTAGCCGATGTTAAAACAAGGAAAGTCTACCAAGAGTATGTCTCTTAGGTGACCAGGTGCTGTCAGGTTCCTTTCGGAGTTAATCTTATGGGCTCCATGGATCCGGGAAAACTCAGGACACATGTTTGTTCATGCATGGTGATACTGGGCGTGCATCAACTTGCATAGTTAGCGGGAAGGCTGTGTGAGCTGTTGAATCATCAATTTTGTGTGAAAGCTCAGAGTTTGGGAGACCACAGACACCACGCAGTTTATGTGGGAAGCACAGTGCAGCGTCTTTATTCTTAGCCATATAGTATGTTACCACTCTGATCACAAAATATAGGGTACAAATAAGATACAAATCTATAATGTTTACTTTTTTTCTTGCTGCACAAAGAGCATGGTGTTATGTTATCCACTGAGCCTTTTCCTGGTGCAAAGAACGTAATGCTAAGAAAAGACCTGTTGGAGTGTGACGGCAGCCTTCTGCCAAAACTCTACAGATACCCTCTTGTTTGTTGGCTGGCAAACACCACCTTCTGCCCTGACCTCAGTTCAGTAAATCTCCTTCAATTTCCCATTATCTTTTTACATCATACCCAGCTAATTTTTATCTAGAGAGAGTGTCTTATGTATCTCAGGGTAGCCTCGAACTGATGACCTGGGACTTCTGATTTCTTTGTCTCTTGTGCCAAGCACTAGTTTACATGCCTGCACCTCACCCAACGTTGTGCTGGAGGGGTAGACTGTGTCACCACGCACTCTAGGCCAGCACTGTACCAACTGAGTCCCCTTTCCCGCATTTTGTTTTTGCTTTTCTAGTTCTGGCCTTCGACCTAGGAGATTATACACACCAGGCAAGGGCTCTACAGCTCTGCTTTTTTTTTTTTTTTTTTTTTTTTTTTTTTTTTTTTTTTTTTTTTTTTTTTTTTTTTTGGTATTTGTTCATTTATTTATTAGAAACAAGATCACACTACCTAACCCTGAGTCACCTGGAACTTAGCTACGTAGACCAAGCTGGCCTTGAATTCACAGAGATCCACCTGTCTCGACCTCCAGAACGCTGGGATTTAATCCATGAACCACCATGCCCAGACTGATTTTTTTAAGTTCCATGTGTGCACTTGTGTCCATGTGATGACATATGCACGTGAATGCAAGTACTCTCAAAGGCTAAAGGTGTTGGACCCCAAACATGCTGCCCCCTTCCCAAAACAGAATGACAGGTGGTTGTGAGTCACCCAACTGGACATGGAACTTGGGTCCTTTTCAAAGGTAGTGTGAATTTTTAACCCCTGAGTCATCTCTGCCAGCCATTTCTCCAGCCTCTCTCTTTTGGTTTCTTTCTTCTTGTTTGTTTGTTTGTTTGTTTGTTTGTTTGTTTTTGCAAGACAGAGTTTCTTTGTGTAGCCCTGGCTATCCTGGAATTCACTATGTGGAACAGGCTGGCCTCAAACCCAGAAAGACCAGCCTGCCTCTGCCTCTGCCTCTTGCCTCTTGCCTCTTGCCTCTTGCCTCTTGCCTCTTGCCTCTTGCCTCTTGCCTCTTGCCTCTTGCCTCTTGCCTCTTGCCTCTTGCCTCTTGCCTCTTGCCTCTTGCCTCTTGCCTCTTGCCTCTTGCCTCTTGCCTCTTGCCTCTTGCCTCTTGCCTCTTGCCTCTTGCCTCTTGCCTCTTGCCTCTTGCCTCTTGCCTCTTGCCTCTTGCCTCTTGCCTCTTGCCTCTTGCCTCTTGCCTCTTGAACAGGCTGGCCTCAAACCCAGAGAGACCAGCCTGCCTCTCTTGCCTCCTCTTGCCTCCTCTTGCCTCCTCTTGCCTCCTCTTGCCTCCTCTTGCCTCCTCTTGCCTCCTCCTGCCTCCTCTTGCCTCCTCTTGCCGCCTCTTGCCTCCTCTTGCCGCCTCTTGCCTCTTGCCTGCCTCTTGCCTCTTTCTTGCCTCTTTCTTGCCTCTTGCTTCCTGCCTCCTGCCTCCTGCCTCCTGCCTCCTGCCTCCTGCCTCCTGCCTCCTGCCTCCTGCCTCCTGCCTCCTGCCTCCTGCCTCCTGCCTCCTGCCTCCTGCCTCCTGCCTCCTGCCTCCTGCCTCCTGCCTCCTGCCTCCTGCCTCCTGCCTCCTGCCTCTCAAACGCTGGAATTAAAGGCATGCACCACCACTGCCAGGCTCCTTTTGCTTTCTTGATCCGAGGTCTCATGTAGCTCAAACTTCATAAGTAGCCAAGAATGACTTTGAACTCCTGATCCTCCCAAATGCAAGGATTATAAGCACTCACCTTATAAGCACTTACCACCATACCTATTTTGTCAGGGTTTTATTTAAGTATATACACACCTTTAAACAAAATTTTAAACCAGAAGTTTCAGTGAATGGCTGTAATCCTGCCACTTAGGAGGCTGAAGCAGGAGGATCAATGCAAGTTAGAGGCTAGCCTGGTCTACACAGTGAGTATCAACTGTGCCCAAAAGAAACCAACATACACACACACACACACACGTGTACACACACACACACTAAATAAATAAATAAATAATAAAAATTTAAGATGTTTTAAAACAAATTTTTTTTTTTTTTTTTTTTTTTGGTTTTTCAAGACAGGGTTTCTCTGTGTAGCCTTGGCTGTCCTGGAACTCACTCTGTAGACCAGGCTGGCCTTGAACTCAGAGATCCGCCTGCCTCTGCCTCCCAAGTGCTGGGATTAAAGGCATGCGCCACCACTGCCCGGCAAAACAAAATTTTTAAAAAATAATTTTTTAATTTAAAATTTAAAAAAAAAATTAAATCTAGGTTCTGCATATGAGAGGAAACACTCAGTGTTTGTCTTTCTAACTTTGGCTTTCCTCTCTCCACTGTCTATATATACCACATTTTCTTTTTTTTTTTTTTTTCTCAAGATTTGTTTATTTTATGTATAGAAGTACACTGTCTTCAGACATACCAGAAGAGGGCATCAGATCCCATTACAGATGGTTGTGAGCCACCATGTGGTTGCTGAGAATTGAACTCAGGACCTCTGGAAGAGCAATCAATGCTCTTAACCGCTGAGCCATCTCTCCAGCCCCATATACCACATTTTCATAGTCAGTCATCCCTTAAGGGACACCAGGCTTGTTCCAGTTTCTAGATAGTGGGAATAACGCAGCAATAAACACAAATGTGAAGCTAAAGTATAATAGGGCAGAAAGATCAATCGACTTATACAGTCATTGCCTGTATTGTCTACTTACCAATGCATGACTTCACTTGTTACCTGGAACAGAATGACCTGGAAAAAATATCTAAACAATGGTTCTGTGCTCTTAACAACCTGCTGACTTCCCAAAAGGCTTCTGTAAAATCTCACTTACCCATGCCACCTTGTGGTTCTGGAGTATAAAATCAGAATACAAACTGGTCTGGGGACGGAAAACTTTCAGGAACCATCCTGGCTTTGGTCCACCAGTGACATCTCTTCTCTTCCACTCTTGTTGGTGTTGGAGTGGCTTATTCCAGAAAGATTCCCATAACATTTCTGGAGGCCCTAGTGAGATATCCTTCACCATGACCCCAGTTGATCAAGAATGACTGCCTCTCCAGGGCCTCTCAGACAACCAAAGGTCTCTGGAGCCAGGAAGAACGCATACCCACATACCCAATGCAATCCCAGGATCCCTTTCTAGTGGTCAAAATGACTATGAGACCCAGGATCAGAGTCTCTGAGTGCTGGGAGTCCAGACCAGGTAAGGATGGCCCCCCAGTCTCCGAGGAGATGGGCAGGAAGAGCCAGTGCTGCCTTAATCACCCCACAGAAGATTGCATCCAAAGCCCCGATGAGGACCAAGGTGGCACTGGTATTGGTCTCTGGGGAAACAGACAGACTAGGAATTTAAAGCGGGAGTCTATAACTTCTGAATGAATAGTGGATGGATGTGTGCATGCTTGTCATGGCTCTACACACCTGAGGCTACAGAATCTGATTGGGTTCCAAACTATGGTTCCTCTGATGCTGGTTCACCTTCCATAAGTGAGCCTTCACCTTCCATAATAGGAGGTGACCCAGCAGAGGTGACCAAGCACGGTTAAATCATGGTAAGGAGGCTGGCAAAGCAGGCACCTTCTACCCCACTCTATGCACTACAGGGAGTGGAACATAAACCTCCCCCAGTTCCTGGTTAGGGAACTCCTGTCATGGGGTCTGCACAGTCCTAATACAAACCCATACAGTCTTGCAAAGATTGTTAAGCCTAAAGACACCAAGGAGGCACCCACACTAACATCCCCAGAGGATGGAATTTTTCTCACGATGCTGCCTCCATGCTGACTCCAATTGTCAGCATCACAAGGAACCAAGATGGTCCCAAGATCATCTCATCCCAACCCTCCAAAAGCAGCTGTGTCATGCAATGCTCACCAGCCTCAAGTGCAGGCCAGCCTTGCCAGACTCTATGGGATGCATTTCAGATCCAAGCCCATCCCAATGTGTTCACTAAGGGAGTATCACGCCTCTCCCTCATCCAAGATGGCAACTATATTGTTCAGCCACATAGTTGCCAGAAGAGGAGGGAGAGCCCTTCCATGATTTTGAAGAAATTGTAGAAGAGATTGTCTCCTCACAACCAGACTTAAAAGATTAGCCGCTCCCCAATTCAGATGTGGAGCCTTTTTCTGATCAGAGCTGAAGCCTATGACAGGACAATAGCCCCTCACAACAAGAGACTCTAAAAAAACAATATATCAAGAAAGAGGACTGCTTACCTCAGGGAACAAAGAAGCTAAACACAGAGTCCAAACACTCCAGCTCCTAGGAGCTGTGTGGGCTCCCCTGGCTATGGAAGTGATACACTGCCAGCCTCACACAAAGAGCCAAGGTCTAGGCCAAGAAAACACAGCTCCAAAGTCCCATCCCATTACCCCCCAGAACTCCTCTCACAATAGGCCAGAAAAGAAAAATGAAAGAACAACAAACACAACTGTTATGGGCCAGGGAGCTGGTTCAGTGAGTAAAGTCCAGACTGTCAAGCCTGATGACCTGAGTTTGATTCCCTGGACCAACTGTGTTGGCTTACAGATAATTTTGCTAAACTCCTCCCAGGAACCCAGCAACAGTTACGTCATCACTCACCACCATTACTACCTGTTCCACGACCACAGGTACAGGTGGCTTGGCAGCATATTAAAAGACTGTTCGCTACCCTGGTCCTTTTTCTCTTCTATCTTTCCCTCTCTCTACTCCCCCCATTCTCTCTTTCTCTTTGTGTCCCCACATATTCCTGGCCGGCCTCTCTGTCTGTCTTTCTGTCCCCTCTATCCCCCTTCTCTGCCTCTACCCATTCTCGGGGTCCTCGCTCCCCTCCCTTCTCCCACAATAAACATCCATTATACCAGGTCTGTCTCATGGCGTGATTTTTCAGGGGGATACCTTGGCATGGCCTACCAGGTACCCCCTGATCCCTGCCAAGGAAGGTTTTCTTCTGGCCTCCTCATGAATACTGTGGCATGTTCATGTACCCACACACATACAATAAATAAATAATACACAGGTTTAAATAAAAAAAAAACTGATAAAGGAGCTACTAAAATCAGGAGGTCTGGCTGAATACCACAGGTGATAGGAAAATAATAATCCCAGAGATGACAGCTTCCAGCTCACACCCACCCCACGGTGACACACTTACTCCAACAAGGCTACACTAAATAGTGCCACTGCCTAGAGCCAAGCATATACAAACCATCACACCAGGCAAGGTCACAAAGCTTCCTTCACAAAGCTTTCCCGGGGTTGGGGGTGGGCGGGGACTGCCCTACAATAACCACTGAAAGAAGCCAGTTATGGTGGCACATGCCTTTAATTCTGGTGTTGCTGGGTATTCATCAGAAAAGACTGCTCAGACATGGGTGTAAGTCAATAGAAACTGTTTATTAGCCAGTCAGCAACCGAACCTTTCTCTGGGTGAGCTTTTAAGCATAAAAACTATGTTCTAGGTTGGCATACTTCAGTTAACAAGAATAGTTAGCCTGAAGCAGAACAACAGAAGTTAAAAGGCAAGGTTAGAGACTTTCCCAAAACGATGGACTTTGATGGATTAGGTCTTTGTCTTAGTTTTGGCAGGTGGTGCTGTCTGCGTACTGAGTTTTACATCCTGAATGGTACTTTCATCATGGAGTCAGCTGTGCTAAGGTCTGGGTCTGTTATACCAGCACTTGGAAGGCCAACTCAGAGAGAGTTAGAGTTCCAGAACAGTCAGGGGTGTCTTAAAAGCAAACAGCAGCAACAACAAAAGAATTGGTGCATATATATTTGGTGGTCTCAAGGTTGCCAACGCTGACCAACAAGCTACTAAAGGCTGTCCTCAATGTGCTCAGAGTAACCCCAGGCAATAGCTCAAGGCCACATGCTAACACAAAGCTGGGATCATACCCACTGAAACACCTACAAGTGGTCTTTGTTGACACTGAACCCAGCAGAAGGTAACAATACTCATGGCTTATGGTGTGCACTTTCTCAGGCTGGGCCTTTCCTACTTGCATGGAGAATTAGCTTGGAACTTGTGCACACACTACCATCCATCAGTCTTTAGGCATGATTGTGAAAATAAGATTTTTAAATGGTACAAGCCAAACACTACCCAGAAACAGACTTTCCTTGGCCAGAAATTCTGCCGCCTGTACTGTTTAAGGTGCACTGTATGCTTATACATGCAGTTACTCCACTTTTGAAGTCATGTTTGACTATCTACATCCACTGCTCCCAAAGGACTCAGGGGACCTCTACTGGACACACCTACCCTAAGTGGTTCTTTGTGTTTGTTTTTGTTTTGTGAGACAGGGCTTCTCTGTTTATCCCTGGCTGCCCTGGAACTCACTCTGTACACCAGACTGACCTCAAATCCAGAGATCTGCCTGCCTCTGCCTCCTGAGTGATGGGATTAAAGGCATGTGCCACCCAACTTCCAGTAGTTCTTGAATGACCTAGCTGACACTGCACAAAAATTTGATGGTGCCAACTGTAGAAGTTTGGCCTGGTTCTTCCTCCCAGCCCCATGCTCCAGAAATAAGACTCAGACTTAAAATATATTTACAAATACGTTGGCCATATATCTAGGCTCTTCTCTGACTAGCTCATAACTTAAAATAACCCATTTATTCTAATCTATATTCTGCCACATGGGTGGTTACCTGTGCTCAGGCACCATGTGTCTATCTTGTCACATATTCCCAGATGAATCTCCCTCTCCTGGCACTATGCCAGAATCCTTTCTGCCTCCCAGATGTCCCACCTCCTATTTCCGGATTAAATCATAAGCCATCAGATTTTTATTGATAGGTGCCACATCCATTCAAACACAAGATATTCTCTCTACAGTCAAGCTGTGGATATACCTGTAATGGCCCGCTCTGTTCTGCAGGTCAGGGTTTAGCAAGAGAGAGTGGGGGGGGGGGAGAAGGGGAAGAGACTCAAAGAATAGAGACAAGCCAGAGGATCTGTAGTCAAGTCACAGACTATATTCACACCTCCTACTGACCACCACCACACACCACTACAAGGAAATCCTGGGTATTTATAAGCACAAGCAGGAGAACACAGGTGAAAACATTTTACCACATGCACCATGCAGCTGGGGTCACTAAACAGCAAAACAAGCTATGTGGGATAAACAAGATATTTATCAGAGTGTGCTTCAGCTGTTGTAGGCTATTGAAAAACAAGTCTCTATCAGGGTATATGGTTCCAGATGGCTGCAAAGATGATAGCTGCTTTCTAGCCGCTTTCTGCTAAAGGTTGGCTCCCAACATATACCTACCACATGGCTGGCTGCTGTGGATCTAAGCCAGAAGTGGATTGTGAAAGCCAACCCAGACCAGCTTCTGAAGTTGGCCATCTCAAAATGACCTCAGAATAGAGACAATGGCTCAGCTTCTACATTACTCTCTGATGTCCTTTCTGATCCTGTGGATACATACCTGAACCAGTTCCTCAATCTCATCCTAGGGAAGTTCTAATCTCTGGACAACCATCATATAACTAACTGCCCTCCATACGACGGGGTTTTGCCTTATCCCCTTCCTTGGGAATAGGCCAGTCACAGATCATCCCTCAGACTTCATCATGTTGCTGTGGAACCAACCACATTGGCAAAAGAGACTGATTCCTTTTGGAGATGTCCCCAGTCAGTGACAGCCTAAGGACAAGGAGCCAGAAGTCAAAACAATTGTGGGGGAACTTATTAGTGCTATCTTAAATACTGGCCATGTGGAGACTTCACTATAAAAGGAGCTCCCAGAAAGTACAAGGAATTAAGTCCCTAATGAGCCTTTATGGGACAACCTGGGAGGAACAATACAGGAACTGATCACAGACAAGTCTTTCATGTGGGAAAAGCCATATCTCAAAATGCTGGCTTTATTAAATGCCAGCTACACTTTTTTTTCATTTTTTGTTTTTTTGTTTTTTGTTTGTTTCTTCTTCCTTCTTCCTTTTTTTTTTTTCCAAGACAGGGTTTCTCTGTGTAGCCCTGGCTGTCCTGGAACTCACTCTGTAGACCAGGCTGGTCTCGAACTCAGAAATCCACCTGCCTCTGCCTCCCAAGTGCTGGGATTAAAGGCGTGTGCCACCACTGCCTGAGACACAAATTTCTTAATCTAACAGATCCATCTCTAGGTCAGGACTGCTGAGTATGCTTGTGTGAAGGCAGGTTACCTATACTGGAATAGGAATGACCAACCGAAGCCTGACTAATAACACAAAAGGGGTAGGTTTAACTGGGCTACCTGCTCAGGTCATAGAAGTAGGCCAATGTGTGGAAAATGAAAGGGGCTGTACAAGACTAGTTAAAAGAGCAGCAGCTCCTAATGGTATATGCTTCACCTGCCCCTAAGGTGTTTACACCTGCTACCCAGGAGACAGAGGGTGGCCAGTACTCAGATGTGCTCCCAGGAAGCGATGTCGTCCAGTACTTACATCCCTTAGACTGAAAAAGTAAGAGAACTCCTGTACTTTTACCAGTCCTGCTAGGAATGGCCCTGACAGGGTCCATGGCGGTGCTTCTGCAATAAGCACCCAACAAGTTCAGCACAGCCAGCTCACACTCAGATCAAAGATTAACTGTTGTTCAGGAAAGCATAGTCTCTCTCCAGAACCAGACAGATGCATTGGCGACAACATTCCTCCAAAACCATGGAGGATTAGGCAAATACACAGTTCTAAATAAAGAATGCTGTTTCATGCTAGTTAATCAGGAATAGTACAAGGAAATGCCAAAGGTGTGTAATTAGAAAAGTAAGGTAGACATACAAGGAGAGGCAATAGAGTAAATATGAACAACGCAGGGAGGGGGGAGGCTGGCTGGCTCCGCCATAGGCTTGCTTACGATGAGGATGCTGGGACTTCTATTAGGAACATGCTTTTTATTTATTTTATTTATTTTATTTATTTACTTACTTACGTATATGAATACACTGTTGATGTTTTCAGACCTGCCAGAAGAGGGCATTGGATCCCATTACAGATGGTTGTGAGCCACCATGTGGTTGCTGGGAATTGAACTCAGGACCGCTGGAAGAGCAGTCAGTGCTCTCAACCACAGAGCTATCCCTCTAGCCCTCTGGACCATGCATCTTAAACTCCCTGTCCAGCTACACCAAAAACTAGAAGGAAAGCGATAAAGTGGCAGATGATATGCCAGAGTTCCAACCCCTTTCTTCAGGATATATCCATAAATTATGAAGGTGAAGAGAGAAGGAAGTAGAACAAGACTAATTACTATATTTATCTGTTTGCTCAGTGATTTGCTTAAAGTGATGTCTGTACCACTTAATTGGCAAGCATGACTGCATTCGCCACCTGGAACAAAACAATCTGGAAAAACAGTTCAAACAACCAGGTTGTTGCCCTGCCACTGAAACCGCATAGGCTTCTATAAAACTCTCCCTCGCCTGCCCCACCTTGTGGCTGTATAAAATGAGAAAACAAACCAGACTTGGGATGGAAACCTTTCCGGAGCTCACCTGGCTTCGGTCCACCAGTGAAGTCTCCTTTCTTCCACTCTCATTGGTGTTGGGGTGCTTATTCCAGGAAGACACACACACACACAAGGACATTCTTCTCTTACTGTTCTCTTTACATCTTTTAAATTTATCCTCTGTGTTTGTGTTAATGTTGTGTCTGTGTTTATGTGTGTGTGTTAGTATTGTGTGTGTGTGTGTGTTTGTGTGTGTCAGTTCTCGCCTTCCGCCATGCAGGTCCTAGTGATTGAACACAGGTCATTGTCAGGCTTGGCAGCAGTTGTCTTTATCCATTGATCTATTTGCCTGGTGCAGGTTTTAGATTTTTGAGACAAAATCTGACTCTGTAGTCCAGGCTAGCCAGAGAGTCCCTATATAACACAGGATAGCCTCAAATCCATAACAAACCATGGATTTACAAACACTGTGTCTAGCCCAATTCCTATCTTTATTTTACTTTATGTATATATGTATTTATATTGATGAGCAAGCCTACATCCCTAAGCTCAACTAAACAGAGCATGCATGAGCATGGAAAGGGAGTTACACTTTTAGGTCCACGGTGTAATTTCCTGTTTAAGACTATTTCTGCCGGGCAGTGGTGGTGTTAAATCCCAGTTGTCAGATCTCTGAGTTCAAGGCCAGCCTAGTTTACAGAGTGAGTTCCAAGACAGCCAGGGCTATATAAGAAACGCTGTCTCAAAAATAAAATAAAATAACCCACTATTCCTGAGACTGGTGTGGTGGCATAAGCCTATAATGCAGCCCCTTGGGAGGCAGAATCTGGAGGATCAAGACTCTTACCAGTCCTCCCACTACAAGGCTAGCTCTAGGCTGGCCCGGGATACATAAAACTCTGAGTTTAAAGAAAAATATCACTGGAGGAAAGGGTGAAACATGCCTTCTGAAAGTGACAGAGATAATGCCAAAGGAACTTACAGCAGCTGTGAGTTACTGCACACCACCTGTAGGAGACTGGACCCATCAGCATTTCACCACATGTAGGGGAAGGGTTGAGATGCTGGAGAGAAGACTCAGAGCTTTTGCTGCTCTTGTAGATTTGGCTCCCAAATTCCAGTTCCTAGGTTCTTATGCTCTTGCTCTCTTCTACCTCTGTGGACACTGCATGTACATTGTACACTTACCTACATGCAGGTAAGAACTCAAACACATAAAATAATTAAAGACCAGTCGCAGTGGGTGAGAGAGTCATATTTCCAGTAGTGTATTCAGTTAAAAGATGCCCTTGCCCAAGTAAGTAACATCCACATCCGCAACCCCAGATCAAAGACGTGGGTCACTCGCCCCGCAAGAAAAAATTACATGAAAATAGGAACACTTGGGGAAGAAAGGATTTTGGTGAAGGAGAAAGAAGTAAGCTAATGGTAATAGGGAAATATTATCAAAGCACATTATATATTATAATTTAAAACAAAGCTCAAAAGAAAAAACTACTATTCCCAGCATGCCCTTGGGCGGTAGCTTTGGGATGGAGGCGCACTAGAACCACATTTCCCGAAATGCTCACTCAGCCTACTTTTAACCTATAGAAATTGTCCTTATACAGAGACCTTCATCCACAATGCACTTGGTACATGCGTTTGGTGGCTGGCTCTCTTGATAGGAAAAAAAAAGCAATCGCAGAGCATGCTGGGAAGACGTCTAGACTGGGGCCACCATTACTTGCCAACGCATGCGTTAAACTACAACTCCCAGAGGGCCGTGCCCGAAAAGGAAGGCGGGTTCTCCTGCCGGAAGTCAGTTCTAGTCCTGGGCCCCACAACTGCAAGCAGAGCCTGAGCCGCCCTGTTACAGCGGGACCCGGGCCTCTGGGGTCCAGACAGGGGTCGCCATGGTAACGGAGGGGAGCGTCGTACCGGGGACAGGCAGAGGGAGGGTTCACTTACGGTCCCCGGGGTTTCGGTTTGGAGCTGACAAGCTTTCTCCTGCCGCGGATGATCCGGGCCGGACGCGGGTTCTCGGGATTGGGGTCAGGAATGGGGCTCAGGGGCTCGATGCTGCGCTGCGGGGTGTGCTTGTGGTTCCAAGTAAAGGATTTGGAGGGGAAAGAGTGTCCAGGGGAGGGACTGCCCTGGTGGGAGACATTTGCAGGAGATTTTGAAACCACAGAGGCGGGAGAAGATATTGGAGATGAGGCAGGGATGATGAAAAAGAACCAGAGACTCTACAGACAGGGTTCCTTATGAGCAGGAAGGAGCTGGTTTTAAGGAGAGCTAGTGTTGGGGCAAGTTGGATATGGCCAGGGAAGACACTTTCCTGGGGAAGAAGAGGACCCTGGAGACCGGAAGTCAGCCCCTGTAGGATTAGGCTTAGGCTGCTGCAAAAAGAGAGAGGACTCTAACAGTAGAAAGTGATTTC
Source organism: Arvicanthis niloticus (assembly GCF_011762505.2). Taxonomy (NCBI): domain Eukaryota; kingdom Metazoa; phylum Chordata; class Mammalia; order Rodentia; family Muridae; genus Arvicanthis; species Arvicanthis niloticus. The sequence goes on from NC_133437.1 coordinate 25,488,566, forward strand.
TAAAAGAAAATGAGGAGCAGCTGAACAGAACGCCCCACAGAGGAGAGGGCTGGGGTGCAGAGTAGGGTTGGAGGCGTGACATTTGAGGAGGGGGAGCTTTTGGAGCAAGGACTGAGCACTGGATTTAGGGGAACCTCCTCCTCCGAGATGGGCCTTTTGGAACTAAGAGTTCTTTGGATAGGGTCTTGGGGAAGAAGACTTGGGAGGGGGATGTCAGAACAGGAGGTGAGTAGAGGACTTGCAGGTTCGATGCGACCTTTGTACCAGGGGAGGCCAGCCTTACAGGGAGAAGGGATGCTTATTATGAAGGCCCCGGTGGAGCTTCACAGAGGCGGGCAAAGGTGCCGCGGAGTGGGGGGAATAGAGGTTACAACAGAACATGGGGGGAGGTGGTCGGGAGGCTCACTGAGGCTACAGCAGAGGGACTGGGGGCTTCTCAGATGTGTTCCTAGGAATGCAATGATTCTCACTGAGGGAAACAGACATATTGGTTGGGGGACGACGGGGTAGGACACAGAGGACTTAACTCAGCCCTGCTTCCAGCTGTTCTTCCCTTATGCTTCTGTGCCTGGCTCTGCCCTAGCCTGCCTGCACCCACCCCTTCCCTTCCTGGGGCTGCCCAGAACTGGGTTTCCCTGGCTCAGCAGAAGTAGTTCTTGGAAGGAGCGTGTAACATCCTGTTGGTGTTTTCTGCTTAGGTTGAGTGATGCATGAGGCTCAGGGAAGACTGTGAAGGCCAGTAAAGAATCCAGGGCTCAGGGTAAAGACTTTGAGGAACTAGCTCTGCTTTCTGGTTGTGATAACTGCTTTCCTTGGGTCTTAGCTTTATCATCTGTAAAATGGGCAAGAGCATGTATGTCTGGACAGATAGAGCTCAAAGCTAGGCTTCCCAGCAGGGAAACTTTGAGCCCTGATTTTGATTGAACCTCCATAGAGGATTGAACCTAGGATCCTGGGCATGCTGCTTGAGTACTTTACCTTCAGCTAAATTTCCAGGATGAAACCCAGGGCCTTGTACATGATAGTAAGCCAGGTACATCTCCTGCCACCGAACTGCATCTCAGTCCTTTCTGGTGTTTTATTCATTTTACGTTACATATGTGGAGGTCAGAATCAACTTACAGACAGAGTCAGTCCTCTCCTGGGTCTCAGGGATCAAACTCAGGTCGTCAGGCTTGGCAACCTGTACCCACTGAACCATCTCACCAGCTTTTTTTTTTTCTTTTTCTTTTTCTTTTTTTCTTTTTTTTCTCTTCTCCTTGAGACAGGATCTTGCAGTTATCCCAGGATGCCTTTGAACTCCCAGTCTCCCTGTCTTAGCATTCCCAGTAGCTACAATCACAGATACACAACACTGGGTGGCTGGGGCGTGGGTTTCTGAAAGTGAAATGACAGAGCACACTTTATAATGCTACTTAAAGGTTGGGGTTTTATGATGTATATATATAGTAGCCATATGCTGCACCTCTTATAAGGTATTACCCTGTTCATTGGTCTAAGGAAGGAGGGAATTCCCATTATGTCCATTACACAGAAGGGGAAGCTGAGGCCCACAGAGTTTAAGTGATCTGCCCATGAACATAAAGCCATTGCCTGATAGTACTAGGATGTTTACTAGCTTGGAGTCTGTGCTCTTAGCTGCTTGATTGAATGCATCTAGGGTAGCGGTTCTCAACCGTCATGTCCCCTCTGGGGGTTGAATGCCCGTCACAGGGACCACCTAAGAACATCAAAAAACACAGATATTTATATTATGATTTTTTTTTGTTTTGTTTTTTTTTTGTTTGTTTTTTGGTTTTTTTCGAGACAGGGTTTCTCTGTGTAGCCCTGGCTGTCCTGGAACTCACTCTGTAGACCAGGCTGGCCTCGAACTCAGAAATCCGCCTGCCTCTGCCTCCCAAGTGCTGGGATTAAAGGCGTGCGCCACCACCGCCCGGCTATATTATGATTCTTAACAGTAGCGAAATGACAGTTATGAAGTAGTAACAAAGATTTTATGGTTGCAGGGTCACCATAACATGAGGAACCCCCAATGGCATTAGGAAGGTTGAAAGCTGGTCTAGGTCACATGACTGCTGATTTTACTGAAGACTCAGTGGGTATTGGGGATTGTGCTGAGTACTTGTGGCTTTAACTCGGTTGTTTTGTTTCCTGTGGTGCCTGGGTTGAGCCCCAGGCCTGGAGCACACTAGGCAAGAGCTCTGTTGCTGCAATTTATCTTCTGTTTTCAGGGTCTCACCAAGTTGCCTAGGCAGGCCCTGAACTTATGATCCTCTTGCCTCAGCCTTCCAAAAAGCTGGGTTGACAGGCCTGTGTCACCAAGTCCACCTGACTTACTCAGCTTTCAGAATTGCTCTCTTGACAGGTGACCTAGTCATGGGGTCTCATGACTTTTTTCTGAGCCAGATAGAAGGTAGTTGGGTTAACACAGAATGTGTAGTCTGAGTCAGATCCGCTGCGGGTGGTTTGCTTTAGTGATTTTGGTACAGTACACCGAGGCTCCAAACAGTTTGGGTATTTAAGTGTTAAGGCTCAACTTGCTCTCCTGGGAAGTGTGACGCCCCAGGTTCTAGCCCAGAATTCAACAAAACAACAAACAAACGTCTTGGGTTGAAATGGCTCAGAGGGCAAAAGCGTTTGCCACGTAGTCTCAGCAACCTTCGTCTAATACCAGGAACCCAAGGAGGGAAGGAGTGAATGGCTCCCTCAAAATCCTCTCACTTCCACACAAACAAACAAGCGCCAGATGCCGGAAAGCACTAACACCTCTGGAGAGGACAGGCAGTCTCCAAAGAGCCCAGCAATTCTGCTCTGAGCAGATAGCCGAAAAGCAGTGAGTACACACAGAGACTCGTATGCCATTTCTCACTGTAACCCGGATGTGGAAGCCGTACAGTTGTCCATCAGCTGAAGGATGAATAACTGAGGTGGTGCTGACCCACAAGTGGAGGAGCATTTACCAGTAATCAGGAAGTGAGCAGGATAGGCCTGCAATTGCAGTGCTTTCAGGCTGAGGCAGGAGGATCTTAAGTTCCAGGCTTGCCCAGGTCACAGTGTGTTCCAGGTTATTCTTGGCAAAATGAGAGGAAGGAAGCATACTAGAATTAGCAGTGGCTATTGCACAGCTGTGAATGGGCTGAGGGGTTATCTCAGAACATTTGAAGTGGTGAAATTTGTGGTGTCTGATTTTGTTTTGTTTGTTGTTTTAGACGGGTTTTATATGTAGCCTCAGCTGGTCTGGAACTCAGTATGTAAACCAAGCTTGCCCCATACTTACAGTAATTCTTCTGCCTCTATGTACAGGGTATTGGGATTCCGCCAAGCACCAGTAAACCCAGTCATAGCGGCCTGCACTTGTAATCTCAGAGCTTTGAGAGGCTGAGAAAAGAGGATTTCCCTAAGTTCTTAGCAAACCTAGGCTGCATAGGGAGACCCTGTCTTTAAAAAAACAGAAAAGCAAGGCCTGGAGAGACAGCTTAGCAGTTAAGAGGATCCTGCAGAGGACCCAAGTTTGGTTCCAGCGCCCACATTGGGAGGCTCACAGCCACCTGGAACGCTAGCTCCAAGTGGCCTGATGCTTCTGGTCTGTATGGGCACCTGTACGCATGTGCACATACAAACACAAGTAACCAAACACAGCTGAGCTATGTCGTTGCCTGTAATCCTAGCAAATTTAAGTGGGAAGTGGCAGCAAATTCAAGGTCTGCTTGGCTGTGTAGTAAGTTTGAAGCCAGCCTGGGCTATAGGAGACACAATCTCAAAAAAAAGGCACATTGTAGGAACTCAGACACAGAAGTTTAAATATAAACACGGATTGAGTGCTTACATAGCCAACAAGGAGACGGCTCATAACTTATTGTTCAGTGATAGTGCCTGTCATCCCCCTGTGTGGCATGGCTCAGTAAGGGCACTTGTCCAGAATCCCCCAGTGAGCACCTGGAGGGGTGGCTCCTGCCTGGCTCACACAAGGCCTTGGGTGCTTCCCCAGGACTGTAAATGACCCCCCCTATCCCTGATAAGATGGAGCATCTTGGGAAACTTGATTTGAAGGTGAGGAAGTAGCTTCAGAGGTGGATGTAAGATGAACTGAAGCCTGGGACTTGGTCAGTCACTCAGTGGAAGCGGGACCACAGCCCATGTCCAGAGTGAACAGCAGGACCCAGGGAGGCAGCCTTAGAAAACGGGAGAGAGAAGAGAGAGCGAGCCTGGGCCCCGCCATCTCTCCCATAGGATGTCTCCTGGTGCCCACCCTGAGCCATGTCCTTCTCCTCTCATTTCCTTCTCCCCTGCTTGCTCTAGATCCGATTCATCCTCATCCAGAACCGGGCAGGTAAGACTCGACTGGCCAAGTGGTATATGCAGTTTGATGATGACGAGAAGCAGAAGTTGATTGAGGAGGTGCACGCTGTGGTCACCGTCAGGGACGCCAAGCACACCAACTTTGTGGAGGTGACTGACACCCTTCCTGTGCTTCCTTCTGCCCCCTACTTCCCTGGCACCTCAGCCTCCTGCCCGTCTCTAACAGTAGCACGGCCTGTGACCTCCTCTCCGCTATTAATCCACTCCGCATGCTTTTAGCTCGTTTTCTCTTTCAGGGGTTGTGGGTGTGGTCAGTGAGCAGAGCACACAAGCATGAGGAGTTGAGTTGAGATCCTCAGTACACCCCCAAACCCTGTTCATTCAGGTGACGAGATCTGAGGGAGTAGATGTTTTCAGAGCTTTGAACATTCCAGACCTCTGGGGGAGGAGCAGGTGCAAAGGCCCTGAGGCAGAGGCATGGATGGAGAGTTCCAGGAGGGCCAGGCAGGGAGAAACAGTGTGGCTGAGGTCCTGAGGTCTTCTGGCACACTTAGTGGCCAGAGCCAAAGAAAGTTTTGAGCAGGGGACAGGAGTTGGTACAAGCTTCCAGGATCCCCCATCTGTCTGGGTAACTTACTTACTGTTGTGGGAGAGCATGCACACCACAGTGTCTTATGTGTACAAAGGTCAGAGAACAACTTTGTGGACTTGTTTTCTCCTTCTGCCTTTGTGTGGGTTCCAGGGATGGACCTCATAATCCTCCTGCCTCAGTCTCCTGTGTACTGGAATTACAGGGCTGTACCACCACATTTGGCTAGGATCCCCCTTAGGGAGCAAGAACAGAAGCAGGAGACCCTCAAAGTGGTACCAGTGTGGCACAGGAAGATGCGCCAGTGTTGAGGCAGAATCGCAGGAGAGGTGGGGGCTCTGATATGAGGTCCTAGCTGGACAGCCCCATTCTTCCAAGATACACTACACTACACTACACTACACTACACTACACGCACGCACGCACGCACGCACACACACACACACACACACACACAGCAGGTTGGGGGTGAGAGGAGAGACCCCCATTGCACCTTGAGCCTGTTAGAGAAGCTGAGCATGTCTCGTGGTGTCTCTGGTGCTGCCTTGAACCGAGATAACATTGAACAGATGCCACTTGAAGTCAGCCACATACAGAGTCCTGAGCTATGACTAGTGAGTGACATTGCTAATAATTTTAAGAAACTTGGTGGGTACTAAGACTGATGGCTCATGCCCTTAGTCCTAGCACCAAGGAAGTAGAAGCAGGCAGACCTCTGTAAGTTCAAGGCTAGCCTGGTCTCTGTAGAGTTTCTAGCCAGCCAGAGCTACACATTGAAACCCTGTCTCCAAAAGAAAGGCTGAGGATATGGCTCAGTTGGCAAAGTGCTTACCTAGAATGCATGAAGTGCTGGGCTCCAAGCCAGAGCCACATCACACAGGAGTGGTAGTGTCTGCCTCTAATCCAATACTTGAGAAGCTGAGGCAGGAGAGTTCCTCAGCTATGGTTGAGTTTATGTCCAAGATGGACTGCATAGAGACGATCTTGAGGGGGAAAATGCATGCCTGTAACTCTAATATTGCTGTGCATGCCTATAACGCTTAACACACTAAGGTGTATGCCTGTAACCCTGACACTGCAGTGTATGCCTGTAATCCTAACACTGCAGTGTATGCCTGTAACCCTAACACTGCAGTGTATGCCTGTAACCCTAACACTGCAATGTATGCCTGTAACCCTAACACTGCAGTGTATGCCTGTAACCCTAACACTGCAGTGTATGCCTGTAACCCTAACACTGCAGTGTATGCCTGTAACCCTAGGATTGCTGTGCATGCCTGTAACCCTAGCTTTGTGATGCATGCCTGTAACACAGGCACTGAATTCCTATGTGTGTTTATGTGTGTGGCAGGGCAGAGAGTGGAGGCCAGAGGTCAACCTTGGGGGTCATTCCTTAGGAGGTATCTACCTTGTGTTTTGAGATAAGCTCTCTCGTTGAAGCCTGTACTCACCGGTTAGCCTAGGCTGACAGGCCAGAAAACTCCAGGGAGCCTCCAGCACTGGGATTAAAGCATGTGACACTATGCCTGTCTCTGTTGCATAGTGAGACTTTAGGGATGAGCTACTCCCAGCCTTTCTTTTTTAGGGAATAGGGGTCCAGGGTTAGTTTTACAAAGCAGGGTTTTTCTGTGTGGGCCTGGCTGTTTGGGAACTCATTCTGTAGACCAGGCTGACCTAGAACTCAGATCCTCCTGCCTCTGCTTCCTGAGTACTGGGATTAAAGGCGTGTGCCATCACCACCCAGCTTTTTCTCTTGGTTTAGACAGTCTCACTCTGTAGTCCTGGCTGACCCCCAGCCTTGACTATTCTTCTGTCTTTATCTCTGAGGTGACAGTTTTCCCCACACTTGGGAAGCAGAGGTGTAAAGATAAGGAAAAATTTGAAGTTAATCTGGTCTATATATAAAGTTCCAAACCAGAGTTGCATAGAGAAACCTTGTTTCCATAAATAATTTTAAAAATGAGCAAAATAATATTTAAAAAATGAACTGAGCTGAAAAAAAATTCCAAGACCCACAAAATATGTAGTTCATCACAGTTACCACCAGGTGGTGCTCTACATACATCCCAGAGAACTTGGACTTGGCTAAACACCAGCCATATCCCAGTGTGAACATCCATGTCTGTGTTAACTGTGCACTCCTTTAGTTTGTTCACTGTGCTGAGGCCAGAACACAGAGCCTCATGCATACTGGGCAGGGCTCTACTACTGAGCCACGCCCCAGCCCCTGTCCATCTCTTGTCTACTAAGTGTACATGCATGTAGTATGAGGTCTACCCCGGCACAGGTGTGCCTCACGTGAGAGCCATGTAAGCATTACTGTAATATTTACATGTGTCAGTTGACCTTCCATTACCTGGAACTCTAAAATTCAAAATGCCCCGAAATAAGAAACTTCTGTGTTTTGTTTGTTTGTTTATATTGCCCAGGCTGATCGGAAATGCCTTCCTCCCAGCCTCCTGAGACGCTGAACCAAGTGTAGTGCTGCATGTCTGTAATTCCAGAACTTGGGAAGTGGAGGCAGGAGGATCAGAAGTTCAAGGCCATTCTTAACTACGTAGCCAATACGAGTTCAGCCTGGGCTACATGGTAATTTCGTGTTAAAACAAACAAACAAGCTGAAACTTATTTTTGTTTTATATTGAGTTAGGATCCACTATATAGCCCAGACTTTCTTCAGACATGTGATCCTCCTGCCTCAGCCCCCTACTACTGCCAGGCCTAGTCACAGTCCCTGCCCTGGCTCCTTTTCAGGAACTGTTTCTCTGTTCCTTGTCCTCTGTTCCCTGTGCCTGGAACTCCCCTGACTGTCTTCCATCTCTTAACTCACAGTACCCTCCTTCAGGAAATCTCCCTGACTCCCAGGAGAGAAAGGGATTAGGGCCCTGTCCTGAACTCCCAAAACCCAACCAATGCTAACTCTGGGGATTTCCATCCCACTTCCTGGGTGAGTGACCCTCTGCTGGACCATGAGCCAAAGTTGGCTGTCACTACTGCCCTCCCCTCCCCCAGGCAGGAACAGCCGTGCCTGTGCTCACACACAGTGGAACAGCTGTCACCTGCCCCCTCTGCCAGGCTCAGACCTGACTCCTTTCTGCCCACAGTTCCGGAACTTCAAGATCATCTACAGACGCTATGCTGGCCTCTACTTCTGCATCTGCGTGGATGTCAACGACAACAATCTGGCCTATCTCGAGGCCATCCACAACTTCGTAGAAGTGAGTCAGATGCCAGCCTAGGAGGCCCTGGAGTGCTGGGGTGGCCACTTGTCCCCCAAACCCCACCCCTAGCCTCCCTCTGTGTGCATGGGACTGGCTTTCTAATCTGCCTCTCCCTCCTCACCTCTCTCATCTGCTCCAGCCAAGTGCCTCCTTCATCTGCCTATCTGCCACCTGGCTCCACCTTTGACTATAGTCATGGTGTGACGGTGCCTGTACAATGGCGTGTGTACATGTGCGTGCGTGCGTGCGTGCGTGCGTGTGTGTAGAGGTTAGAAGGGTGTTGCCTTTGCAGCCTGTGGTTCCAGGGCTTAAACTTGGGTCGGCAGGCTTGGCAGCAGGCACTTGCACCAACTGAACCCTCTTCCTGACCCTTCTCCTGGTGCCACAGTTGAGGTCTTCAGTTGTCTGTTACCCAGCAGTTGCGTCCTCATGGTTCCCTCAGTATTTCTGTCTGTCTGTCGTCTTGATAACTGGTTTGTTTGTGTGAGATAAGTGTCTTTCCATGTAGCTCAGGGTGGCCTGTGACTCATGATCTAGGTTCCCTCCTCAGTTCTCAGTTTTCTGCATGCTTGATGACAGTCAACACAACTGCATCACATTGCTGTCTCTTCCTCCCTCCATTGTGCTTGTGTGTGTGTGTGTACAAGTATGATGTATGTGCAGGTGCCCAAGGACCCAGAAGGCATTGGGCATTAGACACCTTGGGGTTGGATTTGCAGGCAGTTGTGAGCCACCTGAGGAGCCAACTCTCCAGTTGCACATACCTCCCCTCCTTTTTTTGAGACAGGTCTCATAGAACCCCAGCTGGCCTCAAACTTGCTATATAGCCAAGGGTGACCTTAAATTCCTGCCTCTACCTCCCACGTGCTAGGCTTAAAGATGTGGTCCACCAAGCAGGTTTTATGCAGTGCTGGAAATGGAACCCAGGGCTTTGTGGATGCTCGGCAGACACTGAACTACATCCCAGGCCTCCTGGCCTGTGTCATTTTCATATTATTATTATTATCCTCATCATCATCATGTGTGTCTAGTGTCTGTGGTGATATGTGTGTTCATGCGGGCACACGTGTGCCACGGATCACACATGGACGTCAGACATGGACGTCAGAGAACAGGTTTGGGAGTTGGTTCTCTCCTCCCACCATGGGATACAGGGTTCAGTGCACAGCAAGTACTGTTGGCCACAGAGCCAGCCTTGTCTATGCCTGTCTCTTACCACTCACTGGTCTTTGTCTCCTTCTCTCAGGTGTTAAATGAGTACTTCCACAATGTCTGTGAACTGGACCTGGTGTTCAACTTCTACAAGGTAGGCTTGTGGGTAAATGGGCAAGAGATGTCTGTAGGGATGTGCCCAGAGCCACCCATGCTGTTTCTCCGCTCAGGGTCTACCCACTTGGCTCCCTTCCCTCACTCCAGCTTCTCCTGCCCTCCCTTGCTTGCCCAGGTTTACACGGTGGTAGATGAGATGTTCCTGGCAGGAGAAATCCGAGAGACCAGCCAGACGAAGGTGCTGAAGCAGCTGCTGATGCTGCAGTCCCTGGAGTGAGGCGGGCCTCCGCCCAGCTCGGCCTGCTGGACCAACCTGCCTGCTCGTCCCCTGCCAGGCCTGAGGCCCACCCCAGCAGCTCCCTCCCTTCCTCAGCTGGCCCAGAGGAAGGACCCCACAGGGTCTAGGCCGCAGGGGAGGAGGCCGGAACCCACTGCCTCTGGGCCCTATGTGGATGGCAGAGGCCACCACGATGTCCTGAGTAACTGTGCATTGTCGTGTGAGGCTGTGAGTGTGCGTGTGTGCATCCCCCAATAAACCTGTGGTCCTGCCTGGCCTGGCTGGCTGAGCCCTCCTCTGTCTGCCCTGGGAACCAGCGGCCCTTAGGAAGCCTTGCCCTTGGTCCATCAGTGACTCAGTCAACAATATGTCACACTGGTCTAAGAAAAGCAGAGAAACCTAAGCATTCCTTAGCCATGCTGCTGCCCACACAGGGCCCCAACACAGTGTTCTAGACAGGAAACACTTGCTCTAAAATCGCACTCAGTGACTGGGCCTAACAGCACCAAGAGCCTGCTGGCAACGCACATACCTAGCCACAGATTTTGTTTTGTTTTGAGAGAAGGCCTCACTGTGTAGTTTTGCCTAACCTGAAACTCACCTCACTCTCCCTCCTGATTGCTGAGATTAAGGGGTGAGCCACAAGTTCCAGCTCAGCTCCTGGATTTTTAAAAAGGAGTCTTGACCTCTACCCCCAAGATCGGGGATTGCAGTGTGTTTCCACATCCAGTTTCTGAGAAATTACTTTGTACTTACAAGATTGTGAGGAAGGGCGCCTAGTTGTCCCTTTTTCTGAGGGAGATGGCTGAACCCAAGAAGACTTAACCGAAGTCCATGGCCTGCATTAGGTTGATATGGAGCTACTTCTGAGACCTGGAGCATGTGTCCAAATCTTTGTTTCTACCTACTAGACCCTATGTCACATGTCACTGGGGGCATGGCTCATTGCTAGAGCCCCTGCCTAGAATCCCCCAGTGAGGGGTTGGGGATGTGGCTCAGTAGTGGAGCCCCTGCCTGGAATCCCCCAGTGAGGGGCTGGGGCCGTGGCTCAGTGGTAGAGCCCCTGCCTAGAATCTCCCAATGAGGGGCTGGGAGCATGGCTCAGTGGTAGAGTGCCATGTATGTGTGAGGCCTTGAGTTCAATTCTCAATTCAAAGAAGAGGAAGGAAAAATTGGAGAAAGAGAGCAGGTGAGATGCAGGCCACCAACCTGATGGCCCAGCTGTAATCCCCACACCCACACAGTAGGAAGAACCAACACCTACAAGCTGTCCTCTGACTTCCACAAGCATGCTGTGGCACATGTGCCCTTCCTGTTCCCACCCAATAAATAAGTAAAAGTTTTACTTAAAAGCACAGAGGAGAAACAGGGCCCTGTATGCTGCTCATCTCTGAGCAGTATATCCACCCCATGACCTCTGAGAACAGAGTGATGGCCACCATCCCCACCTCTGAGGGAACAGCTCTGTATGTCATGGTGCCTTCTCTCAGACTTTAACCACTGCAAGAGGCAGGTGCAACCCAGCATGGCCCCTTAGCAGCCAGTCTCACCTACATAACCCAAGCTGCCTTGAACTCATTACCATCCTCCTGCCCCAGCTTCCTCTATGCTGGGATTACTTGCTCAGCTGGTAATAACAATTTTTCCTCATCTGTGTTTTTGTGAGCGTTCCTTTAACTAATCTGAGAGCAAACACATTATTCTGTAGCCATTAAGTGACTGTGGTGTGTCCTGGCATTTCCCTGACCACAGAGGTAGCTATCAAGGCAAAATGGACTGGGGATGTGGCTCTGTGGATAGAGTGCTTGCCTAACGTGTACAAAGTCCCGGGTTCAATTCCAAGCACCACATAAAGTAGGCATTGTGGCCCACATCTGTAACCCCAGCACTGAGGAGGCAGAGACAAGAGGATCAGGAGTTCAAGCTCTCTCATGGCAGATTCAAGACCAACCTGGGGTATGTGAAATCCTGCCGGAATCAAAGCATTTTTTAGAAGTGCTATGGAGAGTACCATAAACCTATCTGAAGACCCCCAAACTCGGGAGACCCTTACTCAAGTCTCGGGAAGTCACAGCCACCCACAAACTGGCAAGACACCATACCTGGATGCAATCAGCAGAGGTTTATTAGGGAAGAAAGCTGGCAGCCAACGGTCAAACTGCTCACCCACGCAGGAGTAGAGTTTGACAAAGTCAGTCAGTTTGAGAAGGGTTTTTAAAGGGGGAAACCACAAACCTGGAGAGTGAGGAGGGGGTGAAAGGTTGCTAAGGAAATATAACAATAAAAATAGCGGAGAATTCCAGAGAAACGCAACCTAAGTGAATCAGGGTCATGTGGAAAACACTCTGTATTCTCAAATTGTAGTCTTGCCCTGTCACTAGCTCAACTATTTCTCAGTCTCACCTAGATGGCTTGTATTTCTCTTTGTGGTCAGGAATGTGTCTTCCTGCTTTGGGCCTTCCCCACCCACAGGTGGGTTCTTTTCCCTGAGGCTTGAGGAATGTAATCTAGCAAGTGTCCTCTGACTCGGGGATAATGTCCCAGAATGTATCCCGGAGCAGTGAAGGCCTGAATCTTACATTCAGTTCCGCTTTCTGGAACCTGCATTCTTTTGCTCAGGTCTAGGGGTAAAGAAAAAGTCTGGCCGGACAGTGGTGGTGCACACTTTTAATCTCAGCACTTGGGATTAAAGGCGTGCGCCACCACTGCGATAAAGAACTTTCTAAGCTTGAGTCTCTCTAGAACAATAACAACAAAAAAGTGTGTGTGTGTGTGTGTGTGTGTGTGTGTGTGTGTGTGTGTGTATGGCAGACCTTCCTATGGCAAGATGGGAGCCAGAGAGACAGGAGAACCACCAGGAAGCTCAGAAGCCAATTACCCCAGAGTACCAAAGCAGAAACAAAACAAACCCTGCCTCAATGAGATGGAAGGAGAGATCTGACTTCCAAAAGCTGACCTCTGCTGACTCCTGACCTCCACGTGGGCAAATACACACACACACACACACACACACACACACACACACACACACACACACACAGAGACCTCACCTGGGCTGAGCATCTCAGCCTGGCAGGTGGGCATGCAAAATTGAACCTTCAGGCTGGAAAGAAGCCAAGCAGCTCCTTACCAAGACAAACACACGCCCTGTGACTCAGCAATTTACTCAAAAGAAATAAAACTTCTGTCCACACACACGTGTACACGTGTCCATGGCAGCTGTGGACACACACAGAAGCCAACCCGGATGCTAGCCCATCGATGAAGGAAAGCCTCAGTCGACACACAAATTATCCGGCCATAAAATGAACTGGAGCTTTGACACCCGCCACAGTGTGGACAGTGCATCTGATGGGAGGGGAGGAAGACACAAAAGGCCACCAAGGGAAGATGTGGGTGGAGGATCAGGAGATCTGGGTCATCCTCAGCTACATGAGACCCTGTCTCCATAGAATAGAATATGAATAAAAATTCCATGTTAGTACCTGCTCCAACATGAAGTGTCCAAATACCAGAACGGACAGATCCATTAACACGGAAAGCTGATTAGCGTGGAGAAAGGGAGTGGCTTCTCAGTGCACAGGGTTGTTTTGTGTCTGTGTGTGTTTGTGGTAATAGGGATTGAATAGACTGTGTGGGCTAAGTAAATACCACTGACAATACCTTCCAATAAGTGAGCTTCACAGAGTCCTCAAGCTGCTTACTGGGGTATTTCAGGCAGATGCTATATGCCCAACCCTCTTATACATACCAAGCCTTTCATTTTCCATTTATTTATTTATTTATTTATTAGAGTCAAGACTCACTAAATACCCAGGCTAGCCTTCAACTCACTTTGCAGCCCTGACCAGCCTTGAACCTGTGATCCTTACACCTCAGCCCCTCAAGCGCAGAGATTATAGGTCTGCACTACCAGGTTTACTGGTTGGTTTTGAGGTGGAATTTCACTGTGTAGCCCATGTTTAATTCCCAGGACCTACAGGGCAGCTCACAGCTATCTGTAACTCCACTTGCAGTGGATTGGACACCCTCACATAAACACACATACAGGCAAAACACCAATGCATATGAAATAAAAATAAATCAAAGATTTTAGCAGAGTGGTGGAGGCACATGCCAAATTCAACATTCTTGTGCCTCGGCTTTCCGAATGTTGGGATTTCGGGCCTGACCCACCTCGTCTGTCTCACGGGATTCATTTGGAGTCTCTAAAGTTCCTATTGTCAAAGCCCCATCTTTCTGGGGACTGTTACAAAATCCCAGGAGACAGAGACTCATGAGAAAACTAAGCCTCAAGGAAAGGCACCGTCATTTTAAGGCCAAATATGAGACTGATTGACCAACCAGAGGTTAAGATTTAGCCTTAGTGACCAAGAGAACGTGATGTCTGCATGGCCTTGCATGAGGCTAGCACATGAACACATGCACGCACACACATTCAAAATGAAACTTTTTAAAAGAAATGTACATAAGTACACTGTCACTATTTTCAGATGCACCAGAAGAAGGCATTGGATGCCATTACAGATGAGTGTGAGCCCCTATGTGGCTTCTGGGAATTGAACTTAGGACCTCTAGAAGAGCAGCCAGTGCTCTTAACCGCTGAGCCATCTCTCCAGCGCCCAGTAAAACCTTTTTTTGTTGCTGGGATTTTGTTTTGTTCTGTTTTTGTTTTTGGAGACAGGGTTTTTCTGTGTAGCCCTGGCTGTTCCTCAACTCTGTAAAGCAGGTTGGCCTCAAACTCACAGAGATCCACCTGCCTCTGCGTATGCCACCACACCTAACTACAGCCAATGTTCTTAATTCTAAGCTGTCTGTCTGCGTTCTCCCTCCCGCCCCCCCCACCCTCTCTCTCATTTATTTGTTTGTTTTATTTTGTTTTGGGACAGAGCCTCTCTATGTATTCCTGACTGTCCTGGAGCCCCCCAGGCTGGCCCTGAACTCACAGAGATCCCCCTGCCTCTGCCTCCAGGAGTGCTGGGATTAAAAGTGTACATCACCACATTTAGCTGAAGCCTCTCTTTTTCATTTTAATTTTTCTCTATTATTATTTTGTGTAATTGTGCATTTGTGTGTAATGCATAATGGATGTGTGTGCACGCGGGCGTGCCAAAGCATCCTGTGAGGTGGGAGGATAGCTTTCCAGCACTCGTGCCTTCCACTACAGCTCAAATTCAGGTCATCAGGCTTCAGCAGCAGGTGCTTTCACCTTCTCAGAGGTCTAACCTGCATGGACTTTCTTCATATGTGTGTGGATGTGTATATATATATATATATATATATATATATATATATATATATATATTAAAATTTTATTTTAGAGGCTAGAGAGATGGCTTAGCAGTTAAGACCACTGGCTGGTCTTCTAGAGGACCTGGGTTCCCAGCACCCACATTGCAGCTTACAACTGTCTGTAACTCCATATGCAGGGAATCAGACACCCTCACACAGACACACATGAAAGCAAAACACCAATGCACATGAAATAAAAATAAATCATTAAAAAAATAATTTTAGCTGGGCAGTCTTGTCATAAGCCTTTACTCCCAGCACTCAGGAGGCAAAAGCAGGCAGATCTCTGTGAGTTCGAAGACAGCCTGGTCTACAGAGTGAGTTCAAAGACAGACAGGGCTACACAGAGAGACCCTGTCTCAAAATGAACAAATGAACCAAAAAGAAATTCCTTATTATTCATTTAAATTGTTTTAATTATTTTATTTTATGTGTATGGGTGTTCTGCTTGCATGTATGTCTGTGCTTGGTGCCCACAGAGATCAGGAGAGAGCATGATGGGGTCCCCCTAGAACTGATGTGAGTGGTCGGAACTGGGAATTGGACATTCCTCTGGAAGAACAGCCAGTGCACTAACCACTAAGCTCTACATCCCACCCCCACTCTCAAGGCAAGGGTGCACTGAATGTCTGTCTAGACTCCACTTGAGCAGGACTGGGGATAAGGCTCATGCCTGCTATGTAGATGCCTGGTCTCCATCCTTAGATCAAAGGAGCAGGCCCTAACAAATGTCAGGGAGTGCTTAGACATCAGTGAAGTGAATTCAAAGTGAAGATGGATGAGATTACTTTTCTATGGGCCTAGGGAAGAGAGAATCCGGCCCAGCCCAGAGAGGGAATGTGAGACTGGAGATAAGGTTAGCCTCAGGCCTGACATTTGCTGGAGCCTTGTCAAGGTTAACCAGGGTCAGCCAGAGGCCTCCCACTCATGATGCAATCCCCAAATTGGCTGCAACATCCACCAGCACAGGTACAGAACAGGTAGGGTGCTCCCTGTGTCAGCTGCAGTTAGGGCTGGGTCGAGCCTGCTTTCTGGAGTTACAGAGGACCCACAGTCCTATCTGCTCTTAGCCTGGAGTCTCTGAGGGGATTCCTGATTCACATTCCACATCCCATCCTGCAGGAAATCCTGTTAATTCCGCGTTGGAATCACAGGCCATCCCTGACAGCTACTCCAGCATCATCTCCTGTGAGACTAAAACAATCATCTCCTTAGAGCTTCCAAACCAGCTGCCAACAGCTGCCAGCACACCACCAGGCCTGGCAGATTTGGAAAAAGGAAGCCATAAAAGGGTGTCAAATCACCTGGGATTAGAATTACCGACATTGTGAGCCACCTAAGTGCTGAGAACCGAACTTGGGTCTTTTGCAAGAGCAATGCTGCTCTTAATCACAAAAAGGTAGGGGACAGGGACAGGGAGCAGAGGGACCTATACCCATCCAACCAGCGTCAGTGGGTCTCTCTCTCTCTCTCTCTCTCTCTCTCTCTCTCTCTCTCTCTCTCTCTCTCTCTCTCTCTGTCTCCTCTCTCTCTCTCTCTCTCTCTCTCTGTCTGTCTCTCTCTCTCTCTCTCTGTCTCTCTCTGTGTGTCTCTCTCCCTCTCTCTCTTTCTCCTCCTCCCCACCTCCCCACCCCCCCAGGAAAAAGTGTAGCCAAGACGGCCTCAAACTGGTGATCCCTCTTTCAGCATATCCTGTGGTTGTGTGCCAGCACACCTGATTCTCTTTCACAAACACCATCTCTGCTTCATAGTTGTTTACTCTGAATTTTTTTTTTTTCTGGTTTTTCTAGACAGGGTTCCTCTGTGTAGCCCTGGCTGTCCTGGAACTCACTCTGTAGACCAGGCTGGCCTCAAACTCAGAAATCCACCTGCCTCTGCCTCTCAAGTGCTGGAATTAAAGGCGTGAGCCACCACCGCCAGGTGTTTACTCTGAAATTTATTTCTTCACTGAAGCTATAAATTCCAGTTTGAGCAGATTAGAGGTCCCGGTAGGGAAAGTGACCTCTTCAGGCTGCTGAGGTCATAGTAGCTGTGCTACTGTCATGGAATGACCCCCCACCCCGGAAAGGGATCCAAGACAACCTCCTACTGAGAATCTTGACTTCTCTCCTTTACAATTCTTCTTGTCATGTAAGCTGACTTTTTCCCCCCACAGTCATTATTCTGCTTCCTGAAGTTAAATTATACAAAAAGGTACTCTCTCGGGCTGGAGAGATGGAGAGATGGAATTACTGTCTGTAATTCCAATATCTGATATCATTACACAGACATACGTGTAGGCAAAAAACCAATACACATAAAATAAAAATACATTTTTTTTTTTAAATGGCACTCTCAAAGTGACTTATTTTTTTTTTTTTAATTCGACTATTGCATTCAGAATGTAAAATTACCTACTCGGGGCCAGAAGACGTGGTCCAACATTTGAGAGATCACACCGTCCTTGCAAAGGACCCACGTTTTAATCGCAGCACTCACATCAGACAATCTATGATCCCCTGTGACTACAACGCCGGGGAGCCTGACTCCACTTCAGGCTTCCACGGGTACCAGCACTCATGGGCACTCACTCACACATAGATACTCACATGTACACGTAATTAAAAATAAAACGTTTCTTCTTTTAAATTACCTATGCAGGCAAGGTTGCAGCTCAGTGTGTACTGGGAAGGTGCAAGTCCTATATTCTATCCTTAGTGCTGAAACAAAGCATATATGCTTTACTTTTTTTGTTGTTATATTGAAGTGAGACCCTTCTATATACCAAGTGAAGTGGTATACCTCTGAGCCACGCCCCCAGCCCCTCACTGGGGGATTCTAGGCAGGGGCTCTACCACTGAGCCACGCCCCCAGCCCCTCACTGGGGGATTCTAGGCAAGGGCTCTACCTCTGAGCCACGGCCCCAGCCCCTCACTGGGGGATTCTAGGCAGGGGCTCTACCACTGAGCCACGCCCCCAGCCTCTTACTGGGGGATTCTAGGCAGGGGCTCTACCACTGAGCCACGCCCCCAGCCTCTTACTGGGGGATTCTAGGCAGGGGCTCTACCCCTGAGCCACGCCCCGGTTCTCTTCCATTCTGTTTCTGTAAGCAACTATACATCACTCTTGTTTTTTTTTTTCCATTTTTCTGGTTTATCATTCTTTCCTCTTATGCTGACAGAAATGTAAGCTGGGAGAAAACTGGGATTTTGTTTTATGATTGTTTACCGCTGTACCAGTATTGTTCGTGGGACATTGGAAGTCCTCCATAAATATTTGTGGTGAACCTGGGGTTGTAGCTCAGTGGTAGAGTTCTTGCCTTTGATGTTTGATGCCTAGGTTTAATCCACAGTAGTACCAAAACTAAATAAATTAATAATTGGGGTATTTTGTTGTTCCTGTTATTTTTGTTTGGTTAGTTGCTTTGTTACTGTTGTTGTTGCTTTGTTTGTTGTTTTAGTATTTTTGAGACAGAGTTTCCCTGTGAAGGACCTAGATTTGTAGAGCAGGCTGACCTCGAAGTTGTTCTGGTTTTTTATTTGGCTTGTTTTTGATTCTCCGGGCTGGGAAAATGGTTTAATCAATTAAGTACCTGCTGTGCATGCATGAAGACAGGAGTTCAGATCTAATGCCCATGGAAACGGTGAATATCAGTGGGCAAAGGCTTTTGCCCCCAAACCTAATGACATGAATTTGATCCCCAGAACTGCAAATGGGTGGAGGAAGAAAACCAACTTCTTCAAATTATCCCCTGACCACAGCACGTACACCATGGCACCCACACTACGGAGCCCACACCACGGCACGCATGCCACGGCACCCACGCCATAGCACTTACACCACAGCACCCACACCATGGCACACACACCACGGCACTTATACCACATACACACACTAAATTAAATATAAGTATACAAAAAAGAGTTTTTTTAAAGCAGAGTGGGGTGGGGCACGCCTGTAACCCCAGCAGTGGTAGTGTGGGAGCATCAGACAGGTGGATTTCCTGGAATTCACTGGCCATCTAATTGCTGATTCCTAGAATCAGAGAGAGAGACTTTGTGGTGGTTTGAATCTCCTTGGCACTATTGGGCAGTTGGCCTTATGGGAGTAGGTGTGGCCTTGGGGGAGGAGTGTCACTGTGGGGTTGGGCAATGAGACCTTCTGAACCACATAGGAGCCAACCTTCTCCTGTTTGCCTTTGGAACAAGGTGTAGAACTCTCAGCTCCTCCAGCACCATGCCTGCCTGGATGCTGCCATATTTCCTTTTTTGTTTGTTTGTTTTGTTGTTTTTGTTTTTGTTGTTGTTGTTGTTTTGAGACAGGGTTTCTCTGTATAGCCTTGGCTGTCGTGGAACTCATTCTGTAGACCAGGCTGGCCTCGAACTCAGAAATCCACCTGCCTCTGCCTCCCAAGTGCTGGGACTAAAGGCGTGCACCACCACTGCCCGGCTTGCTTTTTTTTTTTTTTTTTTTTTTTTTTTTTGTTGTTGTTGTTTTGAGATGCTGCCATATTTCTTGCCTTGATGATGATGGACTGAACCTCAGAACCTGGGAACCAGTCCTAATTAAATGTCCTTTATAAGAGTTGCCTTGGAAAAAAAAGAAAAAAGAAAAAAAGAAAAAAGAAAAAAAAAAGTTGCCTTGGTCATGGTGTCTCTTCAGAGCAATGGAAACCCTAAGACAGACCTTGTCTCAAGGCATAAGTGGGTGAGCCAGTGAATGGGTGCAGGAGGTAAATGCATGTCTTAGTCGGGGTTCTATTGCTGTGATAAAACACCATGACCAGAAGCAATGTGAGAAGGAAAGGACTTATTTCATTTTAGAGCTTACGCTCCACCATCAAGGAAATCCAAGGCAAGAGGCTGGATGCCGGAAGGCACGCAGAGACTGTGGAGGAGGACTGCTTACTGGCCTGTTCTCCACTGCTTTCTCAGACTGCTTTCTTTCTTTCTTTTGGTTGTCCAAGACAAGCTTTCTCTGTGTAGCCCTGGCTGTCCTGGAACTCACTGTGTAGACCAGAAAGGCCTTAAACTCAGAAATCTACCTGCCTCTGCCTCCCAAGTGGTGGGATTAAAGGCATGTGCCATCACTGTCTGGCTTTAGCCTGCTTTCTTATAGCACCCAGCACCACCTGTCCAGGGGTGGCACCATCCCCAGTGGGTGGGACTTTCTCACATCAGTCAAGTGCCCCACAGACAGTCTGAATTGAAGTCTAAATTGAAGGCATTCTCTCAATTGAGGTTTCTTTTTCCCAGATGACTCTAGCTTGTGACAAGTTGACCAAAGACAAACAAACAACTAACCAGCAGCCTAAGCTTGGTCACCCAGGATCCATAAAAAGGTAGAAAGGGAGATGCTACAAAATTGTCCTTCCAGTGAGGCAGCGGTGGCGCACTCCTTTAAGCCCAGCACTCGAGGCAAAGGCAGGCAGATCTCTGAGCTTCGAAGCCAGTCTGATCTACAAAGCCAGTTCTAGGATAGCCAGGGCTGCACAAAGAAATCTGTCTCAAAACAAAACAAAGCAAAATTGTTCTGTGACCACACACGATGGTCACACATACTCATAATATTATTTTTTTGATACATAATAATTTCAATTGAAAAATAAGTTTCTTGAGGAAGATACTCAATGTTAACCTCGGGTCTCCACAAGCATGTGCACACATGTGAATGTATACTCACATGACATGAACATTTACATGCACCACATGCACACGTGAAAAAGAGAGAGAGAAGAAGGAAGGAAGAAGACAACAGTCCCTGTTTGCATAGAGACCTCTCCTTCTACCGTGTGGCTCTCTCTGTTTCTATGGAGATAGATGCCAGGCTTCATCATTCAGCCCAAAGTGATAAACCTGTGGTTGCCATGACAACTCGACATCTTCATGATGTTTGTTCTTACCAGCCAGATGCCCACTGGGCAGCGTTTAAGTGATGTGAGATAAAAATAGAAGTGCAGAGAGGAACTAAGCTCTTAGCCTGGAGGCTCCACAGCCTCATTCTAGCACCTGCTGCGCATGCTCGGTACAGTCAGAGCCCCACCCCCACGCCCCGCCCCCACCCCCTTTTCCCCCACCTGCTCTCTTCCCCTCACTGCACGCCCCACCCCCACCCCTGCTCCTGCTGTCCCTTCTGTCCCTCACAGGTCCCAACCCCTATTGCTATTGGTATTGGTCCACCTTTTACTCTCTCTCTCTCTCTCTCTCTCTCTTTCTCTCTCTCTCTCTCTCCCTCCTCCGTTTCCCTCCCCCTCTACCCCTCTCACCCCGCCCCCATCTCTCCAGCATACTATGCCTCCCCTCTGCTTCTTTCCCTATCAGGGCAGTGAGTCCTGCAGCGGAAGGTCTTCTCAACCATCCCTTTGTTTCCAGCCTTCCCTTAGGATGTGGACTCTGCTTTCCCTCTTGGCAAGTTGCCTGAGGAGAGCGGAAAGTCAGGCCACAGAGGTGAAATGTGCAGAAGCAACCATAGTAGGCCAATAGGTGGGGAGGGAGGTCTGGCAGGGGAAACGGTGTGTGCTAAGGCTCAGGACAGGAGCAGGTGATGAGGACCCTGCCCAGCTGGGGAAGGAGGTCTGGCTGACAGAAGGGCGGGGAACAGACTGGAGAGTGGAAGAATGCCTGTTGGTTACCTAAGCACTTGGGACACTAGGGTGAGAGGATGGTTTCTAATCTGAAGCTGACCTGGATGCTCAAAATCTTCTCAGAAAAGGGCTGGGGATGCAGCTTAGTTGGTGTGCAGGAAACCCTAGGTGGGCCTCCCAGCACCTCAGAAAACCAGGTTTGGTGGCTCATGTCAGTATCCCAAGCACTGGGAAGATGCAGACAGGAAGAAGGAAAGTTGGAGGTCATCTGTGGCTACATAGTGGGTTCTAAGATAGCTTAGGTTACATAGGGAGACCATACTTTATGTTATGTTGTTTATTTACAAGCAAGCACATATATAACTATATATATATATGCATATGCACATGCACATATATATACATATGTATGTATGTATGTATGTATGTATGTATGTAAGATTTGTATCACTGTCCAGCTTGTGATAATATTTTAATAAATAGGTCTCATTGTGTAGCTCTGGCTCACCTGGAACTCAGTACAGAACTAGGACTGGCTGGAGCTCACAGAGATCCAGCTGAGTGTGACTGTTTCCACCCCCAACCCAAAAAAGCTTTGAGAAAGAGAGAAAAAAAAATGGGGGAAGGAGGAAGGGAGAGTTAGACAGAACAGGGAGGAAACGTTGGAAGGCAAGAGACACGGAGAAGGGCATGCTGGGAGAAACGGTAGGGTTGGGAAAGCCGAGGGTGCTGTGGGGTCAGGGCCTCCCTCACATACCCTGGGACACACACAGCTTTCATCTGCCACAGGACACTTAGAGGTGGCTGCAATGTTAGGGGATCTTTTTAATTTGGGATAGAGTGTGTGTGTGTGTGTGTGTGTGTGTGTGTGTGTGTGTGTGTGTGTGTGTGTTTGGGGGTCCTTGTGTGCCTTTTTGAGAGACTCTTCAGCAGTTTCCAGGGGCCCAGCTGAGGGACGGCCCTTGCTTCCCACAGCCTTCTATGGGTTGCTTGGAGAACATTCCACTGCTGGACCTTCTGGAACAAGCTGAGGAAGCTTGGCAGCCTCTACTGCCCTGGAGGCCGGGTCATTCTTTGCTCCAACAGCCTCCTCCTTCTTCAGGGCCTCTCTGTCTCTCTCTCTCCCACCCATCTCCTGCTCTCTGACAGGACCCCTTAGGCTGATACTTTTTATAGAACACTTTTAAAAACACGTGGGAATTGATAATTGAAGGCACATGGCATGCACTGGACAGAAAGAGATAGTGAAAACCCACCTCTTTCTCCTCCTCTTCCATGCCCTGAGGCACTTCCCAGGAGGTACCCCAGCCTGTTTTATCCCATCCTCAAAGGCTCCTTGGGAGGACTCCAGGCTCCAGCTGGATAGGCTGTGGGCCAGAGGTGGAGGCTCTGAAGTACCCACATCAGAGGCCCCCAGCAGGATGGGCCTCCCTGTGGAAAGCTCAGAGGGCCACTCATAGGGAAGGGCAGAGCCTGCACACTTGGACCAGGGACCAGGGACCCAGGGCCTTGTGTTTGCTCTCAAAGTAGATGTTATATAAGCACAGATGGAGAAAGTTCTACTTAGGACACTCATGGGCCCTAAGCCTCACTGTTTTCTTACTTAAGGGTGGATTCCTGGGCTAGAGAGATGGCTCAGCAGTTAAGAACAATTGCTGCTCTTGCAGAGGACCTGAGTCCAATTCCCAGCCCCTACACAGCTGCTCACAACCATCTGTCTATAATTCCAGTTCTAGGGGATCTAACAAAACACCCACTACACAAAATAAAATAAGTCTTTCTTTCTTTCTTTCTTTCTTTCTTTCTTTCTTTCTTTCTTTCTTTCTTTCTTTCTTTTTCTTCATGACAGGGTTTTTCTGTGCAGCCCTGGCTGTTCTGACACTAGCTATGTAGACCAGGCTGGCCTTGAACTCTCTGAGATCTACCTGCCTCTGTCTCCCTAGCTGGGATTAAAGGCATGCCTTACCACTGCCTGGCTAAAATAAATAACTTTAATTAAATTAAAATAAAAAGGGTGCATTTGAGCCAGGCATGGTGACATACGTACATCTGTTATACCAGTAGTTGTAGGTTGAAGCAGGAGAATCAGGAGTTCAAAGCCAGTCTTGGTGGCATGCGTTCCTAATTTAAACACAATATGATCTGGCAAGGTGGTTTAGTGAGTAAAGGCAATAGATCCCAAGGTGGATGACCTGTTTGATCCTCATGGTAGAAGGAAAGAACCAATTTGGATATGTTGTCCTCAGACCTCAATCCTCACAGAAAGTTAACCTCACCTTCACATAGCATTGGGTTCAATAGGTAGGCGTAGTAGATAGTGGTTGTGGTGGTTTGGAATGTGCTTGGCCCAGGGAGTGGCACTATTAGGAGGTGTGGCTTTGTTAGAGTGGGTGTGGCCTTGTTAGAGGAAATGTGTCACTGTGGGCATGGGTTTTGAGACCCTCCTCCTAGCTGCCTGGAAGTCCATAGTCTTCTGTTTGCCAGTGGAACAAGATGTAGAACTCTCAGCTCTTCCAGCACCATGCCTGCCCAGACACTGCCATGTTTCCTGCCATAATGGTAATGGACTGCACCTCTGACCCAGTTAAGTGTTGTCCTTTCTAAGAGTTGCCTTGGTCATGGTGTCTGTTCACAACAATGGAAACCCAGCGTTTCAAACCTTTATCTCAGCACTTGGAGAGGAATGCGAAATCATCACGTGATCAAAGCCAGCCTCAGTCACTAGAGAGAGTTTGAGGCCACCCTAGGCCATGTGAGAACCTGTCTCAAAGCAACAGGAACAACAGCAATGATTCATATTTATCCACTGATTTGAAAAGATGAGCATGGTGGTACACACCTATAATCTCAGCACTCAGTTGGTAGAGGCAGGAGGATGGCCATAAGTTCATAGCTAGACTGGTCGACAGCCAGGGCTACATAACAAGATGAAGGGGGGAAAAAAACCAACAAGCTTGTGAAATTCCTAAAAGTTTAGCAATACACTTGAGAGTACTGAGGATGGATCCCACCCAGCACAAGCCAAGACACCAGCTGACAGAACTCCAGGATGAGGAAGCCAATGCCAACCGTTGTGATTTTGTTTTGGGGATTAAATTCTGGGTCTTATGCAAGCCGGGCAAGCATTTTTTTCCCACTCAGCTATATTCCCAGCCCCCACCAAATGATCAAGTGGCCGGCCCTAAGACTGTGTCTCTCTTCTCCACCCACAGTGCACTACTTGTGACCTTTCCTGTTCCAGGGCTTTTGCTCTTGATTACGGGCCATGTGCCCCTCCTTACCCCAGATAACCTCCATGGTGCACTCTCTTTCCTTGTGGCCTTGTTCATATGTCATCTTTGGTTAAGCTTTCTCTAACTGCTTTATAAAGCAAACCTCAAATTTGTACCCCAACTTCTGTCTTATGAGTAACATTGCTCTGAGCCAGGTGTTGGGGCACACATCTGTAATCCCAGCATTCTGGAGGCAAGAAATCAGCCTGGACTACATGAGACCCTGTCTCAAAAAAATAGAGAAAGAAAATAAAAGGAAAAACACACTCTTCTGGTCACCTGATCTACAAATCCCTCTCTCTCTCTCTCTCTCTCTCTCTCTCTCTCTCTCTCTCTCTCTCTGTGTGTGTGTGTGTGTGTGTGAATGTCTGTGTGAGTATGTGTGTATGACTGTGTGTATGTATGTATAAATGTGTGAATGTGTATTTCTGCATGTATTTTTGAGTGTGTGTATGTGTGTATATGTGAGTGTGTGTGTGTGTGTGTGTGTGTGTGTGTGTGTTATAAGGAATGAAGCCAAAGCTTCTCAGAAATGCTGGTGTGACAGAGTCTTGCTACATAGCACAGCTGGCCTTTCTTTCACAGCAATCCTTCTGCCTTAGTCTCTTCAAGCTGACATTTCAGTTTATGATGTGCTGGGGGTAGAACCCAGAGCTTCCTGAATTCTAGACAGGCATTCTACCAACTAAGCCCAACCCCAGAACTATTGGTGTGTGTGTGTGTGTGTGTGTGTGTGTGTATGTGTGTATGTGTGTGTGTGTTTTCTAATTGTTCATTTAATTTTTTTATTATATTTACTAATGTGTGCATGTGTATGTTCAGTTACATGCATGTGCATGCATGGAGACCAAAAGACAACTTTCAGGAGTTCATGTTCTCCTTCTACCTTGTGGGGCCTGGAGAATTTAATTCATGTCCTCAGGCTTGGAGGCAAGTACCTTTACCCACTGAACCATCTCAGCGGGAAGGGAGAATCGTTCTCTGAACATACGACCACTAGTATGATTCTTGTGATCCAGCGAATGGCCCCGCCCCCTGCACATATGGGCAGCATCACGGGAATTGGAGTGGGAGATGAGGCAGATATGATCTTATTTCAGTGTATACATGTATGAAATTGTCAAAAATAAAGAGAATGTCTTCAATTTTTATTTTTAATTGTGTGGGAGGTGGGGGTGGGTATGTGCACATGAGCACAGGTAGCGTTGTGACCATCTGATGTGGATTCTGGGAATCACACTCAGATTTTCTGCGAGAGTGCTCTTAACTGCTGAGCTGGCTCTCTATTCCCAAGGTGGCAGGGAGTGGCTTCAGTTAAGTAGCTTCAATCCATTTTTAAAAATGTATTATTTATTTTTACTACATTTGTTTTACGGCATGCAAGTGCTCAGAGGACAACTGGGGGAGAAGTCAGTCCTTGCCTCTACCATGTCGAAGTTGGGTCTCTCCTGTTTCTGCTACTGTACTGTATACTCTAGCACCCCAACCTACCCCAGCTTCTAGGCAATTCACCAGTCTCTGCCTCCTGCCTTGGGGTAAGACTCCTGAGAATGTAGACTGCATGATATGTCATCTAGCTCCCCCAACCCCATTTTCATATGTGTGTGTGTGCATGTGCACATATGTGTGAATGCATATATTTGCATGTGTATAGGCACATGTGTGTAAACAGCATGCACATTCACTTGATTATGTATGTGTGTGTGAGCTGACCTTGCTGTTGAGAATCCTCTGTGGCCCCACTGAGGCAGGGGCTCTGCCACAGGCCAGAGTTTGCTCCTATGGCTATTCTAACTAACCATCTTGCTATGGGCAACCCCATCTCTGCTTTCTAAATCTAGAAGGATAGGTGGGCCACGACACCCCTCACTGACATTTATGTGGGTTTCTGGGGATCTAAACTCCAGTGGTCAGGCTTCTGCCTTCACCACTGAGCTACCTCCTTAGTTTACATCCAAATCATTTACATAGTTTCTGGAGATCAAGCTAAGATCACTAAGATTTCAGTCCTACTGCCCTCATCCCTTCTCCATCACTACTACTGGTACTTCCTTTTCTCCTCCTCCTCCTCTTCCTCCTCCTCCTTCTCCTTCTCCTCCCCCTCTTCTTTCTCCTCCTCTCCTCCTCTTCCTCCTCATCCCCTCCTTCTTTTCTCTTCCACCTCCTCTTCTTCCTCTTCTTCTTCCTCCTCCTTCTCATCTTCATCTTCATCTTCCTCTTCCTCCTTCTTCTGTTTTCTTCTTGCATCACAGTCTCACTATATAGCCCTAGTTGGCCAGAACTACCAGGATGGCCTCAAACATGAGGCTGAGATTAAAGGCACGAGGCACCGTGACCAGCTTCCCGTGAGCTCATCCTCCTGCCTTACCTCCCTGAGTGCTGGGATTTCCGGCGTGTGACACACACTCAGTATTAGGGTCCCTTCCTGACTTCCCTTGTTTCTAGTTTTCTGCTCCCACCAAGGGCTTCAGAAATGGCTTACACAACAGACTACAGCTGCAACAGGCAGGCATCCTTCAAAGAACTGCTGGGTCAAAAGGCTGTGGGAGGTCCCGCTGTGAACACCTGCCAGGCAGCCTCCAGCATTCCAAGGAGGCCTTACCCTATCCGTTTCCACACCCACCAGCAAGTGTGTCGTAGGACACAGGCATCTCTTAAGTCCAACTTCACCACCCAGACCCTTTGATGGGACAAAGCCTTTGGACAGGATTTCATAGCTCAACTTGAAAAGGTTGCAGTAAGACGTCTCATCATGACTCCTTATAAACTCTACATGGACAGCTCCAGAAGACGGCTGTTTGTTCTCAGAGATGGGTGGTGTCCTGTCTTCCTCCCCACAACCACTCTGGCTGTTCATGTCTTTCTCTGGGGGAAGATGGGTTCAGGGCCTGATTTCCGTGACCTCTCGGCAGGCTAACTCTGTTTTAACTCTGTCACATTTGGACTTGTTTGTGAGGTTGAAAACCCTGTTGAAATTATGCCCAACGAGCTCTGGAATTGATTCGTTCGCCTCAGTCAGAAAGTAGTTCAAGGCTGGGGAGGTGGCCCAGCTGGCAGAGGACCTTGCTAGAAGCAGAAGGCCTGAGTTGGACCCTCGTGAGGTGCCATGCATGGTACCATGTTCCTGTAATCCCAGCACCTCGAAGTTGAAGGTTGGAGGATCGGAAGTTCAGGATGACCTTGGCTGCATAGCAAGGTCAAAGCCAGCCAGGCACACATGGAATAAAATGTCTTCAAAGTAATATAAAATAGAGCTGGGGAGATGAATCAGTCAGTAAAGTGGCTGCCTCTTAAGCAAGAGGACCTGAGTTTGGATCCCCAGAACCCACATAAAAAAATGAGTGTGGCTTGGTGCATCTGTGCCCTGAGCTGCTCCCCAAAGCTCTTTGTTCAGCCAGCCTAGCCAATCAGTAAGATCCAGGTTTAGTGAGAGGCCGTGCCTCAAAGAAATAACAGTGGAGCTCGTGCCTTCACAGGCACCTGCACCTGCGTGTGCACTAGAGCACCTGCATAACCACACACACTCACACTCACACACTCACATATAACATATACACACACATATGCACATGTGCACACACACACATATACTCAACACACTCACACACATACAAACACACACACATACACACACACTCACACACATATATACACACATACACAAAAAGAGAAAGAAGGACACGTAACTTAAATTCAGTCTCTGGAACCCACTTGGTAGAAGACAAAAACACCAACTCCCAGAAGTTGCCCTCTGACTTTGTGTTTGCCAGTATGCACATCATCATCATCATCATCATCATCATCATCATCATCATCACCACCACCACATAATTTTAAAGAGAGAGAAAAAACACAATACAATATAATAGTCAGGGGTCTGTGGGTCTAGCTACTGGGTAGGCTGAGGCTGACATGGGAGAATCATTTCAGTACCCAGGAGTCCAAGGCCTCTCTGGGCAACTTAACAAGATGTCTTTTCAAATTAATAATGATGAGCCCGTCACTGTGGCGCACACCTTTAATCCCAGCACTCAGGAGGGAGAGGAAGGTGGATTTGTGTGAGTTCAAGCAGGTCTACAAAGGGAATCCAGGACAGCCAGGGTTACACAGTGAGACCCTGTCTTGAAAAACAATAAAAAGTTGTTGATGATGATGATGATGATGGTGGTGGTAACAATGTTATGGCTCAGTGGTGACGACCACTGCTGCTCTTTCCAACACCCACATGTCAACTCATAATCTTCTGAAACTCCAGTCCCAAGTGATCTGATGCCCTCTTCTGACCTCAGCAGGCACTGGCCATGTCTATTGTGTAACATACATTTACACACAAAATAAAATAAATCTGTCACAATACCAATAATCTGGAATGTACATGGACATCCTGCTCAGGCTGTGTGACCTCTCTGCTGTTCTGGGGCGCTCACGCCCCTTCTGTTGTTCCTCCCTGTCCAGGGCTTGCCCAGGCTAAAGAAGAAAGGCTTTGCCGGGCGGTGGTGGCGCACGCCTTTAATCCCAGCACTTGGGAGGCAGAGGCAGGCGGATTTCTGAGTTCGAGGCCAGCCTGGTCTACAGAGTGAGTTCCAGGACAGCCAGGACTACACAGAGAAACCCTGTCTTGAAAAACAAAAAAACAAAAACCAAAAAAACAAACAAAAAAACAAACAAAAAAAAAAAAAAAAAAAAAAAGAAGAAAGGCTTTGTGACACATGGCTTCTTCTGGGCCTCTTTCTGAATGCACAGTGAGATTTGGCACCCAGTTTCCCCATTTGTATGAATGCAGACTATTGACCCGCTGGTTTGTATGTGCCCCCAGGTGACATGTCATGGGCTTCCTCTCCTCACTGTCCCCTCTCTATGGCAAAATGCTGGCACTCCTCCTCTGTGTCCTCCTCTGTGGACCTGGAGGACCTTGCTCAGGGCTCTCAGTCTGCACTGGGCTGTACCCTTCCCTGGCTGAGGTGAAAATGGTAACTCTTCAAATCCATCCCCATCTTCTCCTAGCCTTCCTCCCCCTTAGAAAGCAGGATGGAAGCCTGGCTTACTGCCCCAGGCCAGCACCTGAGAGGCCAAGTCAGGAGGATCATCAAAACTTCAAGGTCAGTCTGGTCTACAGAGTGAGTTCCCTGTCAGTCAGGCCTACAGAATGAGACCCTAACTCAAAAATGAAAAAAAATGAAGGTCAGCCTGGGATACATAATATCCTGTATATTCAGAGAGAGGGAAAGAGAGATAGAGACACAGAGACAAAGAGACAGAGAAACAGAGACAGGAGAAAGAGACACAGAGACAGACAGAGAGACAGACACAGACAAACACACACACACACACACACACACACAGAGAGAAAGAGAGAGAGAGAGAGAGAGAGAGAGAGAGAGAGAGAGAGAGAGAGAGAGAGAGAGAGAGCATGCTAACACTGTAGTGCGGTAGCTCAGTTGGTAGAGAGCTTGCCCAGCATGCATTAAGTTCTGAATTCCAGGTGCTGCAGAGATGGCTCAGCAGTTAAAAACACTGGCTGCTCTTCCTGAGGTCCTGAGTTCAATTTCCAGCAACCACATGGTGGCTCACAACCATATGTAATGGAACCTAATCCCCTCTTCTGGTGTGTCTGAAGACAGTGATAGTTTAGTCATATAAAATAAATAAATACATCTTTTTTTTTTTTTTTAAACGAAATTCTGTTCCCAGCACTGCATAAACCATGTGTAATTAGTCAAGGTTCTTTTTCTAGAGTAAAAGAACTTACAGAATGAGTCTCTCTCTATATATGTGTAGAAAGGGAATTTATTAGAATGATGTACAGGGTGTGAACCAGCTATTCCAAAAATAGCTGCCTAAGAATCCAGTAGTTGCTCAGTCGACAAGGCTGGATGCCTCAGCTGGTCTTCAGTATATGCTGGAATACCAAAGACATAGGCTGTAATGCCAGTGAAGGAACAGACTTACTAGTAAGGCAAGAGCAGGCAGGCGAAGAAGAAAAGCTCTCTTCTTCCATGTCCTTACACATCGTCCAACAGAAGTTGTGGCCCAGATTAGAGATGGATTTTCCCAGCCCAAATGATCTTGGTTATGGGCCAGCCTGGTCTATATAGCAAGGTCAGGCTGATATAATGAGACCCAATTTCAAGAACAGGAGGAGGAAGAGGAAAGAGAGAAAAGAAGGAAGAAAAGAAGGGAGGGAGGCAAGGAGGGGCTGGTGAGATCAGTGACATGGTTCAGCAGGTTAGAGGTGCCTGACAATTTAGGCTCAATCCCTGGGAGCCAAAGACTGAAAAGATAGAACTGATTCTTACAGGTTGTCCTCTGACCTTTACAGATATGCTGTGTTTTGTTTGTCCCCTCCCCCAAAATAAAGAAAAAGACAGACAGAAAGAAGACAGACATATTGGCAGAGATAAGTTGGTGTTTAAAATCGCTTACTGAGCAAACATGAGACTTGAATTTCACTCTCAGTACCCACATAGCAAGGTGGGTGTGGTCTTGCTCATCTCTATCAGCCCAGCACTGTGTGGGGCAGCAGAGAAAGCTAAGTTGCTGGGGCTTGCTGGAAGCCAATCTAACCAGAAAAAATGTGAACTCCGGGTTCAGGGAGACAGACCCTGCTTCAAAGATAAACTTTGGCATAAAATGACACAGGATGCCTTCCTTCAGCCTCCTCTTGTGCACATGCAGGCATAGCCTTAACACACACATAGACACACAACATTTTTACATACATACACACAAGGAAGACAGAGGGGAAAGGGAAAAGAGAGAGGGAGAGGGAGGGGGATGAGGAGGGAGAGAAAGAGGGAGAGGGAGAAGGAGAGAGGGAGAGAAAGAGAGGGAGAGAAAGAGAGGGAGGAGGAAGAGAGGAAGAGAGAGGGAGGGAGGGAGGGAGGAAGAGAAGGGAGGAAGGGAGGGAGAGAGGAAGAGACAGAGAGAGGGAAAGGAAGAGGGAGAGGGAGAGGGAGAGAGAGAGAGAGAGAGAGAGAGAGAGAGAGAGAGAGAGAGAGAGCAGTTACATCTTACCCCGGGGTTCTGTCTTAGTTTAAGGGAAATGTTTCCCAGACAGAAAACGTGGTCCTGGTTGTTCATTCAGGCCTGACACCCTCAGGGAAAACACCTACATGGTTACTTTGAATTGGTTTGATGTCTACTCTCTGAATCAACAAGGTTATAGCCCTTGAGTTCCCTCAGGGCAGGTGCCTACATTCCTTCAGAATCTCCAGAACAGAGCCAGGCTGTCCTCTATTCCCCCTTAACACCTGTCACAATGCTGCCTGTGTTCTCTGAGTCCCCCAGGTATGGCCTGACTTGCTTCTGAACAAGGCTTCTTAAAGGAAAATGGTTATCGTTTGGTTGTTTTGTTGGCTGGTTGGTTGGTTGGTTGGTTAGGGGGCGTTTTAATCAGGCTGGTTTCAAACTCATACATAGCCCAGGTTGACTCCCTCCCATGTGCCACCATGCCCTGCTCTCTAGAAGGAAAGTTAGGGAGCGGTTTCTGTCTCTTCACAGCTTTCCAGTCTGTTCTCTGAACAGCGTCGAGTGGGTGGAACCACAGCCGTGAGTGAGGCTGAAATAAATTTAGACGCTGACTTCTTCCCTCGCCAACGTCCTTGTAACCGAGAAACTACAGAACCTTGTTTTTACAAAAAGTTAATTTTATTACAACTATGTATTTGTATTTTGTGTGTGTGTGTTATAAAAACAAACATAATAATCATACTGTAACAACGGAGAGGCTGAAGTTAGTGGTAAGGCTTTCTGTGAGAAAATACAGAGTCAGGAAGTTGTATAGATCATACAACGGTTTTTGTTTTAAAGGTTTTTATTTTTGATTACGTGTATGTGGCGGGTATATACTTGGGAGTGCAGATGCTCACAGAGGCCAGAGGCATCGGATTCCCTGGAGCTGGAGCCGTAGGCATTTTGTCGGCTTTTCCTCCTTCTGGGCTGGTGCAGCCTACTCAAAGAACCACTGTCTATGCATGGCTGCAAACCCTGGCACTCTTGTGGCGACCGGGTCCATTTTACATCCACGAGGTAAGCATTTGGGCTTTGAACTAGCCGTTTCTTCTCATGGTTTTTCTTCTTCTCTTCCAGTGATAGGTGGAGTACATCTCTAGCCAAAGGCATGGTGGCAGTTTCACCAGTACTGAAGTGAGGTGCTCAGAGTGAGTTCTCAGCTGCTCTTGAACTTCATTTAGTGTCTGTCTGTCTGTCTGTCAGCTTTTGTTTATTTAGTTTGTGTCTGTCTGTTCAGTGCATGTGTGCCACAGGTAAGATGTCAGATCAGATGACAGCTTGTGGAGTTAGTTCTCTATTTCCACCATGTGGGTTCTGAGACTCGAACTCTGGTCCTCAGGCTTGGCAGCAAGCCCCTTTACCTACGGAACCATGTCTTCAGACCTGAAGGCTGGGATATTTGTAATGATTTTAGCTTGTTTCATTTTATAAAAATTTCATTTTAAATTATGTATGTGTGTCTGGGGGGGTGGGGGTGGTATATACACACAAGTGTAGGTGTCCATAGCAGTTAGAGGCATCGGATTCCCTGGAGCTGGAGTTATAGGTGTTTGTTAGCTGCCTGATCTGGGTGCTGGAAACTGAACTCAAATCCTCTGAAAATCATTACAAGCTTTAAACCACCAAGTCAACTCTCAAGCTTCCTGGGTTTTCTATTGTTTTGATGTTAATTTTATTTTAATTTTCATTTGATATTCTAGATATAAGTGTTTGCCTGCTTGTTTGTCTGTTTACCACTTGTATGTATGGTGCCCCTGAAGGTCAGAGAGAGTATTAGAGTTGGCATTACATGCAACTGTGAGAAAGTGGGGGCTGGGAATCGAACCCTGGTACTCTAGAAGATAGAAGAGCAGTCAGTGCTCTTAACCACTGAGCCATCTCTCCAGCCCCCAGTTGTTTTTGTTGTTTTTGTCTTGTTTTTTGTTTTTTCATTTGTTTTTGTTTTTTTTTGAAGACAAAAGCATGTCACTATAGTCTAGGCTGCTCTAACACTTCCAGGAATCCTCCTGCCTCAGCCTCCTGAGTGGGGCAGGTACTGAATCTTCTTGAGTCAAACGGATAAGGACCAGAGAAGCTCCAGCAAATCCCTCTCAACCAAGATCCCTGAGGAGTCTGAGGGCCCATCCCTCTGCCTGACCCCCACTCCTCTACCATTGTAGTGTCCTGTCTCAGAAGCATCAAATGTCTCTCTATTCAGGTCATCTGAGCCTGGAGACACCTATGGGGTCCAATCCTGGGCATGGAGCGGTGGCGAGGGCATGTGCCCTAGGAAACTCTCTCCCCACTGTCTATGCTGGATGTGGTAGGAGGGAGGGCAACACCTGACACCCCAGTGCTGGGCCTCTAGGCCTAGAAAGGAATAACAGACAACTTATACCACAAACCACCGGCTCTGACTGGCTACAGCTGGGAGAGGACTGCAGGGTGCTGTACAAGCCAGCTTGTAAATAAGTAAGTAGGAAGGTAGGAAGGGCAGTGTGGGACCTTCTCCAGTTCCAGATGCAGAGGCCAGCCAGACCAGGGGCAGGAAGCTCCCTGCCTTCACCTCAAGCAAACAAGCAAACCAAGGGTCCTCCCTAATGCTCCTCTGCTCCTGTTCTGTTCTTTTCCTCTCTCTCTCTCTCTCTCTCTCTCTCTCTCTCTCTCTCTCTCTCTCCCTCTCTCTCTTTCTTTCTTTCTCCCCACCCCCCACCCCTTTCTCATGACCTCCAACTTGTTACGTAGCCAAGGATGACTTTGAACTCTGGACCTTCCTGCCTCCTCCTCCCAGGTGCTGGGTTAAAGGGGATGTGGCACATGCTAGTTTTACACAGTACTTGTGCTGTACGCAGAACCCGGCACTCTGTGCTAGGCAAGCGCTCTACCACCTGAGCTCCAGCCCCACAGAGTCACAGACTGCATTCCAACCCACTGAGGCTGGCCTTGGACTCCTGATCCTCCTGCTTTGACCTCCCAAGTGCTGAGATTATAGAATGTCACCACCAAATGTAGAAGCAAAAAAAAAAAAAAAAAAAAAAGTGCAACCTAGCTTGGACTTGAATTTATAGTAATCCTCCTGTCTTAGCCTCCAGAGTCCTGGGATTACAATTCTGAACTACCACACCTGTCTTCCTTACTGCTAAATCACATATCCCAGGAGTCCCTGCTGTGTAGCTATCCAGTTGTTGGCCCATGTCAGGGACACAGAGGAGGCAGAAAGAGCCCCTACCCTCAGACCTGTAAAGGGGCAGGTGCAGCCTCTAAAAGGGGCAACCAGGGTGAGTAATGTAGGAATGGGGGAGTCCAGGTTGCTGGAGGGCTGTAGGCTAGGCGCTGGGAGACTCGGGATCACTGAGTGGAATATGAAGATAATGAAGCGGCAGAGAGTGGTGTGACCAGGTGAGGGGGCAGGCCAGGGGTGTGGTCTGCCAGATGCTCTCTGTGCATGCCTGTGCAAGTGTGTGAGTGTGGAGGACAGGGGTCCACCTTGTGTGTTGTTCCACAGGAACCACTGTCTTGGGTTTTGGGATAGGGTCTGTCATTGGTCCGAAAGCCACTGACCTGGCCCAGGAAGGGCTTTCTGCCTTCCCAGTAGAGAGATTATAGGTGGATACTACCAGTCCCATAATTTTTTTTCTTTCTTTTTTATTTTTATTTTTTTATTTTTTTTTATTTTTTTATTTTTTGTTTTTTCTAGACAGGGTTCCTCTGTGTGGCCCTGGCTGTCCTGGAACTCACTCTGTAGACCAGGCTGGCCTCGAACTCAGAAATCCGCCTGCCTCTGCCTCCCAAGTGCTGGGATTAAAGGCGTGTGCCACCACCGCTCGGCAATTTATTTGTTTTTAGTTTGTGTGCATGTATGTTTTACCTGCATGAAAGAGATGGATCCCTTGGAACTGAAGTTACAGACACTTGTGAGCTGACATCTGGGTGCTGGGAATAGGACTTAGGACCTCTGGAAGAGCAGCCAATGCTCTTAACTGCTGCGCCATCTCTCCAGTCTTGCTCTGCACATTTTCATTTGGGTGCTTGGAATTGAACTCAGTCCTCATGCAAATGAGCAGCAGACATTTTACCCACTGAGCCATCTCTTTAGCCTGTTACTGCATTTCTATTCTTGGGTCTTTGGGGCCCAGAGCAACAGCCTAGTCTAAAACAGTAGCCTCTTTCTTTATTTATTTTGGTTCTTTGTTAGCTGTTTATTTAGTTGGTACCAAGGATGATATAGATAGCAGGGCCTTGCACATGTTAAGCATCCATTCTGTCACTGAGCTGTATTTATTGGCCCTATTTTTTATTTAAAAAAAAAAAAAAAAAAAAAAAGGCTCACTGTATAGCCCAGGCTAGACTCTGTCAGTCCTCCCACCTCAGCCTCCCAAGTGCTTAAGTACAGCTTACTGTGTAGGCCCAGGCTAGACTCTGTCCATTCTCCTCAGTCTGCCAAGTGCTTGATTATAGCTCACTGTGTAGCCCAGGCTAGATTCTGTCTGTCCTCCCACCTCAGCCTCCCAAGTGTTTATAGAAATAACTAGTTTATAACTCTAATAGAATGAAAATACATGTGTCCAGACTTTTGGCTTGGGTCATACAGGCTGGAGTCAGGAGGCCATTGTTAACCACATCTCAGACATGTCCACAGCCGAACCTTAGAGCTGGGCTGCAAGCAGGCTTGGTGGTACACTCCCAAAATCTCAGGAGGCACAAGCAGGAGAATAGTAAGTTCAAGGCCAGCTAGGGCTACATAGAAAGACCCCAGGGTTTTTGTTTGTTTAGGTTTTAAAAAGAGTGAGTGAGGAAGAAAAAAAGGACCAGTGAGAGAATTCAGTGGCAAAGGCACTTGTCACCAAGCCTGATCCCCAGGACTCATGTGGTAAAGGACAGAAATGACTCCTTCAAGTTGTCCTCTGTCCTCTCTATACAGTGTGAACACATACATGTGTGTGTACACACAGGTACACACACACACACACACACACACACACACGCACGCACACGTGTACTCATGCAAATGTATTTAAAAAGAGAATCTCTTATGCAATGAATGGAAGCATCACCTGTCAATAAAATGTGGTTGGCCTGTTAGCTCAGGCAAGAAATGGGGAGGTGGAAGTTCTGTACCAAGAGAGGATTTCTGGGATGGAGTCAGGCATTAAAGATTCACCCCAAACTCTGAGGAAGAGGGTCACATGAGCCTGAGAAGAGATAAGTAATCTTAGGGCAGCACTTAGAAGAAGATAAACATGATAACTGAGTTAGGGGCTAGCGGGAACAAGCCAAAACTTTTGGCCTAGGCAACTATTCATAATAATTCAGTCTCAGAGTTGTCATTTTGTGAAATTAGGGGAAGCCCGTGTGGTTACATCCCTCCCCGTCAGGCTGCTTCAGTGGGTACGGATCAAGTTCCACAGCAATCACAAAGGGGCCTGACTTCCTGCTGGGTTACAAAGACAGGGTTTCAAGGCTGGGGAGATGGCTGCTCTTCCAAAGGACCCTGTTTCACTTTACAGCACCCACATGGCAGCTCACAACCATCTGTGACTTCAGATCCAATGCTCTCTTTCAGCCTCTAGGGACGTCAGGCAAGTATATGGTGCACATACGCAGATGCCGGTGAAACACCCATACATGTAAAATAATAAAATAAAACAAAATAAAACACAGAAGCAAAGGTTTATTGCTTGGTTGTATAACTTGTCCAGAGTCTGATAGATCTGTCCTGTTTCTCTCCTTTGCTTCTTTCCTTCCTCCTCCTCCCCCCCTCCCTTCCTTGAGAGAAGAAAACTTTTTTTTTTTTTTTACAGTATGTGTAGTTATATTCTTAAGCGGTTCAAAATTGGCAAAATGGCTCAATATCGGTAGAAATGGAATGGATTCCACATTCCAGCCTCACTTCTCATTCCTCGGCTATTCTCCATGGTTGCAGAATTCGAACGTTTTGTCGGTATGCAAACTCACCTAAGAGTTCTGCAGGAACCCTGTGGCTACTGGGGGGTGTGGTGGGGGGAGCTTGCTGTCTCCCAGAATCACCTTCTAGTGAATAGGCAGGTTTGAAAGGCAAGCAGGAAACGGGAGGATCCTGTATGTTGTTAACTCCTAGCTCCAGTGTCTTTGGCAGCTGAAGTGTGTACAGTCGGGTGGGTGGACTTGGGTTCAACCTAATGAACGGTGGGAACTGAAACAAATACACAATAGAATTATGTGTGGACGAGGGCTGCTTTTCTTACCAAGCCAGGAAAACATGGCTGCCAGAAGACAGTACATAAACAGGATGGCAGAGAAGGCTCAGTGAATAAAGGTCCCTGCTGCCTTGCCTGAAGACCTGAGTTCTATTCCCAGGACCTACATGGTAGGAGAGAGCCCACTAAAAATGCAACTTGTGCTCTGGTTTCAACACACTCGTGAGCATGCACACGCACACAGTAAATAAAGAAATGTTATTTAAAAAGCCTTTTTAATGATGAAAAGATGATGTAACATTCTCATAAAACCTACATACATCCTCCATATACTTTTTTGGTTTGAGACAGGGTGTCACGGTGTGGCCCAGATTGGCCTGCCACTCACTCCAGGTACCCCAGGGTAGCTTCTTTTGCATTACAACAATTCTGCCTCAGCCTTGTGAGTGCTGGGACTTCAGTAGATTACACTATCCTTCAAAAGCTATTATGGAGCCGGGTGGTGGTGATGGTGGTACATGCTTTTAATACCCACAGGGAGGAAGAGGCAGGTGGATCTTGGAGTTCTGGTCTACAGAGCGAGTTCTAGGACAGCCAGAGCCACACAGAGAAATCCTGCTTGCTCCTCCAACAACCCCCCTCTGACCTCTCTCAGGCTAGCCTTTCCCTCCAACCTCATGCTTGTCTTTACTACCGATATTGCCGTTTTCTGTGGCCCAGGCTGGTCATGACCTTGGAATCCTTCCAAAGTTAGGATTGCAGATCTGAGAGCTGCAGGTGAGGTCCTCCCCAAAGGCTGGTAGAACAGACCAAGCCCTGTAGTTTCCTCTGCTCCACCTACGAGTATGCACCAGACTTTCCAAAAGAGACATTCTTCAGAGCATTTCCCAGGTGGTCACCAGAGCCCAGGAAGGGACTCTTGGCTCTCCTCTTGTCTCAGCCCAATCTCTCACTGCCCCGCTTCACCCTTTGGGAAGCCCCAAGCCTTTCTCCCACTGATGAAATCGGAAGGAATCCGGGTAGGAGGTTGGGCCAGTGGGAAGAGAGCTGGCTGAAACCAGTTTGAGTATTTCTCTTACTAGGGGCAGTCAGCAGGGCAGAACACTTCCAGCCAATCCTGATCCACAAACTTCAACCTCATTTTCCTGGCCCAGACTCACCTTAAACGTCCCAAAGATTCTGGGTTCAGGAGGCCTCTTTCCTCCTCCTTCTCTCTAACTCTGTTATTCTTACCCTTCGAGGGTAACAGTGTCTAGACAAGGAATGGAGTTTGTGGTGAATTGGCCATTTAAAAAAATTTTTTGCTACATTTATTTATATATTTGTTTAGTGTGTGTGTGTGTGTGTGTGTGTGTGTGTGTGTGTGTGTGTGTTTTGCATGTGCCATGCTCCTGTGGGGAGCACCCATTCTGTGACTGAGGAAAGAGACTGGTTTGCTGCTCAAGCATGAGAACCTGAGTTCGAATCCCCCACATTCATGTAAAAGCTTGACATGGCAGTGAATGATTATAACTAACTCTGCTGCTGGCGGACACAGATAAGACACGAGGACCTTATGAACTTGCTGGCCCCAAGACTAGCCAAAATTAATGAGCTCAGATTCTGTGAAAGACCCTGTCTCAAAAAATGTTTCTACAGACTGTTTCTTTTTCTTGAACTCACCGAATTCTGCCTGCCTCTGCGTCCTGAGAGCAGGGATTAAAGGTGTGCACCACTCATCTGCCTGCCCTTTCTAGGGGTCCTGCTGTGGATTATTAGATATTTCCCACAATTAGATTCTTTTGACGGGGTGGGGGGGCTGGGGGAAGTGGGGGTTAGGTTCTTATGGGTAGTTTCCCAAGTGGGTTGGATAGTTTCCCAACGCCCCGCCCCTTTTGGAGCCTTTGCACCCTCTCTGGCCCTGCCCCCTTCCCGGCCCCGCCCCTGACTATACATTGTTATTCAGTCTTGGTTGCCCTCTATGATCTTGGCTCCGCCCTTCGCTGGCCACCTGGCGCCGAATGTTCCATAACCAATCAGCGCTTGCGGGCCGGCCTCCGCCTTTTCAAGTCCCGCCCTCCTCTTTTAATCCTGGTCGTTTCCGTCCAGCAGCCTTAGAGCCACGCGGCACAGCCTGGGTGTCTCCTTCCCTGTTGGCGCCACTTTCCATATCCCCCGGCTGCTTCCTATTTGCATCTGGAAATCTGATTTTTCTCTCCAGAGCCCGAAACGCTCAGTCCTTCTAGGACTCCAGTACCCAAGAGTCCGAAATTCGAGACCCGGGATAACGGGTCTCCTGGGTTGAGCTTCTTGAAGACCTCGGCTACCTGAGCGACCTTAGTCCTTGAGGGAGTCAAAGACCCCTAAGCGTCCTGGTCTGAAGAACGTTCTCCACTCCAACAAAAAAGAAAAGCTACTCAGGCTCTCTCAACTCCCAGTTTTCGGGGATTCGACATCACCGGGAAAAATAAAGGGATCTCTGCGCACAGCCCAGGGAGCTTAGGACCCTCTAGTCTCCGAGATCCAGTGGACGCACAACTTCGAGGACCGCTGCAAAGTTTCAGCCTCCACTCTCCGTCTTAAGGACGTCACACCCAGTCTCCGGGTGCCTTAGGAACCCCCTTGTTGCGGCTCAGTATGGCAGTGGATCCTCCTAAGGCTGACCCCAAAGGGGTGGTGGCAGTGGATTCCACCGCGAACGGTGGCCCCACGCTGGGATCCAGAGAGGACCCGGGTGCGAAAGCAGGTGGTTGCTGCAGTTCCCAGGACCAGGTGCGCCGCTGCCTTCGCGCCAACCTGCTGGTGCTGCTCACGGTGGCAGCGGTGGTGGTTGGCGTGGTGCTAGGGGTGGGGGTCTCAGCGGCGGGCGGTGCTGACGCGCTGGGCCCCGCGCGCCTGACGGCTTTCGCCTTCCCGGGAGAGCTGCTGCTACGTCTGCTGAAGATGATCATCCTGCCGCTCGTGGTGTGCAGCCTGATCGGAGGTGCAGCCAGTCTGGACCCTAGCGCGCTCGGCCGTGTGGGCGCCTGGGCGCTGCTCTTTTTCCTGGTCACCACACTGCTCGCGTCGGCGCTCGGCGTGGGCTTGGCCCTGGCGCTGAAGCCGGGCGCCGCCTTTACTGCCGGGAACGACTCTGTTGTAGATACCTGTGGCCACAATGCACCCACCAAAGAGGTGCTGGATTCCTTTCTGGATCTTGTGAGGTGAGTTTCCGCCAGGCAGCGGGGTGGGAAGGGGCCAGTTCAAGTGTGCAGCTTTCTGCTTTACCCCTCTGGAGTGCAAGGATTACACGTGTGTGCTGCCACTAGTGACCAGGCTTGGGTACTCCAGAATGAGACATGCCTTCTAGAGTTTAGGGAAACAAGGTAATGGTGAAGGACCGCTAACATCTTGGAAGGGTGAACTTTTACGGAAGTTCTCTAAATTTGTGGGCAGGCCTAGACATGGGAGGGCTTTTAAGAGGAAGGAAAAATAGTAAACCTTCTTAGTCCTGTTATGCTTTTTGGAGACAGAGTGCAGGGTTTCGTACAGCCAACCATGGCCTTGAACTCCTGATCTCCCTATCTCCGTCACCCAAGTGGTGGCTGGGATGAAGGAGCATCGTTTGCTTACTGAAAACAAGTCTGCTACAAGTAGCTCAGACTGCTCTCCTTGCGTCAGCCTCCTTCCTCGCCTTGCCAGCGAAGTGTTATAAGAGATACAAGGTCTGTCTTAAGAAGAGCCACACCCCCGCCCCGCCCCTTCCCCCTAAAATAAAAGGTATAAAGAACAACAACAAACAACTACT
This sequence comes from Arvicanthis niloticus, assembly GCF_011762505.2. Lineage (NCBI taxonomy): Eukaryota > Metazoa > Chordata > Mammalia > Rodentia > Muridae > Arvicanthis > Arvicanthis niloticus. The sequence continues at coordinate 25,530,279 of NC_133437.1, forward strand.
GGGAGGGATTCTGTGGGCCGCAAAGCGAGCAGAGATGAGCCTCCTGGATAAGGATTCCTGGACCCAGGTTCTGGGACCTTTTTACTCCTATCGGCCGCTGGCAGCCCAGTGGTGATGTGAGGGACTGCCCAGTGATGGGAGTGTCCTCGTAGTCACCGGGACACAGCTTCTTCTTCTTTTTTGAGACACAGCTTGTTCACTCTCTCTAACTCTACTTAGTTCACCTGAGCCAGGCAGCCAGCCAGCCTTCCCGCGCCGCCTGCTCCCTCCCTGCCCTACCGTCTCATTTCCTCTTGTATGCTCCCCTTCCGTGCCTCCCCCAAAGCGGAATTTATTCTTCTTGTGCCCACCCCACTTTGGAGGACTCACTCCGGGTCCACGTGGCCCTGCCATGTGGATCTCTGATTCAGTATCTTCAGATTGTGGACTTCCTGGAAGGAAGCAAAACCGGCGCGCGCGGGGGGGGGGGGGGGGGGGGCGGGGGGGGAGATGTGGAAACAGTGAGTCAGAAAACGGGGCATCCTCTGCTTCTGGGCCATAGTATGGGATGACATGGAGGACTGAGCACTTGGTGTCCATATTGAGGATACCTTCTGGCTGGTAGAGATTAGCTGGATCTTGGGCCCTGCCCTGGGCTGCAAGTAGGCACACCCACCTTCAGGCTGCTTACGAGCAGAGGCTTTTCCTCCCACACAAGCTCAAAACAGCTGGAACTCACACTTGGCTTACTGATCACTCTCTTAGCCAGAATACTTCACACTCGGCTTTCAGGCAGGTAAACATGGGCACTCAGAAGCCCGAGTGGGCTTAAACTAGCTGTGAGGTACTCACGAGGGACTAGGTACTCATTACATTTTTATTTATGTGTGTGAGTGTCTTGCCTGCATGTATGTGTGTTCACTACATGTGTGCCTGATGCCTGCAGATGCCGAAAGATTCCCTGGGACTGAAGTTAGAGATGGCTGTAACCTGCCATATGTATGCTGGGAATCTTTATCTAGCTACCCTGACCCCCAAGTCTCCTGCACTAGCACACTTAGCTGGACCTGTGTGTGTGTGTGTGTGTGTGTGTATGTGTTTGTGTGTGTTTAGGAGGGAGAGATAGGATTTCTCTGTTCCTGGGACTCATAGAGATGCACCTGCCTCTTGCCCCCCCTCCCCCCAGTGCCTCTTTCAGTCCTGCCCCGGCCATGTGAATGCTTGAGCCCAAGTTCAAGAGGGTCAGTAGTACAGGTCAGACATGACTGCCCACACCACCAAGCCCCGGCATGGTAAGGTGGAAGCAAGATGAAGAGTTCTAAGCCATTCTGGGCCATACAAGGACCTCCCTACCCCCAAGAACAAGGACAAACTCACTTTCAGAAAGTTTCTTGCCTTTCTGTGCTTCAGTTTCCCTTTACTTATCTCTGGGTTTTTAGACAGGGTCATACTGCATCACCCTGTCCTTGCAACTGTCCCCATGCCTGCACCAACACACCTGGCTGGAGTCCCCTTCAGTTAAAAAGGAGTTGGCTATGTAAAACAGCAGCTGTGCCACCTGGTATATGCCAGACACACGCCACGCACAAGTGGCCATGCAAGGACAGATGCATATTCATGACCGGAACAGCAGTCCCGTCCCTTGTGGCTTAGCCTTTCAAGCCAGGATCCATTATGGCCAGGTCCTCCCCCATGCACTCCGACCCACCAGCCTGCTCCTTAGGGATCACCCTGTCCTTAGCCCTCCAGGAAGTAGCTGATGCAAGGCCCAAGGTATTAAATGGTTGCTGGGGGTGGAGCTGGGGCCTGGTGTGACCCTGCCCTTGCCTGCCTCTCAAAAGCCTAGTTTCTTTTTTTCTTTTTCTTTTCCCTAACCCACAATCCCTTGGTTCTGAAACACCAACTTCCTGGGGCCAGAAGAGGGCAATTGAACCTCCCACATCCTGGAAAAGGTGTGCTGGCCTGCTGGTGTTAGACTGTCTGTACCTCCAGCTACCCTAGATTCACAAGTCTGAGGCAAGCCTGGGCTTACACAGTTTAAGGCTAGTCTGGGTAACTTAGTAAGACCCCTGTCTCAAAAAAACATATATATAAAAAAATAGCTCTGAGGATGTAGTTCAGTAATAGAGTGGGCAAGGAAGGTCCTTGCAGTCTACCTCTATTATGGCAAAAAAATAAATAAATAAATAAATAAAAAATTGGTGGGGGTCAGGGCTCTGGGGTTAAGGCACTTTTTTTTTGCCAGGCCTGATGACCTGAGGTTGCTCTCTGGAAACCACACAATAGATGAAGAAAACAGACTCCTGCACACATACTCTCCCCGCCCCTAGTAATTAAATGTTTATGGCCAGGCAAGGTGGTGCTTGCCTTTAATCCCAGCACAATGGCAGAGGCAGGTGGAACTCTGTGAGTTCAAGGCCAGCCAGGGCTACATAGTGAGACTATCAAAAAAACCATTATATGTAAGGTGGGGTTGTGCGTGTGTGAAGAATGTGACTGTAATTCTAGTACTTCATGAGCCCCTTTCTTAAGCAACCAAGAGAGATTCCTTCACCAGCCTCCAGGAGGCCAGCCCTGTCCCTCTCTGCCTGTCTGCCTCCTCTCTACCCTCCCATGACAGTAGCTAACACCAGTTTCTATTTCTGCAGGAATATTTTCCCCTCCAATCTGGTGTCTGCTGCCTTCCGCTCTGTGAGTCCTCTGGGGTGTGCCTGGGGCTTGGGGGGTGGCGATGGACAAGAAAAGGAAAAATGCATGTAGGAGCTTGCCAAGAGAGTTCTGGGTTTGCCACTGAGACTCACCCATGACTTTCTCACTAAGAAATGAGATTCTGGGGGGCTGGCCAGACAACAGGTAGCCATGCGCTGTGTGAGCCAACAACCTCAATCCGATTCTCAGAACACATAGTTGTCCTCCGACTTCCAACATTCAGGGGTGCATGTGCACACGTGCATGAGTGAGTGTGTGCACACGCCACTCCCTCCTCCCCGACAAAGTTAAATTTTAAAAAGAAAGAAATGAGAGTCTGGGAGAGGCTTGGTGGAGCCTCTAGCCTCCTAGCTCAGAAAGGCTGAGGTTGAGCAGAGAGTTCAGGCTACACAAGGAGACAGTATCTCCTTGGGAAGTGGATGAGGAAGGACCAGGAGTTCAAGGTTACCCTTGACTACATAGGGAGCTAGAAGTCAGCCTGGGCTACAAGACACCGAGTCTTTAAAAAGGGAAAGGACGGGGGGGGGGGGGGCGGGAGGGGGATTCTTGGGGCTTTGTTCTCAGTGTGGTGACAATTTACACTGATTTATTTTTCCCACCCCATTTGCAGTTCTCTACCTCGTATGTACCAAGCCAAAAATGCATCGGGAATACTACAGTAGGTTTTCAGTTTTGCCCACCCCTTCCCCTCATTGTTTTTTGAATCTTCCAAAAGGTTAGTGTGGATTTAGATTTAAATTTGGGATTAGTATGCAATCTTTGTGTGGCTCAGTGGATAGAGAGCTAGCCTCTCTGGCTCAAAGCCCTGGGTTCCATCCCCAGCACCATGTAAACCAGCCATGCGGGCTGTGATTCCAGTAATAAGTAGGAATATAGATATTTCAGGAGCTCGGTGTCATCTTTGGCTACATAGGGAGTTCTAGGCTAGCCTGGGCTACAAGAGACTATCTTAAAAGTTGGGGATGGAGGGGTTAGGCGGGGCCAGAGTGGAGCAGGTTTTGGGCATTGCTGTTTCTAGCATGGTAGGGGGAAGCCATGATGACAGTTGACACTAATCCTTCCAATCCTGTCTGCAGGAAACCTGCTCCTGTACAGGACAGAGAGAGAATGTAACCATGATCCAGGTGAGCAAGACAAGGGGGCTTAGGAAGCTCCACACCACTGGCCCTTTGTGGCTTTTCAGTTTGCCTCCCACCCTTTGCTGTTCATGTTTCCCCCCAAAAAACGTATAGTGTAAGGGCAGGATCCAGAGATGGTTCAGTGGTTAAGTCTGTCCACAGTGGCGATCTGATCCTGTCCATTGCCCAGAGTCCCCAGTGCCATGTCCCCCTCTCTCTAGAGTCCCTGTGGATAAGGTGCTTACTTCCCACCCCCTCAGCCTCATCTTGTACCCCGTGCGCCTCGTTCATTTCCTGTGAGGCAGGTTAGGTTTCTTCTCATTGTCTGAATGCTGAGTTTCTACTCATTTCTGGGCACTGCTCTCTAGGACCTTGTGTAAATGTGTGTGCTCCTGAGCGTGTGCACATGTAGACATCAGAGGACAACTTGTGGCCGTCAGTTTTCTCCGTCCACCATGTGATCAGCCTTGGTAGCAACTACCTGCTGAGCTATGTCCATACCCTCCACCCCCTTAAAAAAAAAAAAAAAAAAAAAAAAAAAAGACTGATGTGTGTTGCTTTTGTGCACAGAGGCCAAAAGGGGTTGACCCTTGGAGCTGAAGTTAGAGGTGTTTGTAGGCGTTTGTGGGTGTTTGTAGGTGACATGGATGCTGGGATCCATGTTCCGTTCCAGCCCCATCTTCTCCGAGCTGACACCTCCTCTCAGGGCTTCCTTGCTTGGGTACCCTCCTAATTTTGCTTTTTATTGCTGGGAGAAACATCATGGCCAAAAAGCAACTTGGGAAGGAAAGGGTTTGTTTCACTTTAGCACTGTACACAGTCCATCTGCAAGAAGAGACGCCAGGGCAGGGACCTGGAGGCAGGAACTGAGGCGGCGGCCCAGGGGGAATGCTACTTACTGGTTTGCTCAGCGAGCTTTCTGACCTGGGCGGTGCTCTGACTGAAGTGGGCTGCACCCTCCCACATCAGGTTTTTTTTTTTTTTTTTTTTTTAAGGCGGGGTTTCTCTGTGTAGCCCTGGCTGTCCTGGAACTTGCTCTGGCCACAAATTCCGAGATCTGCCTGCCTCTGCCTCCCGAGTGATGGGGTTAAATGTGTGCCCCACCATGCCTGGCTCCCACATCAATTTTTTCATTCTTTTTTATTTCTTTATTATTTATTCACTTTACAGCCTGATTGCCGCCCCCTCCCAGTCACCTCCTCCCACAATCCTTCCCCCCCCCCCCCCCCCGACCTCCTTCCCTTCTCTGAGAGGGTGGAGGCACCCCCTGGGTATCCCCCCAACCCTGGTACAAATCTTCAGACAAGGCGGCCCAGCTAGAAGAACATATCCCACAGACAGTCAACAGGTTTAGGGACAGGACAGCTCCTGCTCTAGTCGTTTGGAACCCACATGACAACTGAGCTGCACATCTACATATTTTTTGTTTTTTTAAGACAGGCTTTCCTTTGTGTAGCCCCGGCTGTCCTGGAACTAGGAAGAATTGTGGAAGAGGGTGGCTGGGAGAGGGGCAGCAATCGAGATGTAAAGTAAATAAATAAAGAAATGAAAATAAATAAATAAAAAAAAAGGATGGTAGTCACCCAGGAGGCAGAAGCAGCCAGATCTCCTAATTCGAGGCCAGCCTGGTCTCAAGGAGGCCTAGGCTAGACCTTTTTGCATGCTCTTTGGTTGGTGGTTCAGTTTCTGAGAGCCCCAAAGGTCCAGGTTAGTGGACTCTGGTCTTCCTGTAGGGTTCCTATCCCCATAATCCTCCCTCCACCCCCACCCCCACCACACTTGTCTACAGGCCAATCAGAGAGAGGTTTTTTCCCCCAGTTGAGGTTGTTCCTTCTTCCAAGAAGAACTTAGCTTGTGTAAAGCTGACAAAAATAAATAAACAAATGACCAGGACTGGTTAGTTCCAGGCCCGCTTGTCAGTATTCGGTGCTCACCGACTGTGCAGATGGATTGATGCTCTCTCCCAACACCCTGCTCTGTTCTTTACTGAAGTTTGGCCGCGAGGTGGAGGGGATGAACATCCTGGGCCTGGTGATGTTCGCTATCGTCTTTGGTGTGGCTCTCAGGAAGCTGGGGCCCGAGGGTGAGCTGCTCATTCGTTTCTTCAACTCCTTCAATGATGCCACCATGGTCCTCGTCTCCTGGATTATGTGGTAGGTGTTGGGGACAAGACGTGGGCATGTCTGTTGTGTGATTGTGGGGGAGGGGAGCCTCCCAGTGTGCTTCCTAGAGCCTGAGGGGGGTCTGCATTCAGATCTTGTGTCCACCATTCCCAGGCTGTGTGACTTTGTGTGAGTGACTTGCCTTCTCTGTGCCTCAGCTTCCCCATTTGTAAACAGTGACCATCCTGTAGTTCGTGGTGTTAGTACTGATACATTTGCCTTACCCTGTTACCACAGAGTATAGGTGAACCACAGAAGCACAGGAAAGAGGTGTATTTGGGGCCAGGGTATCACTCAGCCAGAGAGTGCTTGCCTCACAAGCACTGTGAGCGCCCTCTGGTCTATCCCTCCCTGTGCCTGGTTCTAACTATTGAGCAGCCTCTGGTGTGAGTACTGTCCTGCAGATTTTCATAAATGACTTCAGGAAATGAAAGCGAAAACCACATACAGGGGCCTCTGGCTTTCCACTGGTCTCACATCGACTCCACCCACCTGTCCTGGATCTAAAGATCAGAAGTTGAGAGAAAGGACAAGATGGTTACTTACACAAAACCAAACCAAAAAAAAAAGAAAAAAAAAGAAAGAAAGAAAGAAGGAAAGAAGGAAAGAAAGAGTAATAATAACAACAACAATAACTAACTCCCCAGATTCCAACATATAGAACTTTCTTGGGGCTGGAAAGATGCCTCAGTGGTTAAAGAGCCCTGGCTTCTTATACCCAGCATGCACATGGTGTCTTGCAAGCATTTCTAACTCCAGTTCCAGGGACTCTGTTGCCGCCTTCTGGCCTGTATGGGCATCTGCACTCATGTGGTACACAGCCATACAAGCAAAACCCCCAACACATAAAATAAAAATGAATCTTTTATAAAAAGTAACTTTCCAGTGGCCGGAGAGATGGTTTGGGGGTTAACAGCACTCAGTGCTCTTCCAGAGGACCTAGGTTTGATTTCAAACATCCATGTGACTGCTGGTACTCATTTGTAATTCCAGTTCCAGGGATCAGACCCCCTCTACTGACAACCAGATATGCACATGATCCATGTAGCCAAAATCCTCACACGCATAGAATGAAATAGGGAAATCCTAGCCAGGTGTGGTGGTATGTGCCTTTACTATCAAGACTCAAGAGACAGAGGCAAGTGGATGAATCTTTGTGGGTTTAAGGTTAGTTTGTTCTACATAGCCAGTACCAAACAGTGAGGCAAAATGTAAGACACTGTCCTAAACAACAAAACAAAAAATTCAGAGCAGGGGTGACCACACCTTTAATCCCAACACTTGGGAGGCAGAAGCAGGCAGATCTCTGAGTTTAAGGCCAGCCTGGGCTATACAGAGAAACCCTGTCTCAAGGAAAACAAAACAAAAATGCCAAATTTTGGTGTATGCCTTTAATGCCAGCATTCGAGAGGCAGAGGCTGGAGGATCTTTGTGAGTTCAAGGCTAGACCAGGGCTACACAAAGAAACCCTGCATCAAAAAGCCAAAACAAAAGCCAGCCATGCTCACTGGGTATGCCTTTTTGTTGTAGATTTTTGGAAATGGGGTTTCACTATGTAGCCTAGACTTGCCCAAAACTCAGAATTTCCCTACTCTTGGACCCAAGTGATAGGAACACAAACACCCACCACATTTAGTGCTGGGGGGGCGGGGGGTGCTGACAATCTGGCCCAGAGTCAAGTAATTGCTAAATACTCTTTGGCTGAGTCACGCCCCCAGCCCCTCACTGGATTGGGGGTTCTAGGGTCTACCATTGAGCCACATCCCTGCCCTTGTGCTGCAGAGGTGAGGTGATGTCACAAGGATCAGAACAGCTTTCAAGACAGCTTGGTTCCCCGTCCCCACCCCACCCCCAGTGCTACCCTTTCCCAGCTCTGTGTGCTACTCTAAGTTAGATTTAACTTCCTATGCATCAGTTTTTCTCCGCAGAAAGTGGTGCCTGCCGTGACAGCTGCTCTAGAGGTCACAAAAGGGTTAATTCACGTTCTCAGGCCAGTGCCTGCTCTGTCCCATGCTCAGAGTAAACAATGGCAAATATTTATTTAAGCATTTGTGCTTATAAAATTCCTGGACACGTCTGAGTGACTTGGCCAATTGGCCCTCCCTTATTGCACAGGTGGCTGGGAACTGGTGCCTTTCTTTTGTGTAAATGACTAGGAACTGAGGAGACAACCAGCCGTGGCTGCAAGACAGGAGAGTATTGGGAAACCTGGCTAACAGCAAGTGCATCATGGGAGTCCTTGCTGGTAGGACAAGGGAGGGTTGTTACACCAGAAGTGGGACTGTGTAAAAATGCCTCCCGGCTAGTGTCTCGCTTCATCCTGTGGCAATTCCTTGAGGTTAGTAGCATTACCTTGCCTGGTTGGTGTTTTCTTTATTTATTCTGTGGTGAAGATTAAAGTCAGGACTTTGAGCTACCATTGCATCACACCCCCAGCCCCTCACTGGGGGATTCTAGGCAGGGCTCTACCACTGAGCCACACCCCCAGCCCCTCACTGGGGGATTCTAGGCAGGGGCTCTACCACTGAGCCACGCCCCCAGACCCTCACTGGGGGATTCTAGGCAGGGCTCTACCACTGAGCCACGCCCCCAGACCCTCACTGGGGGATTCTAGGCAGGGCTCTACCACTGAGCCACGCCCCCAGACCCTCACTGGGGGAGGATTCTAGGCAGGGGCTCTACCACTGAGCCACGCCCCCAGCCCCTCACTGGGGGATCCTAGGCAGGGGCTCTACCACTGAGCCACACCCCCAGCCCCTCACTGGGGGATCCTAGGCAGGGGCTCTACCACTGAGCCACGCCCCCAGCCCCTCACTGGGGAATCCTAGGCAGGGGCTCTACCACTGAGCCACGCCCCAGCCCCTCACTGGGGGATCCTAGGCAGGGCTCTACCACTGAGCCACGCCCCCAGCCCCTCACTGGGGGATTCTAGGCAGGGGCTCTACCACTGAGCCACGCCTCCAGCCCCTCACTGGGGGATTCTAGGCAGGGGCTCTACCACTGAGCCATATCTGTCTTTTTACTTTCTAAGACAGGGTTTTATTGCCTTGAATTTATATATATTTATAATATATAATATATAACATTATATCTATCTATCTATCTATCTATAGATATAGATATAGATATAGATATAGATATAGTATATATGTTTGGCCTACATGTATGTCTGTGCACCATGTGTATTCAGTGCCTGTGGATGTCAGAAGAGTGCATCAGATACCCTGGAAATGGAGTTCCAGGCTGTTGTGAGCCACCAACTGAACCTAGGTCCTGTAGAAAAGTAGCCAATGCTCTTATCTGCTGAGCCATCCATCTCTTCAGCCCCTGGCCTTGAACTTTCAGTCCTCATAGCTTAACTTCCTAAGTGCATGGTGGGCTGTCAGTCAGCCATGATCAAAGGCTCAAGTGCCACAGACCTGAATCTATCTAGCTATCTAGCTATCTAGCTATCTTTCTGTTACTCTATATATTATAATATATGTATACACACATACACACACACACATAATACTGAGAGTGACAGCAGCTGCTTTAACAAACAAATCCAGAAAGCAAATGACTCGGTGGTGGGTGCTTCTTTCTCTAATTAAGTCTACATCTGAGGTCGCTGTTCTGGTAGGGATGGGAACATGTGCGCATGCGCAGGCTTTTATGGCCTACCTGTGCAATCTTCGCGACTACAATTATCCGAGGCTCTCAGCAGACAGTCTTGGAATAGTGCTCTGGGTAAGTCCAGATTTCTAGGAAAGGTTGGGAAGTGTGGTCAGCCGAAGTGCTGCGCACAGGGCACAGGGCGTGGCTGTGACAGTCCCATGATCATCAGCAGCAATCTGTCCCTGTGATGATCAGGTACGCCCCCATTGGCATATTGTTCCTGGTGGCCAGCAAGATTGCGGAGATGAAAGACGTCCGCCAGCTCTTCATCAGACTCGGCAAATACATCCTGTGCTGCCTGCTGGGCCACGCCATCCACGGGCTCCTGGTTCTGCCTCTCATCTACTTCCTCTTCGCCCGCAAAAACCCCTATCGATTCCTGTGGGGCATCATGACGCCCCTGGCCACAGCTTTCGGCACCTCTTCTAGGTGAGCCCTGTTACCAGATGTAACAAAGGGAACTGGATGTGGGTATTGGTTTGAAGACCTGTATTATGACTGGAGTCATTTGATGTGGACACAGGTGTCTTTATTTTATTTTATTTTTTAAGATTTATTTATTTATTTCATGTATGTGGGTACACTGTCGCTATCTTCAGATACACCAGAAGAGGGTATCAGATCTCATTACAGATGGTTGTGAGCCACCATGCGGTTGCTGGGAATTGAACTCAGGACCTCTGGAAGAGCAGTCACCACTCTTAACCACTGAGCCATCTTTCTAGCCCCCTTTATCGGTGTCCTGGGGTCCTGGATTGCACTGCCCTTGCAAAAAGTGAGACAGCTACTGACTTAGTCTTTTTTTTTTTCTTTCTGTTTTTCTCTTTTCTTCATGTGTGAGCTCATAGTGCAGTGTGTGTGTGTGTGTGTGTGTGTGTGTTTAAGTCAGGATACCTGCAGGTGTCCTCACCTCCTACCTGTTTGAGATTGTCTTTGTTTTTCCTGTGTTTCTGGGGTCCCTTTCTCCCGTCTCTCAGTGGGGGTGCTAAGGATTACGGACATTGTGCTATGTCTGACTCTTAGGTAGGTATGGGGCATTAAACTCTGGTCCTCATGTTTGTACAACTACAGCCATCTCCCCAGCTGTTTTTGTTTTTGTTTGCCAAGACAGGGTTTCTCTATACAGCTCTGCCTGTCCTGGAATTCACTCTGTAGACCCAGCTGGCCTTGAACTCCCAGAGATCCACTTGCCTTTGCCTCCGGAGTGCTGGGATTAAAGGCAGGTACCACAGCTGCCCGGCTGTTTTTTTTTTTTTTTTTTTTTTTTTTTTTTTTTTTTTTTTTTAACATTTATTTTTAGCTGGGCAGTGGTGACACGGAGGCAGGCAGATCTATGAGTTCTAGGCCAGTCTAGTCTAGAGAGTGAGATCTAGAACAGCCAGGACTACACAGAAAAATCCTGTCTAGAAAAACCAAAGAAAAAACCACTTATTCTTGTCTGTATTTGTACATCCATGGAGAGCCATCTGAGGACAGCTTGGGGCTGTCCTCTTTTTCTACACTAGGGGCTGAACTCAGGCTTGCAGCAAACACCTAAGACTACTTTTTTTATGTTTTGTTGGTGTTTTGGATTGAAACCATGACCTTGTGCATGCTAAGGATGAGCCCTGCCATGAAGCCACACCCATCAGCCCTCATTGGTGGGTCCTAACCACAGGCTTGACCACTGACCTACATTCCAGCCCTCTTCATTTTGAGACAAGGTCTCACTGGGTTAGCCTAGACTGCTCTCAATCTTGGAATCCTTGCCGGGCCTGGTGGTGCTTTAATCCCAGCACTTGGGAGTCAGTGATAGGTGGGTGTGATTTCTATTTAAGCCAGCCTAGTCTACGTAGCAAGTTCTAGGCCAGCCCTAGCTGATTACATAGTGAGACCTTGTCTCTAAGAAAACAAAAAACAACAAAAAACCCCACATGCATGCAAAGAAACGTGGTCCTCAGCCTCCCAGGTATTTACAAGCTCCTGTTAGTACATTCAGCTTTCTGTGGGTGTTTGCAGACGTAGCATACTACACTCCTAGTACTGTGCAGGATCCTGCGAGCCTGCTGCTTTGAGAAGGGAAAGACATTGGAGAGCTAGAAGCTCAGGGTGGTGTGAGAAAAGGAGATGTGGGCAGGGACTCTGGATGGTGTGGGTAGGGTTGAGTGTCCCTGACTGCCTCAGCTGGCGTGGCCCGGTGCTGCTGGTGGGTGAGCGGACCTAGCCTTTGTGGTCTAGGAGTGCTGGTTCTGGAGTGCTCGCCCAGGCTCACTCAGTGTGATGTCCTCCATCAGCTCTGCCACATTGCCCCTGATGATGAAGTGTGTAGAGGAGAAGAATGGCGTGGCCAAGCACATCAGCCGGTTCATCCTGCCCATCGGCGCCACGGTCAACATGGACGGGGCGGCGCTGTTCCAGTGTGTGGCGGCGGTGTTCATCGCACAACTAAATGGGGTGTCCCTGGACTTCGTGAAGATCATCACCATCCTGTGAGTGCTGGGTGCCGCAACAGGATTCCCCCCTCCCCGCCCCCCAATGATTCTGCTACCTCACCTCTTTCCTTCTTTCCTCCAGGGTCACAGCCACTGCATCCAGTGTCGGGGCTGCGGGTATCCCTGCAGGGGGCGTCCTGACCCTCACCATCATCCTGGAAGCAGTCAGCCTCCCGGTCAAGGACATCTCCTGGATCTTGGCTGTGGACTGGCTAGTGTGAGTGGGCCCTTGGGAGTTTGGGGGACTGAGGAATCTCCCAGGAAAGGGCATGAGGACTCCTATACACACAGTAAGAAAGACAAGACAGGTCAAGAGGGAGCATATGAGAACTTAATCCTCCCATACATAGTTAGCAACTCAGGGCGTCTCTTTTTCTTTTCTAAAAAACAGGGTCTCACTATAAAGCCCTGGCTAGCCCAGAAGTTACTATGTAGACCAGGCTGGCTTCAAAGTCAGCGATTCTCTTGCCTCTGCTCACCCAGTACTTGTATTAAACGCCTATACAACCAGGCTTGGTTGTTTATTTATTTTTAATTTAAGTGATGTATTATCTGTGTGTTCATGACAGGGAACAGGGCATGTTTCATGATGTGTTTGGTTTCTTTTCCACCTTTGTTTGGGTTCTGGAGATCAATCTTAGGCCTCCAGTCTTAGACAATAAGCACCCGTTTGACCATTCTACCGGTTTTTTGTTTGCTTTAGGGTGTGTCTTCTGTTCTATGTTTTGTTTTGTTTGACACTCACTGGATCTCATTATATAACCCAGACTGTCCTGGCATTTGCCCTGTAGTCAGGTCAGCCTCAAACCTTTCTGCCTCAGACTCCATGGCATTAGAGATACATGTGTGAGTCATGTGCCTGGTCAGTCTGTGGAGTCTTGTAAGGAACCCGAGGAATGCAGTGAGCCGTTGCAGCTTGCGATCATGACGCCTAGGCTGAGCAGCTTAAGCACAGTTCTGTCCTAGCTATGTGACTCAATCCTCCTGTGCCTCAATTTCCCCATCTGTACAATGGGGAGGTAATAAAGTGCCTGCTACACAAGGATGAGGCCGTGGATTTGGATCTCTAACACCTCTATGACATCTAGACTCGGCTGACAGATGGATCTCCGAGCTCGTTGGCCAGCCAGTTTAGCTGATTGATGATTGAGTTCAGTTCAGTGAGAGACGCTGTCACAAAAAGTCAGGAAGTCAGGTGTGATGCTACACATCTTTAATTCCAGTACTTGGGAGGCCAAGGCAGGAGAATCTGAGTTTGAAGCCAGTCTGGTTTATGTACTGAGTTCCAGGACAGCTATGTAGAGAGACTCTGTCTCCTAAAGCAGCTCTTCTAGTGGGTGAAGGCAGGCCACCTGGGCCCTGGCCTCCTGTTTCCTCTTCCTTCCATCTCACATTGCTGTGTGCCCCCTTTTAGGGACAGGTCCTGTACTGTGCTCAATGTGGAAGGAGATGCTTTTGGGGCCGGACTGCTTCAGAGTTACGTGGATCGTACCAAGATGCCAAGCTCAGAGCCTGAGTTGATCCAGGTGAAGAATGAGGTGTCTCTGAATCCATTGCCCCTCGCCACAGAGGAAGGGAACCCCCTCCTGAAACAGTACCGGGGACCGGCTGGGGACTCCAGTGCCACATGTGAAAAGGAATCTGTCATGTGAATATCAGGAGGAACTTTCTGTGCCCTGGTGACTTCACATTGGAAGCCACCGGGGTCTTGAGAGCTGGAGAAATGGAGTGGGCGCTAGGGGTGGGCTGTTTACACACTCTGGGAGTCTAGGGGTTCCTATCTCCTTCCTGGAGAGGCTAATGGGAGCCTCACTGCTGGAGTGCATGTGCTTATACACAAATGTGTCCGCAAGTCTCCCCCCATCCTGTCCCCCATTCAAAGAATGGCATTCTCTGTCACCCAGAGCCATCTGGCCTAACCATCTCAGAAATGGATTGCCCTGTAGCGTTCTTTACCCTTTGAAGGCAAAAGTATTGTAATGAAATACTATCTTAATGTCCCTAGCTGTGGTGTGTGAGTGTGTGTATGTGTATGTATGCGAGCACGTGCGTGGCCACTTGCTGTGACCTTCCTAGTAGTCCCTCCATGACAACTAACACTCCTATGAACCCTGAGGAAAAGCCAAGAATAAATGTCACTCCAGAATACATTTTTTAGCAATAAAATAAATGGTGTCAAATATATTGACCATGGCCCTAGAGTCTGAGTAATACCAGGTGTATTGTCACACACCCTTAGTTTCAGCATTTGGGAAGCAACTTCGAGGTTCTTGCCTGGAGACAGGACGAAGAACCAGGAGCTAAAGGCCAGCCTGGGCTTTTAGGTGGATACAGTGCCAGACATCTTTAATCCTGGCACTCCAGAGGCAGAGAAAGGCAAATCTCTGAGTTTGACCCCAGCCTGGTCTACACAGTGAGATTCAAGTCAGCCAGTGCTACATAGTGAGACATATTTCCAAAAACATTGTTAATATTTTGACTAAATACGAAAATGATATCAACACCAAAGTCAAGTTTAGGTTTCACTGAACTTGACTATCAGAAAGCATTGTGTCCAGGCAGTGGTGGTGATGCCTTTAATCCCAGGATTTGGGAGACTGGTCTCGAAGTCTCTGACTTTGAGACCAGCCTGATCTACAAACCAAATTCTAGGACAAACAAGGACCCCCATAGACACAACCCTGTGGAATTGTGAGCTGGTAAAGCAGCTCAGGGGGTACAGGTACCTGCTGCAAAGGGTGGACTTGAGTTCCCTCCCTGGGACCCACATGGGAGAAGAGGGGGCCTGGAAATGTGGCTCAGTACTTGAGAGCACTATGCTCTTCAGAAGACAGGTTCCATTCCCAGCATCCACATGGAAGCTTACAACTGTAACTCCAGTTCCCAGGGATGTAACACCTGACCTCTGTGGTCACTTGCACACTTGTGCACACTCACTCACATAGGCAGATAAATAAAGGGGATAGAAAGATGCCTCACCATTTAATAGCACTTGCTGCTCTTTCAGAGGACTCAGGTTTAAGTCCCAGCATTCACACTGGTGGCTGACAACCATCCATAACGTCCTATGGGATCAGATGCCCTCCTCTGACCTCTATGGGTGCCAAGCATGCATGTGATACACATACAGGCAGATGAAACATTCTTACACATAAAGTAATCAATTTCAACAAACGTATGTATAGTAACCAGGCTGGAGATATGTCTCAGCAGTTAGAGCACTGGATGCCCTTCTCGAGAGCCTGGGCTCCTCCCCGGCTGGTTCACAGCCATCTCTAACTCTAGTTCCAGACAATGTAAGCTTGGTCCCTGGATCCCAAGGAAGGTGGGAGAGACTTGACCTTGCCATATTGTTTTCTGAACTCCACTTACCCACAGCATTTTTCTTTTTTAAAGACAAGGTCTCACTGTGTACTTCTGACTGACTTCAAGCTCACAGAAATCCACTCGTCTTCTTGAATGATGGGATTAGAGGCATGTACCACTACACTCAACTATACTTAAATTTTTATTGCTAGAAACCATCACTGATACTGGCTTGGTGACATCAATACTAGAGCCTTTTAGATAAGATGAATAATGCATTACCTTTGGAAAAATTCATGAGCTTGTGCTTGTAAAAACTGGTGCATTTTGTTCTGTATTCTACTTACAAATCCTGTACAGGGGTGAGGGTGACTCAGATTCAGAGCCCCTGCCTAGAATCCCCCAGTGAGGGATTGAGGTTGTGGCTCAGTGGTAGAGCCCCTGCCTAGAATCCTCCCCCAGTGAGGGGCTGGGGGCGTGGCTCAGTGGTAGAGCCCCTGCCTAGAATCCCCCAGTGAGGGTCTGGGGGCGTGGCTCAGTGGTAGAGCCCCTGCCTAGAATCCTCCCCCAGTGAGGGGCTGGGGGCATGGCTCAGTGGTAGTGCCCCTGCCTAGAATACCCCAGTGAGGGGCTGGAGGCGTGGCTCAGTGGTAGAACCCCTGCCTAGAATCCCCCAGTGAGGGGCTGGGGGCGTGGCTCAGTGGTAGAGCTCCTGCCTAGAATCCTCCCCCAGTGAGGGGCTGGGGGCGTGGCTCAGTGGTAGTGCCCCTGCCTAGAATACCCCAGTGAGGGGCTGGGGGCGTGGCTCAGTGGTAGAACCCTGCCTAGAATCCCCCAGTGAGGGGCTGGGGGTGTGGCTCAGTGGTAGAGCCCCTGCCTAGAATCCTCCCCCAGTGAGGGGCTTGGGGCGTGGCTCAGTGGTAGAGCCCCTGCCTAGAATCCTCCCCCAGTGAGGGGCTGGGGGCGTGGCTCAGTGGTAGAGCCCCTGCCTAGAATCCCCCAGTGAGGGGTTGGGGGCGTGGCTCAGTGGTAGAGCCCCTGCCTAGAATCCCCCAGTGAGGGATTGAGGTTGTGGCTCAGTGGTAGAGCCCCTGCCTAGAATCCCCCAGTGAGGGTCTGGGGGCGTGGCTCAGTGGTAGATCCCTGCCTAGAATCCCCCAGTGAGGGGCTGGGGGCGTGGCTCAGTGGTAGTGCCCCTGCCTAGAATACCCCAGTGAGGGGCTGGAGGCGTGGCTCAGTGGTAGAGCCCCTGCCTAGAATCCTCCCCCAGTGAGGGGCTGGGGGCGTGGCTCAGTGGTAGAGCTCCTGCCTAGAATCCTCCCCCAGTGAGGGGCTGGGGGCGTGGCTCAGTGGTAGAGCCCCTGCCTAGAATCCCCCAGTGAGGGTCTGGGGGCGTGGCTCAGTGGTAGAGCCCCTGCCTAGAATCCCCCAGTGAGGGGCTGGGGGCGTGGCTCAGTGGTAGTGCCCCTGCCTAGAATACCCCAGTGAGGGGCTGGAGGCGTGGCTCAGTGGTAGAACCCCTGCCTAGAATCCCCCAGTGAGGGTCTGGGGGCGTGGCTCAGTGGTAGAGCTCCAGCCTAGAATCCTCCCCCAGTGAGGGGCTGGGGGTGTGGCTCAGTGGTAGAGCCTTTCTAATATGCATGAGGTTGTTGGCTTCACCCTAGCATTGGGGTGGTAGGGCTGTCTTGTACAACTTCTAGAAAGTTCATTTACCACTATAACTTCCTGCCTGAACTCTCACTGTCCAAACATTTCTCATATAATAACTTTGTTCTTTCAGTTTTTTTTTAAGACAGATTCTTTCTATGTAGCATCAGTTGGTCACGAACTAGCAGAAGTCCTCCTGCTTCTGCTTCCTGAGTGGTAGGAGTAAAGGTATATGAAACCAAGTCTGGTTTAGCATGTTTTAATTAATTAATTGGTTGATTAATTGGTTAGTTAAATTAATTTTTACATCGAGACCACAGCTTCCCTACCTTCCCTCTTTTCAGTTCCTTCCCTCCACTGCCCCTCTCCTCCCACCCTTCCTGACTCTTCAGAGAGGGTCAGGCCTCCCCACGGATATTAAGCTGCCATGGCGTATCACACTGCAGTAAGACTATGTACTTCCTCTCCTATTAAGGCTAGATGAGACAACTCAGCAGAGGGAGAGGTTCCCAAAAGCAGGCAACAGAGTCAGAGACAGCTTTTTTTCCCCACTGTTAGGAGTCTGAGAAGACCAAGCCACATAACTAACATATGTGCAGAGGGCCTAGGTCAGTCCTACACAGGTTACCTGGTTGGCAGTTCAATCCCTGTGAGCCCCAAGCTAGTTGATTCTGTGGGTTTTATTGTGGTGTCCGTGACCCCTCCAGCTCCTACAATCCTTTTTTAAATCAGGTTTTGCCTGAATGTATGTCTGTGTACCATGTACATGGCTGGTATCTGCAGAGGCCAAAAGAAGCCAACAGATCCCAAAGAACTGGGGTCGCAGACAGTTGTCAGCCGCCATGTGGATACTGGGTATTGAATCCAGGACCTTTGGAAGAGCAGCCAGTGCTCTTAAATGCTGGGCCATCTCTAAAATTTATTTTGTTTTTGTTTTTAATTTATTTTTATTTTATTATTATTTTTGGAATTTTGAGACAGGATCTCTATGTAGTTCTGGCTGGTTTGAATTCACAGAGACCCGCCTGCTTCTGCTTCCATGTCCAGCCTAAGATTCATTTTATATATGTGTCTCTGTCTGTGTGGATTACGGTGTGTGTGTGTGTGTTTGTAAGCGTGCACACATGCACTTGTAGAGGCTACTTTGGAACTGGAGTTACACATAGGTGTTAACACTCTGAAGTGGGTGCTGGGTACTGAACCTGTGTTGTCTTCAAGAGCAACGAATATTCTTAACTACTAAGCCATCATTTCTCCAGCCCCATCTTCTGTGAATTTTTTTTTTAGATTTACTTCATGTGTATGAATGTTCTGTGTGCACGTATGCATGGACGCCGTGTGCATGTGTGCCTGGTGCCTACAGAGTTCAGAAGAAGCACTGGAGCCCCTGGAACTGGAGTTACAAATGGTTGTAAGTCACCATATAGGTTCTGGGATCGGACCCTGTATCCTCTGCTAAAGCAGCCAGCGCTTTTAACTCCGACCGTCATTTTGGGATTTTTGAGGCAGAGTTTCCTATGTACCCCAGGCTGACCTCTAACAAAGCAGCCGTCCTGCATAGCCTTCCCCAGTGGAGGAACTGAAGGCATCAGCCACTGGCCTGACTTTGATTTGCTCTCTGATTCTCCTTTGTCTTGGAAACCCCAACCCTGCTATGGCACTCAGTGTCTTGCTGTGTTTGGATCCTAAGGCCTCAGCCTCCCGTGTGTGCAGCTGTGAGCTACGCTGCAGTCCAGCACCGGTTTCCTCCCCACCCTAGGTTGCTCCTTCGACTCATTCTGTTTTCCTGGATCTTCCTGGGTCTTAGCATGGAGGAATCTTGAGTTTTCAGGATGATTTTGGTTGCTACTCCCCATGGTCATGATGGTTTACACCTGACTCCGTGCCCCACCCTGTGGCATACATAAACACTACTAAGGAGCTTATTGTTGAGTCTTTATGGAATCAATGTCTTAAATGCTTTCTGTTATGTCCTAATCCTTATTAAGTGGTAATAAGAGTGTAAGAGGATTTTTTTTTTTTTTTTAAACAGAGCTGGGTATCCTGTGCCTGTAATTCCAGCATGAGGGAGGCAGAGGTAGAAGGATCTCTAGCACACGGGTGCCCTGGGCCGCACAGAGAAAGTACTGAGACAGTAGCACTTAGAAGACTAAGCCAGGATTGCCAGGAGTTTAAAGCCTTCTTTGAATATAGAATGAGACTCTGTCTTAAAACAAAAGCTGTGGGAGGGGCTGGAGACATGGCTCAGTGGTTAAGAGCACTGGTTGATCTTGTAGAGGACTTGGGTTTGGTTCCCAGAACCCAAATGGCAGCTCACAAAAGTCAGTAAGTCCAGTTCCAGCGGACCTGGGCCCTATTCTGGCTTCTATAGGTACCACACACACAAACAGTGCACACAAATACACATGAACAAAACACTCATACACGTAAAATCTTCACAAAGCCAAAATAACAGCCTAGGGTCAGTGAAATGACTCAGTGGGTACAGGTATTTGCTGCTAAGCCTGATGATCTGAGTTCAATCCCCAGGATCCACAGAATGAAGGAAAGAACCAAGTCCTGCGTATTGCCCTCTGACTGCCACTTCCTCTGCGCATGTGTGTGTGTCTGTATGTGTATGTGTATATACATGGTAGGACACACCTATAATTCCAGAACTTGGGAATATAATTGGAAGTGAAGGTAGGAGGCTCAGGGGTGCTAGGCCACATAGTGAGTTCTAGGCTAACCTAGGCTACATCAAATCTTGCCTCTCAGGTGAGGGGTAGGCAGAAGATTTAGCTCAGTGGTAGATAGCTTGCTTACCAAGCCTGTGGTCCTGGGTTCAATCCCAAGGTTGAATCCTGTGATATGGTTGGACAATAACTTTACATCAAGGCTTCAAAATTCTAGCATAGTGAGAAGAGAGAATAGGAGATAGGTTCTGGCTGTGTAGCTCAGGTTGGTCTTGAACTTTCCATCCTTCTGCCTCAGCCTCCTGAGTGCTAGAGTTACAGATGCTCATTACCATGCTTGACTCAGAAGGGTTTCTTGTCCTTCCTTTCCTTCCTTCCTTCCTTCCTTCCTTCCTTCCTTCCTTCCTATTTCTTCCAAGACAGGGTCCTATTTAACCCAAGCTTGTCTGGCACTAGGTAGCTGAGAATGATCCTGAATTAATTTCTTTCTTTCTTTCTTGTGTGTGTGGTTTTTATTTTTTCAAGATAGGGCTTTCTTTGCGTAGCCCTGGCTGTTCTGGAACTCACTCTGAAGACCAGGCTAGCCTTGTACTCAGAGATCTGACTCCCAAGTGCTAGGATTAAGGGCATGCACCACCACTGCCCAGCCACCTTGAATTTCTGATCATCTGGGTGGTATTACACACATGTTACATTGTGCCCAGTTATATGTGGCCCTGAAGAGCAAACCCAGGCTGTTGTGCACTGAGGCAGCCCTCCACCAACTGAGCTGTAGTTCCTGCCTTCAGGTCTCATAGTCAAGCTCCCACACACCACATTTTCCTGCTCTCAAAAGAACGTCACACCTGGCTCTTTCTCTCCTACACTGGCTGCTTCCCTGATACAGGCTGTCAGTAAGCACTTTACCCGTTGGGACTGCCCTCTCTCCTTTTCTTGAGACAGGGTCTCTCTCTGTGTAGCCCCAGCTATCCTCGCTCTGTAGACCAGGCTGACTTTGAACTCACAGAGATCCTACTGCTTCTGCTGGGATTAAAGGTGCACACCACTAAACTTGGCCCAATAGTATGATTTTTTTTTTTTTTAAGATTTATTTATTTTATGTATGAGTACACTGTTTCTGTCTTCAGACATACCAGAAGAGGGCATCAGATCCCATTACAGATGGTTGTGAGCCACCATGTGGTTGCTGGGAATTGAACTCTCTTATCCTCTGAGCCATCTTTGCAGTCCCCACTATGGTTTGTTTGAGACCCTCGTAGCCCAGGCTAGTAGCTTGGAATTCTCCATAAAGTTGATGGTCTTGAACTCCCAATCCTCCTGTCTTCACCTTTCTTTTTTTTCTTTCTTTCTTTCTTTTTTTTTTTTTCAAGACAGGGTTTCTCTGTGTAGTCCTGGCTGTCCTGGAACTCACTCTGAAGACCAGGCTGGCCTCGAACTCAGAAATCCACCTGCCTCTGCCTCCCAAGTGCTGGGATTAAAGGCGTGCGCCACTACCGCCCGGCCCTGTCTTCACCTTTCAAGAGCTGAGGTTGTGTATAAACCACCACTCCTGGTGGTTTTGTTTAGTTTGGTTGAGAGGACATTTTGCTGTGTTGAAGACTGGCCTTCACATTCTAGGCTGGACATACTGCAGCCTCAGCCTCCTAAATAGCTGAGATCACAAATGGACAAGCTGTGCCTGGCATCCTGCGCTTTAATAGTTAGCTATTACTATTTTGTGGTACAGGTGATCAAGCCTAGGGCCTGTGCTGGCTAGAGACCTACATCTCTGTATCCCTGTCCTGTGCTAAAAACAAAACAAAAACAAACAAACAAACAAACAAACAAACAAAAACCCAGCCAGGACAAGGGTGTGATGGCACAGACCTATAATCCCAGCACCTGGGAGACTGAGGTGGGAGGACTCTGACTTGCAGGCCAACCTAGGATCCACAGCAAGGACAGATGTTGGCCAAAGACCAGCAACAAAAATCCTCCTTTGGACCAGATGTTGTGGTGCACACCTGTAATCCCAGCACTCCACAGGCAGAGACAGGAGGACCATGAGTTTGAAGCCAGGCTGGACTTCTGCTCTTCCCAGTGAAGTGAATGGAGTGTGCAGGGGGTGGAGCACATCCAGAGAGTGTGTGGAACAAGCAAGAAAACAAAAGGCTCTATTCATCTTGAATTTTTAAACTTTAAAGTAGCATAATTTAAGCCTTATTTAACAGTATACAGACTGGTAGTAGCAGTTTGAACATAATTTATATGCATAATTAAATGAGATTTAAAAAAAAAAACATTTAAATGGCACAGCCACCGCAAAGCTCCACTTGGGCACTATTTTTACAGCGGGACCTAAGGAGGAAGTGAAGTGTGGACCTTGAAACTGTGACTTGAGTTCAAGTCCCTTACTAGCCACTTCCTAAACTATCTGATTATTGGCAAGTAACTTTCATTTTGGCCTCAGTTTTCCTCCCCGGAAAATGGATGTAATAGCAGCGGTCACTTCCATGTGTATGCCTGGGCCTGCTAGGTCTTCGTAAATGTGAGCTATGGCGAAGGTTTATCCTTTCCTGGAAGCGGGGTGGGGGTGGGGGTGGGGTGGGGAGAAACAGGTGCAGAGGAGTGAAATAAAGAGGTAATATATTGGCCAGATCCCAAACCAGAGCTCAGTCAGTCCTTCAAGAGTAAGATGGGGTTAGAAGCAGCAGATACATCAAGCAGCACTCTCAAAGAAAAGTGCCACATTCAGCGAGGAGAGGAGGTGGCCAGTGCTGTCTTACCTCCCAGAGCCACTCCAAGAAAACCAGAGACAAAAAAGGATGAAGCAGAGCCGCGAGCGTTCATCAAACATGAAGAGCGGGACCGAAGCGCCCTCTAGTGGAGGAAGCAAGCACTAGCGCCAAGGGTTCTGAGGATCCTAAACACAAATGGAGGTGTTCAGTATCTCAAATGAAACACAGACTGGGTAACTAACTGGTCCAGGGCTACCTAAGCTGTATGTGGTAGACTGAGGCTGGCTGGTCTGCTCTCCGGACCTCACTTTCCAAGGGCCTACGGCTCTTGGAACAAAGGGCAGAGACTACGTAGAGCCCTAGACTGGACTCAAATCCCTGGGCTTTTCCATCGAAGGCCACCACTTTGCTCTCTGAAGAGGATGGGCTATGAGGGCTCTACACATAGACCCATCTCGAGGCTTAAGAATCTATGTGTTGCTCCAGTCTTCAGGTTCTGCTTCCTGCCAAAGCTGGACTTGTCCTGTGGGCTCCCTCCAATCTTCCTCCCCCCACCCCCCTCCAGTGCATAGCCCCATTGCCCAATTACAAACTGGTTCAGATCCATACAGCAACCGAGGCAAAGAACAGATTCCTATACCCTGCTGTTCATCTAGCCCCGGATGCAGGCACCAGAACTTCAGCCGCCTGTCAAGCTTAAGAGTGCAGGGTTGGGGTACTCCGGGTTCTCGATGACCCCAGGCCCAAACTTGAGCTCCAGGAAGCGACGGTAGTTGTTAGGGGCCTGTGCCATGAAACCGGCAAAGGGCAGGGGGACCAGTGGCTGCAGGAAGTGCTCTGGGAACTCTACATCCTGCCGGTGGTCCAGCCATGTGTCCTTAGTCATGACCCCATTGCGGGGGTAGAAGGGCCAGAGGTCCACGTGCAGGTGGTTGCTCTCGCTGTACTGCACTCGGAAGAAGTCGCCCTCCACCGCCTTTTCCCACACGAAGCCCCGTTCATCCACTACCGAGCCGGCCTCGGCGCCCCGCAACTGTTCGCAGTTGCCCACGTCCTCCAGGTAGATGCCCAGATCTACATCGTAGTCCCATGGGATGATGTCGCCGTGGCGGGCTGCACCAAGCAGCGAGCCGCCCTCCAACCAGTAGCGCACGCCCGCCGCCTCCAGCACGCCCACCACGTAGCGCGCAGTCTCGCGCAGTGCGCGCAGGCAGCAAGGTGGTGTCCAGCGGCCCTCGTACAGGTAAGCGGGTGTGTCGCCCGCCACCGTACCGAAGCAGCGCGGGCTCTCCTTGCTGCAGCCAAACCACTCGAGCCGCCCGCCTTCCCAGCTCACCAGGCGGATACCCAGCGAGCGCAGCAGCGCCGCCCTCCGTGAGCGCCCCTCGCGATCCGCCTTCCAGCGCGCGTGGGCGGTGGCCAGCGGGGGTTGGCGCGCCGCGGCGAAGGTCAAGTCCAGCAGCTGCACTGCCCAGCCACGCAGGGCGGTCTGTAGGAAGAGGCTGGTGGCCAGCGGCCGCGCCAGGGGCACCGAGAGGTTGAAGAGATCGCGGGAGCGCATTAGCAGCACGGCGTCGCCATCCAAAGCGTCGCAGCGGGGCGCGCTGGGCGCTGGGCCGTAGCGCGCAGTCCACTCCCGCAGGCTAATGTTCAATGCTAGACACCGCGCTGGGTT
This sequence comes from Arvicanthis niloticus, assembly GCF_011762505.2. Classification (NCBI taxonomy): domain Eukaryota; kingdom Metazoa; phylum Chordata; class Mammalia; order Rodentia; family Muridae; genus Arvicanthis; species Arvicanthis niloticus. The sequence continues at coordinate 25,554,395 of NC_133437.1, forward strand.
GGCAGTGGCGACCGGGGCGGCCACCAGGCGCGCGCTGCTCCCCCGGAGCGCCTCCACCATTCGCTCCAGGTGGCCTGGGGACTCAGCCCGAGTTCCATCAGGCACCAGGGCCACGAACTCGGTGGCTACGTAGGTCTCCGGGCGCGAGGCCGCTGCTGGCCGGTCCAGGGCTGGCTGGAGCAGGGCCAGGCGAACGTTGGGGATGCGAGGCAAGGCCAGGGGTGGGTAAGGGAGTGTGTCGGCCGCCACCACCACAGGCTGGGCTGGGTCCTGCTGCAGGAAGGAATCCACTAGCTCTGGCACAGCGTTGTCAAAAGCCTCAAATTCCCGAATCAGGACTGTGACTCGGGGACCAGTGGCAGAAGTCCGGCGGGGGCCCCGGGCCTGGGAGTTTCTGGGCTGGTGTTGTAGCCATGACACATAGAAGAAGACGAGGAGGTTGAGGATGATGGCGGCTGCCAGGGCAGCCCAACAGCGGGTGAGCCGCATGGGGCCCCGATGTCAGACCCTAGCCCGGGGGCCCAGGCATCCTGGGGAGACAGGATGAAAAGAGAGTGTGGCACAAGTTGTCAGCATTCCCTACCTTCGAACTGTCAGTTCCTCTTCCTGGATCTGATTTCAGGCCCTCCAGGAATTCCTAGGTTGGCTCATGCCCCTGCCCTGGCAGACCACCTGGGGTAGGGGAGGTGGTTACTGTCTCCCACTCAACTACACAGTGAGTTCTTAAGTTAATGTGTGAGGGCCCGTTTAAAACTAAAACCCCAAATTGAACCCAACACCCCTGCAAATGAACAGAACAATGCTGGTTGCTGCCAGAGGGTGGATTGAGAGCTGAGGACTGTTTGAACCTGGGGCCCTACCCATGCTAGACAAATGCTCTACCACTAAGCCACATGCCACTGGTGGATCCAGGAAGGTAGTTTAAGCACCCCCCCCCCCACACACACACACACTCAGTTTTAGTTTTGCAAGGTGAAACACTTCTGGCTCCTTATTTGCCCAACAGTGTTAGAGTGTTTAGAGGACTGTAGTTTGACACATTATCCCAGGCTACACAGCAGAGGCCAGTCTTGGACAATTGGTCTTTGTGCAGCTAACTATGTACGATGTTGGGTTTACAGGTGTGGCTCACAGTTGTACATGTACTCAGTACTACTGAACTGTGTGCGAGAGGTTGGTTTAAGGTGATAGATTTGATGCCAGGTATAGTAGATCACAATTTTTTTTAAAAAAAAGATTATTTATTATGTATACAGCCTGAATGTATGCCTGGAGCCCAGAAAAGGGCACCAGATCTCATTAGAGATGAGATATGAGCCATCAAGGGAATTGAACCTAGGACCTCTGGAAAAGGAGCCAGTGCTCTTAACCACTGAGCCATCTCTTCAGCCCTGGATCACAGTTTTTAAAAGCCATAGTACATTCTGTAATCCAGCCCTCAGAAGAGGGAGGAGGATGGGAAGTTCAAGGCAAGCATGAGCTACATAGTGAGACTTTCTGTCTCAAAAAATCCAAACCCAACCTAACCAAACCAAAACACAAAAATCTAAAAGTAGGAAGAGAAGGGAAGCAACAGCAGAAGCTGTCCTTTAATCCCAGCACTCGGGAGGCAGAGGCAGGTGGATCTCAATGAGCTTGAGGCCAGTCTGGCCTATGGAGTGAGTTCTAGGATAGCCAGGGATATAGGTGATTTTTTTTTTTTTTTTCCATTTAAAACAGGGCTGGGGGCAGGGCTTTGCAATAGAGGATGTGATGGTTTGTATATGCTTGGCCCAGGGAGTGGCACTATTAGGAGGTGTGGCCTTATTGGAGTGGGCGCGTCATTGTGGATGTGGATTTAAGACCCTCGGCCTAGCAGCCTGAAGTCAGTATTCTGCTAGCAGCCTTCAGATGAAGATGTAGAACTCTCAGCTCCTCCTGCACCATGCCTGCCTGGATGCTACCGTGCTTCCTGCCTTGATGGTAATGGACGGAGCCTCTGAACCTGTAAGCAAGTCCCAATTAAATGTTGTCCTTACAAGACTTGCCTTGGTCATGGTGTCTGTTCACAGCAGTAAAACCCTAACTAAGACAGAGGGCTAGTCTAACCATCAAGGGGTCCCCTGGGGTGGTGGCTTTTAGTGGCATAATTGTATAACATGAAAAGATACCTTATTCTCCTTGACCAATACAGTCAAGAAGAAGGGGAAAACAAACAAACACAAAGCAGGGCTGGAGCGATAAGTGATAAAGATCGATTGTTGCTCTTCCAGAGGACTGGAATTCAATTCCCTGTAACCACATGGCTGTCCACAACCATCTGTAACTCCAGTTCCAGGGGCTCTGGTGCCCTTTTCTGGTCTCTGTCGGCACTAGACATGCATGCAGGCAAAACACCCATACTCTTAAATAACAATAAATTGAGGCAGCAAGAGGTGAGGTCACTTGCTTAAAGTCATACATCTGAGAAGAGGGACATGAAATTTGATGCAAGAAGCTAGTTGCTGAATCCTGCTTCAAACCAGTAAGCCAATAGCACTTGCCTTTAATCTCAGCATTACAGAGGCAGAAACAGGGGCATCTCAATGACTCTAACACTAGCCTGGTGTATACAAACCTTGTCTTAAAACCAAAAAACCCTAGGAAACTGTTGTTTTGTTGAGATGGGGTCTCACTAAGTATTGAAGGCTGGCTTTGAACTAAGAACCTCTTGCCTTCTGACTGCTGGGATTACAGGTGTATGCCACTGTCCACCCAACTGATTTGTTTTTGCAATCACATATCCCAACTCTTAACACTACAGCTAAGCTGATGGGTGCTCTTAAAGCTGAATATGGCACATGACTTACCAGCCGAAAGTCAGCATATCAGCAAGTAGGTACTTTGTGGCAGGGTGTTTTGGGTTTGTTTTTGAGTCAGGGTCTTAATGTGGGCCAGGCTGACCTTGAACTAGGTATGCAGTTGAGGGATGATTGCTGCAAGGCAAGGGCTGGGCTGGGATTGCAGGCATACACCACCATCATTCACTACCAGCCGAGCTGTCTCCTCAGCTCCAACCCCAGCCTCTATGGTTCTGCAGATCTGAGAAGACAGGTGCACCAGTACAACTTAGTGGTAAGGTAGGAGAGCAGCACAGGGCAGGAGTGAGTAACACGGGGCTTTGCCTAGGAAAAGTGGTCAGGGAAGAGTGAAGCTGAGCTCTTCCTGGCTTTCCGTTCCTTCCCCCCACACATTATATATGCTGGGTCTGGTGTTAAATGCTTGTAATCCCAGCACTTGGGAAGTGAAGGCAGGAGGATTGAAAATTCAAGGTCATCCTTGACCACTGCTTGAGTTTGGGGCCAGCCTGGGCTACATGAGACTGTCAGAAAAAACAAACAAACAACAACAAAACAGTGCTTAAAGATGGCCCAGCAGTTTCTCGACACCAAGCCAGACCTGAGTTTAGTCTCCAGGACCCAAACAATGGAAGGAAAGAATCAACTCCAGCAAGCTGTCCTCTGACCTCCACACATGCATATACACACAATAAACAAATGAACAAGTGAAAACATTTAAGTGTATGTAAGTGTATCACTTGGAATTAGCTTGAGCCTTATCAACCACAGTAGGTACAAAAAGGAGACCTATTTAGGAAAGCCTTTAAGGACAGAAAGGGCAGTTATCCATGTAATTACTGTGACATCAAGGGACTCTTACCTCCCTAGGTTTCAGGCTGAGGGTGATCAAGAAGAGAGGTTCCACCTTGAGTCATCTGCCCTGCTGAGAGGGGAACCAGAAAACATCAAATGAGCCAACTCCTCACAAGATGCAATCTCATTCGACCCATGAAAGTAGCTTATGAAGTCACTGACTCTCTTTTTGTCCGTTTGAAGTCCATAAGCTTGGTTATCACTTCAGTTGTCTCAGGAGTGGCTTGGTGGGTAGGAGTCATCAATTGTGAGCTATAACTATCCCTCTTCCATAATGGTAGCCATAGGGCAGAAGTGACAGCAGTTGTTACCATGACAACCTCTTCCCTAGACACATGCATCCTTTGGAGCTAATCCTAAACACCCCCTATCTTACTGGACCTGATTGCTAGGATCACCAGACAGTGGGAGATTGCTGTGTTATAGTAACCAGGGCATGGCTTTGACTGTTTCTCATCTCTCTGGAAATGGTCCAGGCTCTGTAACCATAGCAACTGTCCCACAGCAGCACTTGTCTTCTAAATAAAAACACCTGGTAGGTTTGTCTATGGACCTCCCATATGGGAAGGGGAGATGGTTACCATGGTAATGCCAACTGGGTTGGCTGGGGGAGGAGTGGGGCAGAGGCATTCCTCTTAGAGGAATGTCTTTAGGGCTGGGTCTTTTTTCTACCTGAGCACTAGGTGAGGGGAGGTTGCTATAGTAACTGAAGAGGCTAGGGTCAGAAGAACCACCTGGGACTTGGGTTACCTTAGCAACCTCCTCCTAGTGCAATGATAGTAGAGGTTTGGGACTCCACATATGCAAAATGGGAAGGGGCTGGAAGGGGCCTCCAGGTTGGATAGGGGTTACTATGACAACCGACTTCTTCGGGACAGAGCCAACTCCTCACCCCAGGTCTTTTTTTTTTTTTCTTTCTTTCTTCTAGTAAGTGAAAGAGATGGGGTATATTTACATCTGGAGGGGATAGGACTCTGACATTGGGGAGAAGGCAGGAAAAAAAGTCCGGTCTGGTCTCACTCCTGCAAAGGAGACAATTGCGAGGGGCCCTGGGTCCTTTGCCTACGTTGAGGCAGCCCCTCCCCCTCCTTGTCAGCACCCCCGCCCGCGCGCACCACCGGGGTCGACCCTGTGGGCGAGGCTCGCGCCCAGCCCCGTGCTCGTCTCCGCTCCCCTCGCCCTCCCAGCGCGGGCGCGCGCGCGCGCACGCGAGGCGGGGGTGTGTAAGTGCGAAGCTGCGCGTTCGCGCAGGCGCGCGAGGCACAGCGGGCGCGGGCCGGCCCCGGGGCCTCCATGATGGAGGAGCGAGCGGCCGCAGCGGTCGCATCGGCCGCCTCCTCCTGCCGCCCTCTGGGCTCGGGCACCGCTCCCAACCCGACAGCGGCGGCCCCGGCCTCCAGCCCGGCTCCTGGGCCCGGCCCGGTAGGTAAAGGAGGTGGTGGCGGAGGCAGCCCGGGCTCCACGGCGGGCCCGGAGCCCCTCAGCCTGCCTGGGATCCTGCACTTTATCCAACACGAGTGGGCACGCTTCGAAGCCGAGAAGGCCCGCTGGGAGGCCGAGCGCGCCGAGCTGCAGGTGAGCGCCGCCGCCGCCCTCCCGCGCCCCCCGCCCCAGCCCTGCCCGGCCCGGCCTCGCCTCACCCGCCGCCGCCGCCGCCGCCGCCGCCATCTTGGAGCAATGGCCGCCGGGACGGCCGGGAGGGGGCGGGCAGGGCCGGCGACGGGCCGGCGGCGGGGTCCCCGGGGCCTCGGGGCGGGACAGGGCCGGGACGGGTCGGCCGGGAGCCGCGAGTAGGAGTGACGGGCTTAAGCCCAGAGGGTCTGAGCGATGCGACTTGGGGGGGTCCTCGGGGACAGAGTGCTGAGAAAGTGGATGGGGTCTGGGCGAATAAATGCGCTACACCTAACCTCCGGATCCGAACCAGAAGCTGGCTGTCGGGGTAGGATGGAGTAGGTGTCTAGTGGGGTGACACGTTCGTAGCATCCACTGGGTGCAAGGAGTGGAGAGAGGAAGACTGGAAGCTGGGATGGGGGACCTTGGGGGAGTGGCTGGCCTGGAGCAATTGAAAGGTGGCTGGCTGTGTGAGGGCTTCAGAGGCTGGGAGGAAGCTTGATGGGAGGTGTCCCAGGATGAAGTGTGTGGCCTCCTGTCAAGAAGGACACTTTGGCCATGTGTGGGTACAGTGTAGGGGAGGGGATCGTTTGAGGGGAATCGCGGAGAGGGCAGAGGACATACTTTAGGCTCCGCTAGGAGAGCTTGAGAGTAGGAAGCGACAGTTTGGGTGCTTGAAGGGATTAGGTTCCGGTATGAAAGATTTGAGGATGTTAGGTAGAAAACCCTGAACTGTAGGGGCGTTTGTTGAGTATATCCAGTGTGAAAGCAGGAGCGCCCGTGATGCATACGGTGGAGAGGAATGGAGATGTGCCTTTGGGTGATGAGTAAGGGGGAAAGACAGCGTGAGGAGGGACTCCATGAGGGAAGTGTTTGTGTAAGGTCCTGTAAAGGGTCCCGATGGTTTGTGGAGAAGAATTTGTCAGGTGATAATTCGTGGAGTGTGAGTTGGGCTGGGCTCTGTGACCTTGAGCAAGGTACTGCTTGTGGATAGTGGCCTTCCAGATGTAGGGAGTCAGGAAGGGTGAGCACTTCAGGGCCTTCAGGGGTGGGCCACCGGGAGTCAAATGGTTCCTAGGCTGGGATGTTATTAACAAAAACAGTCAGTGCTTGGTTTCTGGCAACCCATCTTTCTGTTTCCAATGTGCTCTTTCCTGTCAAATTGAAATAGGGCCCCAGATAAGTGACTGATTCAGTTTTTGTCCATGAGATGAATGCCGAGAGTGTTTGGCTGTTGTGTTTTTCCCACCCTTGAGAGAGAAATCCTTATGTAAGTGCTCCTCATGTCGTGCCCAACTCTAACTCGGGCTCTCTCCCAGCATACATCTCATCAGACCTTCTCAATGCCCCATTATGTAGGCAGGACCAATGTCATTACCTCACTCAGTAATAATGACAGCAGCTGCTATTTATTCAGGGCATATTATGTGCCTGACACTGTATTAAGTATTATGATACATGCTATCATTTAATTTTTGTGGCATTCTGAGAGCGGAAATGGTACCCCTCTGTTTTTAATAAGCAGGAGAGGGAGATATTGCGGGTCACAGCAGTGGTGGCAGTGCTCACCTGTGTCTTTTCCCTCTCTGACACTGAGCACAGGTGAGAAAAGTCTCCAGGGAAGCTTAGAGGCCTCACCAGGTCACCCAAGACACCAGAGCAGAGTGGGCAGGCTGAGTCTTAGCCTTTGGAGCTTGACAGGAGCACAACTGACAGCATCCACTGTAATGTCCTTGCTGTGTAGCCCAGACTCCACTCAGACTTTACAGGTGTGCTACCTCCAAATGAGAGGTCTTTCCACACACTTAGGAACCTTCTGTGGAATCACAGAGAATACTCTGTAAGGCTCCAACATCACCAACTTCATGGTTTTGCTACTTTTGTTCATTATAAGTCAAACATAAGTGTATGCACACACACACACACACACACACACACACACACACATGTGCACACACACCCCCAGAATGTGCTAGAATATGCCGCATTTGACACTTCCTAAGTCGAGTATTTGGTTCCCTTTCCCCATCAGCACAGAGAGTACTTACTTTTGATAACTTGGGTAGTATTCCCTTGGGTATTTACACCACAGTTATTTAATTTGACCCTTGTCAATGGATTTTCAGGATTATTTCCACCTTTCCCCCTGCCCGAAATGTCTCTGAGGCCTCAAGAGCAGCTCAGTTGTTAAAGTTCGTGACGTGAAGGATGCAGACTTGAGTTTGATCCCCAAGAGCCCACCTGAGAAAGCCAGGCCGGGTGGCACACATGTGTAATCCAGTATGGCAGGTTCCTGGCGCACACTGGCTAGTCATCCTTCCCAAGGGGGATGGCGGGAACACACATGAGAGAGAGCTAGCTCCAGGCTAGTGAGGGGCCCTGTCTCCAAAACAAAGTGGAGGGTCCTGAGGAATGGTGTTTCCACATACATGTACACATAACACAAAATATGGCTTTGCTGACAGCGTTTATCCTGTGAGAGTGGCATGGAATAGTGAAGAGGGAGTGTTTATAAAATGATGATCCCTCTGTCTTTTGTTCTTTTTACATTTTTATTTTATTTATTTTATTGTTTCGTTTCAAGACAGGATCTCACACTGTAATCCTGGCACTCACTATGCAGAACAAGCTGAGCTGGCCTTAAACTCAAAGAGATCCTGCCTCTTCCTCTGAGTGTTGGCACTGAAGGTGTGCACTGTGTGGAGATTAGATGACAGATTGCAGGAGTTGATGCTTTCCTTCTACCATGTTGATCTGGAGATAGAACTCAGGCAGCAGGCTTGGCAGCTGGCATCTTTATTCTCTGAATAAGCTCCTTGGCCCACACACCTCTTTCTATTTATTTATTTATTTATTTATTTATTTGCTTGCTTATTTTTGAGGCAGGATCTTGCTATATAGCTGTGGCTGTATTGAAATGCCATATGTAGATCGGTAGATTAGACTGGCCTTAAATTCCCTTTGGCTCATCCCCATCCCAACCCGCAATACCTCTGGATCCTGGGGGCTGGAATTAGAGGTACTCACTACCTCATCTGGCCTTTTTTTGTTTTTTTGAGTCAGGTCTTTACTCTGTACCCTAGGATGGCCTTGAACTCACAATTCTTATGCCTCAGCCTCTGGAGTGCTAGAATTACAGTCGTGCACCATTCCAGGTGTAACCCCATCCTTTGTAATGGGTGTGCACCAACACATCTCACGACAGCATCTCTTCTCACCTACCTTTCTTCCACTCAGCACTCACACTTCTGAAGGGCAACGTCCATGAGACCCTTCATGACTGGGCAGTGTCAGCACTGAGGAGCTAGCCCTGACTGTTTTTGATAAGAGGCTCACTGTGCAGTCAGTGCCCAGGACACCAGAGGAAGAGGGCTGGCCCAGAGACTGCAGAGATGAGAGCAGAAAAGAGGCGGAGGTGTGCTGTGATATAAGTGGAAATGTGTTAGGATGGGTGGTTCCTGCCCCTTAAAAGCTTCTAGACCAGCAGAAGAGCTGCTTTACTTAGGAGACTGCAGAGAACTGTCTGCACTCATGCATAAAGTCAATTGTGGGGCTCCATTGTGTGCTTCTGAGAAGGGAGCCCTTGGGGAGAGGTCTCAACCTGATGCTCTGGAGATGGAGAGAGCAGACATCAAGGAAAAAGGACTGTGCAGTCCCTTTTTCTCCTCCACCTCCTGTGGAAGCTCTCCTTGCCAGGAGTTTTGTGACCTATAGGCTCCAGGCCACGCACTGAATGGGAGCTGGAGAACTGGAAGGTCTGCAGCAGGAGTGGCTCTGTGTTTAGGACTTTGCCTTAGAGAGAGGAGAATCTGAGAGAGATGGCAGATCTCGGTGTGGGAATCCTGTGGATGGAGGGCATGGCACTTCCAGCTCCCCAGCTCTGCTGTCATCATGGAAGAGACTGACAGGCTAGTGCCAGCACTTCCCATTTTTGGTGGGATTCCACTGATCCAAGACACTTCAGCCACGTCTTCCTGGTTCTCCTTCCTCTTCTCTACCAGAGGAACTGGGAAAAGGACAGCAGAATAGAGGGTGTTGGTGAGGCCCCCACTCAGCCATTCTTCCAGGCTTTAAAAAAGTTTTCATTGTATTTTTTTCACTCATGTGTTATTGGGTATTAATGCCACCATACCCAATTTTATGTGGTACTGGAAATCAAATTTAGGACTTCATGCATGCTAGGCCAACATGCTACCATGCTCAGCACAGTCCCAGGGTTTCTGCCCCTTTTATTGGGGTGCCTCTTCTTTGAGCCTTGCTAATTTCACACTTGGTTCTCCACATTGTAGCTGTATGACTTTGATAACTTGCACACCTGGTTGTAGTTTTCTTCTGTGGATTCCCTGTGCTTCTCCAGTAGACATCTTGTTCATCATCTTCCCCTCCACTTCCTGTGGAAGCTCTCCCTACTAGTTTTGTGACCTATAGGCTCCAGGCCACACACTGAATGGGAGCTGGAGAACTGGAAGGTCTGCAGCAGGAGTGGCCATGATCGGTGGCCATGATCCTCTCAACGTACTTTCTTCACTAATCCTGGTTCACATTCTGATGCAGCCTTGATGCAATTTTAAGAGTATCTTCAGTCTGCCCTGCCCTGTTGTCTCTGTCTTCTGCCTGCAACTCTCTTCCTCCCTCAACTAGCTTCTGGTCAGCCTCAGTTCTCTGTTAGTCCCAAGTTAAAATGGAGATGAGAGATAGCAAGCCTGGAGCACAAGGACAGGGGAGATAGGTCAGGGCCCTGCTAGCACAAAGAGCAGCTTGCTGGACATCTGAACACTGCCTGGAGCCAGCCAAGTCAGCCTGTGGGCTTTTGGGGGAGCCCTGGAAGCACTTATGCAGATCTGTGATGTTCAGGAAGTGGGGTCCCAGGAAGACAGACATCTGCAAGGGCCTGCCTTTCCAAGCTCTCTTCCTGATGATGGGTTTTTGTTTTGTTTTCTTTTGGTTCAAGGGTTAGGTCCCTTGGCTAGATGGGTTTTTGAATTGTGGACAGGGAGAGAAAATGAAGAGAGGCAGAGACAGGTACTGACACAGAACCCCTCATGCAGGCTGGAGCTGCATATGAGAGGCAGTGCTCACAGTGCTCCATCCTCTTAGCAGAGGAAGACCCCATGAACTACTTAGTGTCTGCAGCAAAGCAGCAGGACGCAGGCCTGGCTCTTAGGCTGCCTTGGACTGGAACAGTGAAGCTGCTCTGAGAAAGTCAGCAATAGTGCCAGGCTCTGGGTTTTGGTAGAAGGCCTTCAAACATGATTGGGGAGCCACAGGATTCTGTCTTAAGGCAGTTGGTCCAGTGTCTCTAAATGACATGGTGACAGACTGGAGCCTACTGGGGCAGCCCAAGCTAGCAGACAGATAGCCAAGCTTGACGGGAACCATAGGCCATGTCTGTGGCACATCTTCTCATGCCTTGGGCAGCATAAAGCTTCGAACAGCTTCTTCTGCATTGCAGTGGGAGCTGAGCCCAGCCTCCTACTCTTGTCCCTGAGTGCCAGAAGTAGCTTCCTACGCTTCCCAGCAACTGATGCTCTGAAGGAATAGTGGGACACCACCTCCACTAGCAACCATAGGGACAACAGCTGATGGGGGTGGGAAGGAGTCCAGGGCTGTTAATACTTAACACCCCCAACACTATCCCTGACCTAACTCCTCAGAAGGCTACAGCCAAGTCAGGCCCTGCTGTCCCTGTTTGAACTTCCTGGGTCAAAGGTGACTCCTCAGCTTTTTTTTTTTTTTTTTTTTTTTGGTAGAGTCTTAGCCTACTCTGGACCCGAACTAATAGCAATCCCTCTGCCTCAGCCTCCCGAATGCTGAGATTATAGACTGAGCTCTTTTATGGGTGGCATACCTAGAGACCCTGGAGGTGGGTTCAGCATGTCATCTCTTTTCACTGAACCCTGGCATTGCTGTTGGGGAGGGACTAAAACTGTGCTTGAATAAGGAAGGAGACAGCCCCTGAAACTGCTGTCCTCCTTTCTTTTCTGTCCCAGGCTCAGGTGGCTTTCCTCCAGGGCGAGAGGAAAGGGCAAGAGAATCTAAAGACGGACCTGGTGCGCCGGATCAAGATGCTGGAGTATGCACTGAAGCAGGAGAGGTGAGCTCTGCCCCTGCTAGAGAGGTCACTGGCAAGCTGCTAACTACACTTTGCCAGCGAAAGAAGTTTCTCTACTGTCCTCTTCATCCCTAGGAGTGTGTAAAGCAGGTTGTAGTGGGTGTGATTCAGATGCCAGTAGCAGCATTAGGGCTTTGGCAAACCTACTATGTGCTCTAGTTCTGGACAGCAGCTACCTTGCTTATTTTTGCCATTGTCTGATGATATTGCTGGCTGTGGTTCTGGCAAGGAACTGAGGTTTCAGGAGGAGGGAGGACACCTTTGAGAATCCTAGAGCTTGTAGGTCAGGGAGCTGATGGAGGAGGCCCTGGGCTTCCTGAGGTGGTCTCTTACCCTGTCTACTCTCCTCTCTCTACTCATTTGTTATTTGTTCTTTTAGGGCCAAATATCATAAACTGAAGTTTGGTACAGACCTGAATCAGGGGGAGAAGAAGGCAGATCTGTCAGAACAAGGTACCCACCCTTGCATCCTCCCTCGGCCACCCCCAGCAGAGCAGCTGCTTGGCATAGAGACGTTGCAGATGGCCATGGGGTGGGGCAGAGTTGCATCCTCAGGGTCTCTTCCCACCACTCCTGTGTCAGACTGTGTCCAGTCTTACCTGTCTGCTATCTTGTTGTCCTCCCAAGGACATGATGGATGGCCAATGGATGGCCATGCATCTCCTGCATCCTTCTGTTAGGAGAGTGAGTGTAGGCTGTGGAAAGTGTAGGGAGAAAACTGAAGAGGTGGTGTTTGCATTGGGTTGTCATTCAGTCATTCACACACACACACACACACCCCAATTGATATGTGAGGTGCTGGCTTCCTGTCACAGAGCAGGGCACAGCAGAGAGCAGAATAGACATGTGCTTGTTCTGTGGGCACTGGCAGCTTAAGCTTCTGGAAGGAGGAAACAGATGTCCATGGGTGTGAGGGAATGTTTTCAGGTGAAGCACTAGTAGTGTCTAGTCAGGAGGCCGCAGTGGCAAGGGTACCAAGTGTGCATGGCTGTGCCAGTGATGTTTGGAGCTTGGTTCCAGGGCTCTGTGGAATTCTTGCTTGCAGGGCTAAGGGAGGTCTTCACTTCATGCCATGCTTCTCCTACTGAGATGTAAACTCTTGGCTGGGGTGGCCCAGGCATCCAGCCAGGCCTTAATGGACAGAGGTCCGGTGGATACCTGATGAGCAATGCAGAGAGTTGGTTTCCCAGCCAAATTCACCTCAGCCTGAGAGGTGAAATGTCTGGCCACTCCCCTTGGTTCTCAGCATGGGAAACACAGCAGCCTCAGGAAATGCACAGCTGATTGGACTCCAGCCTGCTCATTTTCTAGAGCCAGACTACCCACTCCTTGCATAGGAAAGCAGCAACCAGCCATGCATGTGGAGGCACTGCTCTGCTATTCTTGGTGGTGGTTGACAGGGGCCAGTCAAGAGCCTAACAGTGAGGAGAGCTTCCAGGAGAGGAGTCACTCAGAGGGGAAGTGTGGGTGGAGAGCACTTGGGAAGTGGGGACAGGCCTGTGATGGTGGCAGATTCATTCAGACTTGATGTGAGAAGATGGAGGGGTGACGGGAGGGTGTCCGTGCCCTGACTGAGACAGCCTTCTCTCCTCTTTCTCTCTCTCTAGTCTCCAATGGCCCTGTAGAGTCGGTCACACTGGAGAACAGTCCATTGGTGTGGAAGGAGGGGCGACAGCTTCTGCGACAGTGAGTGATGGGAGGGGAGGGACAGGATGGGACATGAGACTTCGCAGCATACTTGGCTCAGGAGATAGGCCCAAGGAATCCACAGTCCTTCCTGTCCCCCTGGGACATGATCACCATTCCACCCAGACAGAGCCTGAATGACCTGTCACCCAGTGGGAAATAGACAGAAGTTTGGAGTAGGGGGTACCCCTTGACACACACACCCCCCTAACATGATCTTATATGCCTCTCTGGTATTTCCTTTTACAAGAGTAATGTTGGGGGAAAATATTTTTAACATAGTGAAGTTAAATTATAGCAGTAGTAGTACCGGGGTGCTGTGGGTTCAATACAGAAAAGGTAAGCTCTGCTGGCCTGCCCTCTGAGAGGTGAGCTGTCTTGCCTCCTGACTGGAGAAAGGCCTCAAACACAGAATGAGTGGGCCTCCAGCCTCTAACCAAATCTGGATTTTTATTACTATAAAGATTTTAGCATTTTAGGATATCTGAGAAGTAAATAATCTTATTTCTGAGGAAATGTGGCCCTGTTCTTCTTTGTGTCAGTCTTACTACTTGGAGAGGTACTGTGAGTCCCTCAAGTGGTGTGCTCCATGCTGTGTAAGAGTCAGGATGCTTTTTTTTTTTAACTGTCCCTGTGATTTGTAATGCTTTTACTAAGTATTGTCAAATCCCACATATGAATTAGCTAGATTACATAATGTTAAGAACTTAATGGAGTGGAGTGTGTGGTTTAAGGGCTGAACCCTTAGTTATTGTGGGCCAGGCCCTGGGGTCCATCTACAGCACCACAGAAATCACCACTATGTAATAGGTACCCTGCTGGAAAGCCAAAGAGGTGTTGTACTGAGAGCTACTTTAAAACTTAAGTCTAAGATGAGTGACAGACCTCAGGAAGCTGACCTTTACTGTCTTCAGCTCAATATATGCAAACCACTGGTAGCTTAAGTGGGCACAAATAACCCCAGAGGGTTGTGAAACAAATATAATGGGAGCATGGGCCTGGCATTATACTCATGTCTCCCTGTCCTCTGGTACCCCATAGTACCTGTATTATGTAATAGCTGGCTTGCTCCTGGTTCTCACTGGTGCCAACACCATTTGATAAATGCATAGAGGGCCACAGTGAGATCTCAGGCAGTCACCCCTAGAGCCCACATTCCAGATTGCCAGGCATCTCTATCTCTTTTGTTCCCTGAGGAATAAGAGCCTGGGCCACACACAGGCATTGCAGAGGTAGGACAAGAAAAAGAAGGGCACAGGCATCCAATGGGTCCTGCAGCAGAGCAGCGAGGCAGTGTTGTCCCTTAACTGTGGAAGCCGCAGATACCCACGATTGACTTTTTGATCTTCTCTTCTTTTTCTTTTTCCTTTAGGCCAGTCTCAGCTGGCTTCAGTTTTTTAAGTTGCAGAAGTAATAAATGCTCAGGTGTAGAAGTAAGTAGACCACAGGCTGCGGATGTAGCGCAGCGGTAGAGCGCTTGCCTCGCATGCTCAAGGCCCTGGGGTCCATCCCCAGGACTGCAGAAAAAACAGTGTACTCTTGTGTCCTGTATCCTCCCCTGCAGAGGTCACTGTTGCTCAGTTTATGTCTGTCTTCTAGGCATCCAGGAAGCAAGCACAAGGGTGTGTCTGTGTGTGATGACAACATACACACACCATCACACTCTTCTTTCCATCTTTATTAAACCCGGGATCCCATGGGAACATGGAACATCCACCATGTTCACTGTGCTGCTGATCATAGCCATCTCTCTGTGGCACTCTGCCTTGTCACCTTCTGCCTAGCGTCCATCAGTGGACATCTGGCTGTTCCTGCACGTGGGCTCTCCCCTACATGTTGGGGACACCGTGTGCCATAGCAGCGTGCATGGGGACCAGGGCTTCCATTGATAAGTATCGGAAGCAAAGCTGCTGCTCAGGGGTTGCTTCTGAAAAACCGCCATCTGCTCTTCGGTGGCCCCTCAGAAGGCTGCTGGCTTCTGCGTGGCCCCAGCAGTCAGAAGCAGCTCAATTCATGTGTTACCTGCCATGGCTCTGCTCCCACAGATACCTGGAAGAGGTGGGCTACACAGATACCATCCTGGACATGCGGTCCAAGCGTGTGCGTTCCCTTCTGGGCCGTTCGCTGGAGCTCAATGGGGCTGGTGAGCCTGTCGAGGGGGCCCCCAGGGCTTCACCAGGCCCTGGGGGACTTAGCGGTGGCGAGTCTCTACTAGTAAAACAGATTGAGGAACAGATCAAGAGGTGAGACCCTGTTTCATCCTTTGTTCTTCTATCCCCTGGGGAAGGCTGGGCAGGAAGTCAGGTGCTCCCAGCTAGTCTGCCAGCCCTTCTAGATTGTGTTGTGTGCTTCCCCTTCAGGTTGTCACATGGCCTCTTTTTCTAGCTGAGGACAGACCTTGGGGTAGGGTAGGATGGGGTGGGGGAGGATTGGCTGCAGAGGATAACAACATGTGAGGCCTTCACTCTTGTCTTAGGGACTCATTTTGTTCATCTTCCCACCAGTAGTTGGTACCCATCAGAAGCAGAAATGTCATTAGGTGATGCTAGGTGCTATGAAGCATGTGAAGAGAGTGACAGGAGATTGCCAGATATTGTATGCCCCTGGGGTCACAGCTACTCAAGAGGCAGAGGCAGGACTTGCTTGAGCCCAAGGATTAGAGACTAGCCTAGCCAAAAAGGAGGAGGAAGAAGAAGAAGAAGATGGGGGCATGAAGCCCTAGTTTCCATCTCTAACATTGTATAAACCAGACATCGAAAGCAGGCTCATGCCTGTAATCCCAGAACTAAGGTCACTTTTGGCTACAGAGCACATTCGAGGCCAGCCTGGTCTACATGATACCCTTTCTTTTAAAAAAAAAAAAAATGTAACAGAAGTCATGCTCCTCTTGGTGGCTGGGAGGGAGGACCACTTTGTGGGGGTGGCATTTGTCCAGAGAGTAGCAGGAAGAGTGTTCTCTAGGCAAGGGAAGTACT
Source organism: Arvicanthis niloticus (assembly GCF_011762505.2). Classification (NCBI taxonomy): domain Eukaryota; kingdom Metazoa; phylum Chordata; class Mammalia; order Rodentia; family Muridae; genus Arvicanthis; species Arvicanthis niloticus. The sequence continues at coordinate 25,570,450 of NC_133437.1, forward strand.
GGAGACAGAGAGTGCTCAGTGCGTGTGGAGAGCAGGAGACCCATGCTGCATGGCTGCTGCAGTAAACACATGAGCCTTGTGGCCTGTGGTCTGTGGTGACGCCAGATCTCAGGAGGCAGATCACAGAGTGCCTCCTAGGCCACGATAAACAGTGGGTGCTTACCCACAGGGCTGTGGGAAGCCAATGCTTTCCAGCAGAGGTATATCATTTGACATCTTAGTTTGCTTCGAGGAGAGATTGAGGAAGCAGGGAGGCCAGGTGGGGCTCACTGTGCGATCCAGGCCAGGGCTGGTGTGTCTTAGCAATGGACAGGTAAGAAATGTGCACTTTTAAAGGCTTGGGGAGCAGGGGGAGGGAGAGAGGAAGAAAGAAGTGTGGGAAATGGACTGGCACCTCCTGAGGTCAGGAACCAGAGGGGAACAGCAGGAACTGATCAGCAGTTGTGCAGCTGTGTGGAGGGTAAGATGCTGTGTGTCTACAAGAGCCCTAAAGATCTCTAGTTTATCACACACTGATGTGTTTGAGAAGGGCTCCAACTGCACATCCTGAGGTCTCCTAAGGCAAGAGTTTGGCAAAAAGAGCTAAAGGAGGAAGCAGCCATCGAGGAGGCAGAGGTGGGTGTGGAAGGAGGAAGTCCTCAAAAGAAAGTGTTTTGAAATGGCATGAGGATGCTCTACATTGATTTCCATGGGAAGCAGTAACTGTGTCTTGGCGATTCACAGCTCTGGTGTGACAGTGGACAGCAGGAGAGAGGGCATCTGAATATCTGTGCTACCTGCACTTGGTATTGGGGTCTGGCTCCCCTGGGAGACAGACAGAGGAGGAATGTTGCCTATATGGTGGGGCAAGGCTCTCTCTCCATGTCCATGTTAGTTGATGGTTGAAGGGTTGGAGGTGACTGGGTGTTGCAGAGTGGCTGCTGCCTCTGGCTGATTAGGGCAGGGGGCTGCTGGGCAGGGACAACGTCTTAGCCAGCTTATATCTGAGTTGTCCATATGTGGACGGGAATGTTGAGGGTTGGGGGCTTGCTCTGTCACCACAATTGGAACTCAGTGTTGTGGGAGGCATAGCCTTAAGTTTGTACAAGGGTTCCAGGGATGATGGTACACGCAGAGGCTTGGTAGGAGGCTGTGCATGCTCAAAGCCAAGGCTCCTTGGAGCCTAGGAGCTCAGGTACATCTGGAGGGTCTCCCTCTCTGGGTTCTGTCACCTGGCAAGCACCTGGTATCTCTCTTGTCTCCTTCCCCGTCTTGCAGGAATGCAGCGGGCAAAGATGGGAAGGAGCGCCTGGGTGGCTCGGTACTGGAGCAGATACCCTTCCTGCAGAACTGTGAGGACGAAGACAGCGATGAGGATGATGAGCTGGACAGTGTGCAACATAAGAAGCAACGTGTGAGGGTGAGCCTTCCATTACTGACTTCTGCTCTGGCCCTCTGGCCCCAAATAATGCCCCATCCTACCCTCCTATTTATGGTCCTGCAGGCCAGCTCAGTGCCCTGACCCACTTAGGCTGCCTTTGTCCAAATGTGCCTGGACTCAGGCCTGGGTGACATCTGGGGAGTCAGTGTGATCTGGGGCATTCTGGTCTGCTACTGTGATCAGGACCTTTGCCTGTGGACAGTGACCTTGGGAGCATCCTGCTTATCAGCATGTCCTCACATCTGGCTCCCAGCGCCCAGTGTGGCTGTACCTTTTGGGCTCTGTACTTTTTTTTCTTCTTCTTCAGAATTTTGTCTTTGGTCATGGGTGTGGCCTTAGTTGCCCATTGAGCATCTGCTGAGCCCTTTACAGCCCAGCTCTGAGCAGGTATGGGTCAAGAAGGCACAGGTCCAGACCACAAGTGGATCAGTAGTGGCCGGGGTGCACGGGAGGGGAGGGGAGGGGAGGGGATGTGCTGAGGGGGAAGCAGAGACACCAGCTGTGGGGAAGACCTCAGTTTTCCACTTTTCCTGATGTAGCTTCTGTGGCCCTTTCCCACTCCATCCAGACACCCCTTCTCTGCCTTGCTCTGGGTTCCCTTCTCCAGACCCTAACAACCCCTTAGGGTATGTGTTGGGGAGGCTTGGCTTCCATTGTGTCTTTAGGGTTCTCAGCATGACTTAGCACAGGGTCCTGTCCTGTGGGAGTCTGATGGGAGCCAAATACACAGACCTGGAATCCTGAAGGAGGCAAAAGGATAAAGGGCTCTTTGAGTGTGTGGTCTGGCTTCCTGGGTCAGATGCTGGAATCCTCGGCTCCTCCCAACCCCTACTCAGGACTGTTTTTTCGTGTGTGTGTGTGTGTGTGTGTGTGTGTGTGTGTGTGTAAGGGGGGGATATGGATATGTGTGTATGGTGTGTTTTTTGTGTGTGTTCGTGTGTGAGCTACTTCATCTGGAGGCCAGAGGTCTGCTTCCTCAAGATCTATCTGTCCTGCGGTTTCTTGTTTTGTTTGTTTGTTTTCATTTTGGGTGTTTTAGTTTTTGAATGTATGTATGTGTTAGTCAGGGTTCTCTAGAGAAAGAGAACTGGTTGAATAAATCTATAGGTAGGTAGGTAGGTAGGTAGGTAGGTAGGTAGGTAGATAGATAGATAGATAGATTAATAGATTACAGGCTGTGTTCCAGATTGTCCAGCAATGACTGTCTCCCAATGAAAGGTCCTAGACTCTAGTAGTTTTTCGGTCCACAAGACTTGATGTCTCAGTATATGGTCTTCAGTATATGCTGAAGTCAGTATATGTTTCAGCTGGTCTTCAGTATATATCGGACTCCTGAAGAAGTAGGCTCTTCTGAAGTCTGAAGAAATAGGCTTGCTAATGATGCAAACGGGCAGAGAGCAAGCTTCCTTCTTTCATGTCCTTTTTTTATAAACTGTCAGCAGGTGTGGCCCAGATTTAAAGGTGTATCTTTCCACCTCAGAATATCTGGATTAAAAGTGGGTCTTCCCACCTCAAAAGATTTAATTAAAGACAATTCTTCACAGGTGTGTCCGGCTGTTTGCGTTTTAGTTAATTTCAGTTGTAGTCAAGTTGACCAATGGTAGCTGTCATAGTGTATTTATTGTGGTTTTGACACAGAGTTTCTCTATGTAGTCCTGGATTATCCTGGAGCTTGATATATAGACCAAGATGGCCTGAAGCTTAGAGATAGCCTCCTGCCTCTTTCTCCTGAGTGTTGTGATTAAAGGCTTACACCACCATACCCAGTTTACCTTGTCTTCTTGAGACAGACCTGGGCTTGCTGATAAGCCTCCAGTCTGGCTTCCTGGAGCACTAGTTCAGGCAAGGGCCTTCACACCCGTCTTGTCCCTGACTAGTGTATATTGTTGAGGCCTGTCATGTTCACTATACTTGTCCCCATGCCCCAGGGGCTCACTTGTGTGGACACCTAGATCCTGTTCCACCCTGGGGAGTCAGTTGTGCTGTGGGGTGCCACTGTCCAAGCACTGTTGGTGCTGCCCAAGGTTTGGGTCCAGTTTGAATCTGAGGACCTGGGGCAGTTGGCTTTATTCTTCTCAGCTTGTTCCCACACACATAAGATGGGAGAAGAGGTGTAATTCGAGTGACTGTTCACAGGGCTGTGGGGCGGAGTGAAGCCCTGTCTGAAAGCTCCTTCCATGAGTCACTGATTCGTGCTCATCATACTCAAACACACTGCCTGGAGACAAGGGTGTTATCGCTGTTAGGTTTATGCCCAGAATGGAGATACAGGCTTCTGTTCATCTGCCTGCAGTTGTGTGTCTCTGTATACCCCTAGGGGTTGTACCATATGATTTCCTGAGAGCCATGTGCTGGGGAGGGCCTCAGCGTTGTGAGGAGAGATGTGTGAGTGTCCAGTGCTGGAGGTAGAGGAGGGCCCACCATATAGTGTCTAGATCTAGGCTTTGGGAAATGAGCTGATGGATCCCCTTTTCCTGGGAACCAGGTGGGTTTGATTTCCGGGCTCCAACCCCTATCCCCACTTCTTCTCTTGTCCCAGCTCCCATCCAAGGCCCTAGTGCCTGAAATGGAGGATGAGGATGAAGAAGATGACTCAGAAGATGCCATCAATGAGTTTGATTTCCTGGGCTCAGGAGAGGATGGAGAGGGGTCTCCAGATCCTCGACGCTGTGCTTCAGAAGGGAATCCCCATGAGCTGGGTGAGTTGAGGACTGACTGAGAAGCCTGGCTAGGCTAGGGCAGGATCTGACCCTGCATGCTTCAGCTGCTTCCTGTCCAGGCTCTGCCCGGACGGATATACTTCCCGGGGTGGGTCAAGGATAGCTCAAGCTCCAAGTCAGAGCCAGGCCCTTACTCTTCCCTGGAAAGTCCCTGCAAGCTGTATTCAAGCAGCTCTGCCAGAAGTAAAGCTCCGGTCCTTACAGCAGGTGACCAGTGCCTGTAGTTCAAACAGAGGGCAGGATGAAAACTGATGGTGAAGGAGGGGGATGGGCTGTGTCTTCCTGTCTTGTGACTCCTGGCCAGAAGGGCCTCGGGGTCCACTGCATCTAGGGCAGGGCCAGGATTTGCCTGCTACCTCTCACTGGGACCCTGCCAGTCTGTCTTCTCAGTCTGTCCCTTCCTGGGGTCAGGGCTTTACAGCTTCCCCTGTTGCAGGAAAGGCAGTGGCAGTGAGGGGGCCTTCCCTGAGAGAGTGGGTAGAATTGGTGGTCAGTTCTTGCTCATCCCTCTTCCATGCAGAAAGCCGTCGGGTCAAACTCCAGGGAATTCTTGCTGACCTCCGGGATGTGGATGGGCTGCCCCCGAAAGTGACTGTCCCACCTCCTGGCACACCCCAGCCCCGGCCTCATGAAGGTAATCTTCAGCCCCACACTCCAGTCCCTTGGGGTCCATGACAGAGGGAAGCTGCAGAGCTAAACCTGGGGCTTCTGTGTCCTCAGAGGTAAGGCCCAGCCTCCAGTCTGCAGCCTCCCTGTCCCAAAAGGTCGTCTGTCTGTCTGTCTCCCTCTCTTTTTGTCTGTCCTCCCTTGTCTGTCTGTCTGTCCCTGTCTTCCTTTCCAGCTTCGATTCTTGATCCTGTCTTCCTGCCTTTCTTCCTTGCTCCTCATCCTCTCTGCCTCTCTCTGCCTCTTTCTCTTTCCCTGGCCCTGTCTGCCCCACCCACCCCTCCCCCCTACCAGGTTCCTTTGGCTTCTCCTCAGACGTCTTCATCATGGACACTATCGGGGGCGGGGAGGTGAGCCTGGGGGACTTGGCAGATCTCACCGTCACCAATGACAACGACCTCAGCTGTGATGTAAGTTGTTGGGGTGCCCCATCAGTCCTTGGCTCAGCTTTGACCATGTGCCAGCCTGGGTTCTGTCCTTTCCTGTGAGGACTGTGAGAGGTCATTCCACAGCCTCAGTGGGCAGCTCCAGCACACCGTGCCTTACTAGAGGGTGCCTGGGGAAGACCTCACCAAGGTGCAAGGTCTTCACTCCATGCCCTCCCTCTTTGGGAGATGATTGGCAGCCATGATCCCCCCACTCAGGGCACTCTGTTTTGAGTGGAACAGCTGGGCTGGGATGAAGAGCTTCGTGATTGGCATTCTGTGCCATGGACCTTGGATGGGTCATTGGGACTTTCTGGGGTGGGTTCGAATGCATTTTTTCCTGGGCAGAAGATCAGGTTACTGACCCCAGTGAGGTTAGGGACATGTGGAGAATGTAGAAGAGAGGCTGGGCAGGATCTACCTGGGATTGTAGTGCAGGGTTCCTCAACCTGCCCCACAGAGGTTATGTAAAGGCCCTGAGCCAGGAGACAGCAAGGGGTGGCCCTTCAGAGATAGGGGAATGCACTTGAGCACAAATCTAGTTCCTAAGAATCATGGTGGAAATTCCAGCTGAGCACAGGTGACTGGGGTCTGAGGGTGCTGAGGCTTCTCTGACAGCTCATGGTGTCTCCCAAACCTGGCCTTCCACTCAGAGTGAGCAGCTTCACTTTGCAGGATACATGCTTTCAAAGCATCCTTCCAGGGTCTGAGGGCTCTATTCCCCAGACTCCTGTGTCCCAGAACTTGTTTCCCAAGTCATAGTCAAGGGTTACTCCATAGTCAAGGGTTGTTTCCTGTGACTGTGTAGCTTTGGAACCTATCTCTGACTTACCCCCAATCCCAGCCTCCTCAGAGAGGCCAGGACCAACTGTCATTCCACTGCTCTGCAGCCTCATGTGGCTTCCCATTACTCTGGGGCTCTATTTAGGACAAAAGAAATTGCTGCTTTCTAGATGGGACCCACTGTTCTGCCTGCCATTGACCTTTCTGGCTTCCTCTTGTGTGGCATGCTTCTGAGTTTTGTGTATCCCAGCCTTGCTGTCTCCTGGCTCAGGGCCTTTACATACTTGCCTTGTTTCTAAACTTCCCCTTCCCCTTCCCTGGTTCTGGTTAAAACCTACATATTTGTCAGGACTTTATGAGAGCCTCTTGGTCCCTGCACAGGAGGCTAGGGTGCCTTGGTGTCCCTTCCTCATACTTAAGAGTTTCTGGTTCTGTGTGTTTAGGAATGATCTGCTTCTCTTTCCTAGGGGCCTCTGAACTGTGAGGCCCCAAAGAGTCAGGTTTCCCTGGCCCTTCCAGAGCCTCCCTTGCCTTCTGAGTATGTGTGAAGGGCTCTTCTGAGGCACACAGAAAGAAATGTCAGGCTGGGGCCAGTCAGTTCCAGTCTAAATGGGGTGGTTGTCAGTGTCTACATGAATGCTGGGACATCTAAGAGGACACTGAGGCAGCTCCCCATCCCCAGCTGTCTGACAGCAAAGATGCTTTCAAGAAGACATGGAACCCCAAGTTTACCCTCCGCTCACACTACGATGGCATCCGCTCCCTGGCCTTCCACCACAGCCAGTCAGCACTGCTTACTGCCTCTGAGGATGGCACTCTCAAACTGTGGAACCTGCAGAAGGCAGTTACGGCCAAGAAGTAAGGGTGCTACCCTGGAGGGTGTGGGGCCTTAGGACCTGGGGTCCTAGTGACGGGATTTCCTCTGTTTCCTACAGAAATGCTGCACTGGATGTGGAGCCAATTCATGCTTTCCGTGCTCACAGGTAGGGAGATATCTGAGCCTGATCTAAGCCCTGTGACCCAGCAGCATAGACTAGGCTGCTTCCTGCTGCCCTGGAGACCTGGAGCAGTCAAGACTCTCCTTCCCAGACCCTCCATACAGTGGAGCCTTGGACACACCCCTTACTCAGGGGCCATGTTGATTCCCATTGTGGTTTCACTGGGGCCCCCAGAGCAAAGATGCCAAATTTCCCATGGCATCCTTAAAATATACCTAGGACAGGAGATTGACTGATGGGAGGGCTCACTGGGTAAAGGTACCTGCTACTAAGCTTGACAACCTAAGCTTGATCCCCAGGACTCATGTGGTAGGAGGAGAGAACCAACTCCAGAAAGTTGTCCTCTGACCTCCACGTGTGCATTGTGATATATGACAATAAATAAATTTAAATGATGTTTAAAAATAGCTAGATGAGCCAGGGATAGTGGCACATACCTTGAAGCCCAATACTTGGGAGGCAGAGGCAGGCAGGCAGATCTCTGAGTTCAAGGCCAGCCTGGTCTACAGAGCAAGTTCCAGGACAGCCAGGGCTACATAGAGAAACCCTTGAAAAAACAAAAACAAACTAAAAGCTAGGAGAAATCCTCAAGCTCTTATGAGCAAGGAAGGCTTGAGCCTTACTTGCCTTGCATCACCTCACCCTTGCACCCTCCAGGGGCCCTGTGCTGGCAGTCACCATGGGCAGCAACAGCGAGTACTGTTACAGTGGTGGGGCTGATGCCAGGATCCACAGCTGGAAGATTCCTGACCTCAACATGGACCCATATGATGGCTATGGTAGGACAGACCCTGCCACTCCCACCTCCTGTCACAGCTCTGGGAAGTAGCGCTGTAGGGCTCCTAGTCGTGAGTTATTAGCATTACTAGGTGGGGCAGAGGGAGATAAGGCAGGAGCCATGTTGGTGAGAGGAAAGTTGGGCTGCATTTGAGGGTCAGTGTGAGCTGGCTTTTGGGGAAGCAGAGGCTAACCTGAGTTAGGGCCAGAATGGGCTTGGTCAGCTTGGTAGAGTATGATGGGGACCAGCTAAGGTCTTATTGTGGGTCAGGGGTTTGTTGGAAACAGGAGATGAGCTGAGAGGCATTGATGGCACCATACGTGGCAGGGAATTTAGGCTTTGTCCTTTAGCCCTTTCAGAGTTAAGTGGGGGAGCTGGAGCTGGGGATCAGTAAGCCCTGGGTCCCATCCATCCCAATCCCGCAGGAGCCACGTGAGCTGGACGGGCCAGAATTCTAAGGTCATTGTGGGTTACATAGGGAGTTAGAGGCCAGTCTGGACTACATGATCATATCTCAAAAACAAACAAACAAACAAAACAAGACATAAATCTTTAATCCCAGCACTCGGGGAAGAAGCAAGCAAAGCTCTGAGTTCAAGGCTAGCCTGATCTACACAGCAAGTTCTAGGCCAGCTAGAGCTTCATAGTGTCTCATTTAAAAAAAAAAAAAATGCTGGTTCGTCTTGTAATGGAGCAGTAATGACAAGAGGGATAACCACAATCACAAGTTCAAGACTAGCTTGATTATGTTTTGGGTTTCAGGCCTGCCATGCCATATACCAATCAAGCTAAAATGATAGTCACAATGCCCAGGAGTCTTGAGGCAGGAGGATCAGCCTGACCAGGTCAGCCTGGTCTACATAGCAAGGTCTTATCTCAAAATAACACACTACATAGGAACCACACACACACACACACACACACACACACAAGTAAAAGTGCTGGGCAGCAGCCAGACATAATGGTACACACCTTTAATCCCAGCACTTGGCAGAGGATTTAATCCCAGAGGCAAGCAGATTTCTGAGTTTGAGACCAGCCAGGTCTACAGAGTGAGTATCAGAGTTGCCAGGACTACACAGAGCGACCTTGTCTGGGGGGAAAAAAACCTGGATAGATGATCGGGCAAGTGGTCAGGTGATGGGCTGAAACAAGGTCTTACTCCATCTTAAGGCCAGTTTTTAAGTCTGTTTTAAAGAAGTCTTGTATCTGGCAATGGTAGCACACACCTGGAATCGAGGCCAGCAGCTTGGTCTACAAAGTGCGGTGTAGGACAGAGTAACCTGGTCTTGAAAAACCAAGCAAACAAACAAGTCTTTTACTAGGAGAAATAGACATGAAGCCCCATCTCTCACCAAGATGCTATTTGCACTGGATTCCTGCTGAGGAAGGGAAATCAGTTGTCTCTGAGCCAGTGCCACTGGGTCCATCAATGACACTCCAGGGCAGGCCTCATGCCCAGGAGTGGTTGGACAACACAGAATAGACTCCATGTTGTTGGGGTAAATTTTATGTTTGTTTATTTTTTGGCTTTTTTAAAAATAATCTTGTGCTTTAGTCCTAGTCTTGTAGAGAGAGAGAGTGTGTGAAGCTGGTTGGGCAGGTGAGGAGGCGGACACTGGGAAGAGCTGGGGACGGAAAGAGGATGATCACAATATATTTTAAGAAAAGTACATTTTTTTAAATGTCTTATAGGCTGCATGTAGTCATGTACACCTTTAATTCCAGCACTTGAGGCAGAGACAGGCAGAGCTCACTGAGCCAGCCTGGTCTACATGGTGAGTTCTTGGCCAGCTGGGGCTACACAGTGGGATTCTTTCTCAAAGGGGGGAAAAAAAGAAAGAGAAGAAATGTCTTTTAATAGACTTTAACTCTGCTTAAGTAAAAAAAGTTTTTTATTTTGTTTTGTTTCTTATTTGGTTTACTTTGGTTTTTTGAGACAGGCGAAGACAGGGTTTCTCTCTGTAGCACTGCCTGTCGAGACAGGGTTTCTCTGTGTAGCCCTGGCTGTCCTGGAACTCACTTGATAGACCAGGCTGGCCTCAAACTCAGAAATCCACCTGCCTCTGCCTCCCAAGTGCTGGGATTAAAGGCGTGCGCCACCACCGCCCAGCCTGATTGTTAAAATTAAAGGTGTGTGCCACCACCATTGCTGACCATAAGAAAAAAAAAATTAAAAAATTTTTAAGTAGTTAATTTTTTTTTATGTGAAGAAATACCCAGAAACCCAGAGTTCCCCTTCCACTCAGTGCCCTTGCCTAGCTTCTTGCTTGGTGAACTCTTTTTACATGTATTTGTGTGTTAGAGATGGTCATGAGCCACTGTCTGGGTGCTGGGAACCAAGCCTGACATAAAAGCAAAAGCTCTTAGCCACTGAGCCATTTCTCCAACCCCACCCCCACCCCTTTATTTAAAAAGATAGGATCTCACTATGTTGTCCTAACCATCCTGGAAATCTTTATATAGACCAGGTTGGCCATAAACTCACAGAGATCCTCCTGTGTCTGCCTCCTGAGTGCTGCTTTACTCTTGAACATGGCCTTGTGCTAAATGTGTTGTGGCAGAATACAGAGTTGTACTTACTGTCAAATTAATAGTCATCTGGGAAGGCCAGGCCTCAGTCCTAAGTGGACTGCGGTACTTCAGGTGTCAGCTGGACTTGACCCAAACCATATGGAGTCAACAGCTAGAGAGACCACAGAAGGTCCTTTGAGCAGCAGAGGCTGAGCTAAAAGGGAGCTTACTTGGTCTTCAGAGGCAGCCTTTCCCTCATGCTCCACTGGTGCCCTGAGCTGCTGACCTAAGCTCTTGAGCTGCTCCTGAACCTAGGAGCTTGTGGGCAGCCACCCAGGTCCCAGCAGAGCTGCAGCCCTTGGGCCATTCGGTATAGCTGGTGTCCCTGACTGTCTATTTTCTCCTGGCCTGCCCAGACCCAAGTGTGCTGAGCCACGTCCTGGAAGGCCATGGGGATGCTGTGTGGGGTCTGGCCTTCAGTCCCACCTCCCAGCGCCTAGCATCCTGTTCCGCTGATGGCACCGTCCGCATCTGGGATCCCAGCAGCAGTGGGTCAAGCTGCCTCTGTACCTTCCCCATGGCTGGAGGTGAGTTATGACCCCAGTGTCTCACAAGCAGGATACACAGGGCAGGACTGGCCCTCTGAGTAGCTTTCTCTCCTCCCCTGTGCTCTTAGAACATGGGATTCCCACCTCAGTGGCCTTCACCAGCACCGAACCTGCCCATGTTGTGGCCTCCTTTCGTTCTGGTGACACTGTTCTTTATGACTTGGAAGCTGGCAGCGCCCTTCTCACATTGGAGTCCCGAGGGAGCAGCGGTAAGGGCCCTTGGCCAGGCAAGCCAATAAGATAGGGGTTGAATGCCCATAGGACCTCAGTTCCTCCTATGGTTCTGGGGACCTAGCCATCAGTGAGATGAGAATGTTACCCATATGCCACAAGCAGGAAGGAAACAAGGCTCAGTGGTAGCCAGCTAGCTTGATACAGAGGACTGGGTAGCATGTCCCCAATTGCAGAAGTGGCCTGCCCCTTCTGCCTCTGTCCAGTCCTGTTTCCCCCCTCAGTCCTCTCCCCCTCTTCCCACTGACCCTCCAGGCCCAACACAGATCAACCAGGTGGTGAGTCACCCAAACCAGCCTCTCACCATCACTGCGCACGATGATAGGGGCATCCGGTTCCTGGACAATCGGACAGGTGAGGCCCAGCCTTAATTGTTCCTTCATTGCGATTTTTGGGGTGCGGGTGGTATGGGACAAGGGCAGAGCACATTCAGACTACCAAATCCTGGTGTGTACCTTATAGGCTCTCAGTCTCCCCTCTCCTAGTACATTAGCTTCCCAGATAAGACAAGTCGTTGTGGGGGACTCCCAGCCATTCTCTGTCCTCCCTCCAGGTAAATCTGTGCATTCCATGGTGGCCCACCTGGATGCAGTCACCTGCCTAGCTGTGGACCCAAATGGCGTCTTCTTGATGTCAGGAAGTAAGTTGGGTATCTCTTGCTGCTCCCTCCCCTGGAGGGTTGGGGCAAAGAGGAGGAGCTCCAGCCATGACAGGCAACTCCACTCTTGAATGTGCTAGAAGTTCCTGCCTCAGCCCCATTGACTGTCCTTAGGAGCCCTGCCTTGGGTTGGGGGTGGTGGAGTTGTTCTTGTGTTGCAGGCATGCAGTGATGGGATCAGAGTTTGAGTACTTGATCTGTCTCTGTTTTCAGATACAGGCTCAGCTGCATCTACTCTAGAATGGGTGGATAGGTCCCTCAAACCAGTGTCAGCTGCAATGAGTGTGTGTACATGTGCTTGTAGGTGTGCAGGCAGTGGTAGTGGAGGCTGTGGGGAGGCTTAGGGTGAATCACAGCTTGCTCAGCCTGATGATGCCATGTACTGCTGGCTGAGCAGCCACACCCCAGGTCTCCTTATTCCCTGCCAAATGGTATTAGACCCACTCCTGACACCATCTTAAGATCTGAGGCTCTGCTTTCTGGGCTGAGTCCATGGAGCTGGGCTGACTTGAGGAGCAGAGCCTCAGGCCAGTCAGGCCCTCGAGTGCCCAGCAAAGGCCCTAGCCTAGGCTGCTGTGCTGGTGTCACTTCCACCCTCAATTCCCTGCAGCCATCTTCCTCATTGGCTCCTGCTCCAGGCCCTTGTTGGCCATCTCTCTACCTGGAAGGCTTCCCTCCTTAAGCCATGTTGTTTAGCGCATTACCTGGAGCTAGTGTCTGCTGTTTTTTTTTTTTTCCTTGTTGTACTAGGGATAGAACCCAGGACCTTGGGTTGGCCAGGCCAGTACACAGCTGCTAAGCCACGCCCTACCACTTCGAGCCGTTCTTGCTCAGTCTCCCTGCAGGCCAAGCTGCCTGTTGTGTGTAGCATTCCTCCCAGACTCCTTACATATACTTGTTGGTTAGCAGAATGGTGGACAGGATGGGGCCAGAAAGGCTAGCTTTAGGGCAGAGTGGGAGGAAGAGAGCTGAGCTGCTTCTGCCCCCAAGGACTTTACATGAGGCCAGGTAAAGGGTTCAAACCCCAGGTCTGGGCTGAAACAACCTCCTCTGCTCCATACCTGTGCAGGCCATGACTGTTCTCTGCGTTTATGGAGCCTAGACAACAAGACATGTGTGCAGGAGATCACGGCCCACCGCAAGAAGCATGAGGAGGCCATCCATGCAGTGGCCTGCCATCCCAGCAAGGCACTTATTGCCAGTGCTGGTGCTGATGCCCTAGCCAAGGTCTTCGTATGATCCCACCTGGCCTCGCCCTGGCTGCACAGTGGCAGGGAGCGGGGCCAGGCAGTGGGGCTGAGGTAAGGACCAGGGCCATTTGTGTTCTAGATAGGAATGCAGACACCCAGTGTCCTTGCCCCAGAAGACACCCTTATATTGACCCACCCCCATGATCCACTTGCTTGTCAGTTTGAGTTGTGCCAAAGCCCACAGTCCTGTGAGAATAACTGAGGCTTCCCTGAGAAGTCAGGAAGCATGGGGGCTAGAATGGGTCACTATCCTAACCAACTGCCTTCCCTTTGTCTCTACAGGCAGCCCCCAGCCTCCCTTTAGAGGCTCTGAGTTTTGGCCTCTTTGATCTTCCTGGAGCCTGGTGGTGCTAATGGCCCTTCCCTGGGAATCACCCCTCAAGGATGGCCTCTAGGGTTCTGCTCATGCCCCATGCCCAACTCCTGACATAGCTGTTGTTCTGAGTTTGACAGAGCCCAGGCTGAGTGTCCTTTGGGATCTGATTTTATCCAAGATGAAAGAAGGTGCCAGGCTCCACCCTAGAGTGCCACCCTCCCTCATCCATTGGATGAAGGGCTGTACAGAGAGGGATGTCCTGGGGCCCTCCTCTGTGGGCCCCAGGGTGTCCTTTTAGACCTCAGTCCCTTCCTCTTGCTTTCCAACACTAACCAAGCCTCTGGGGCCTGGCCTTCCTGGGGAGGGTCTCTACTCCTCCAGGGCATTGTTGTCTCCACAGGCCCTCCTTGAGATGTAGAGGGTGGAGTGGGCCCTGTGCCCCTAGCTCACTGTATATCTGTATAAAGGAATGGGATTTTAATGGCTCCCACCCCGTGTTATCACTGTGTGATAGTCTGTCGGTCTCCTCCTTGCTCCACACTTTGGCCTCTATTTATTTCACTCTTTATTTGGGTCCCACCTTATGCCCTTGGTTCCCCTTTCAGGTTCCTGTTTATAAGCCCCTTCCTTTTTGCCCCAACTTGTATGTGAAAAAAAAAATGTCTCAATAAACCCTTTGGAGTAAGATAGCTTCTCCGGCCGTCTGTCAAGGGGATAGTGGACAGTAGGGGAAGGCCACTCCCTCTGCCTTGGTTGAGTGGAGTCTGGGGAGAGGGACATATGGTGGATTGGGGTTTGTTTTAGAATAGGGTTGGGGAACGTGGTGACATATCAGTGGAAGGGCAGAAGTGGGAGCACATGCGGAACCTCCTTGAGCCTCTCCTCTGTCCTCAGCATGTACTCCCCTTGGGCAGTGAGTGAGTGAGCAGTGCTGGGATGTAGCAATGCACAGTTTAGTTGAAGACCTCTTGCGGGCTGGGCGGTGGTGGCGCACACCTTGCAGAGGCAGGAGGATTTCTGAGTTCGAGACCAGCCTGGTCTACATCTCAAAAAACCAAAAAAAAAAAAAAAAAAAAAAGACCTCTTGCCTGCTCAGGGGCCCGAAGAACAACAATCCCTTTCCTGCCCCATGCCCACTCTTGGACTGACAGACAACAGAAAGGTAGGCCCACCAGTGACCCAGGCAGAGGACAGGATGTGCAGGTGCCTATCCCTCAGGGCAGTGCAGAGCTCCCTCCCCTTCCCCATATTTAATGTCAACTTTTGGGGGTTAGGTCTTCATTCACTCACTGTCTTCATAGACATAGTGGGGTAGGACTGGGCGTCCCATACTACAGAGCAAGAGAGTGGAGGGTCTGCAAGGGCTCTCTGGTGATATTCCAAACAGCAGGCACAGCATGCCCCTCAACCTCCACCTTCTAGCCCTGCCACAAAGGTCAAGGGGTTAAAAGGGCTGTGAGTCCCAGAAACAGGCCATCGAACATGCTGGGGACATGCCTATCTAGGGAAGGCACATGTAGGCATGTGATTTTTAGGGGACACTCATCCGCCAGGCTGTGAGCTCCACGTGGCCTCCTTGCCTCCCCCCAGCCTTCTGAGCTCTTTGCAGCTTCCCCAGGTGGTAGTTTGGGTTTTCACTCCAGCCTCAGACTTCCTTCCCCAGCCCCTGGCCCCCGGATGTGGTGACAGCCAGCACTGTACCTACCTCAGCTGCCCCCAGCAGCACTGAACCAGTAAGGGGGGCTCTTGTGGACAAGTCGCTGCTCTCTAAAGCTCCAGTATCCTGGACGTGAAAATAATTGGTAGCCACTGCCTGACTATTGGGTAGAAGTCAGAACTGCTCCTGATGATGAGTTAGGGTTGACTACACAGGCCTGGCTCACAGGCTCTCAGTGGATGTTAGTTTTTTAGATTTCCTGTTATTGCACTACTATTTATTTATTTCGGAGAAGGGTGGAGGTCAGGACAGCCCACAGTCAAACAGCCAAAGAGCTGGTTCTTTGATTATGTGAGTCTACAGGACTTAACTCAGGCCAGTGAGCAAGGCTTCAAGTACCTTCACCCGCTGAGCCATCTCACCAGCCACATGTTGGATGATTCGGTTAACACACCCACCCAGACGCCCCTGAGTGATTTTTGTGCTTTCCCTTTTCTCTGCAAAAATTAAAGGCAGCCACATCAACTCAACTTCAGCAGTGTCCAGGCACCACCTGTATTCCAGAAATGGAATACAGCCTCATTACGGAAAAACTAAAGCTCACAGGGGAGAAGCCCATACCTCAAGTTACACAGCCAGAAAGATGTAGGCACTTGGTCTCTCCGGAGGTCTATCAAGTGGTGGTGTCCTTTGGCATGCCACCTTGGTTGGGGGGATAGGCTTCGTACCCTCAGCTCACTGGAGACAAACCTGAGACTAAGCTCTCCTGTGCATCCTGAGGCCTCGACTACTTCCCGTGTGTGTGTGTGTATGTGTGTGTGTGTGTGTGTGTGTGTGTGTGTGTGTGTGTGTGTGTGTGTGTGTGTGTGTTGGGGGAGGTGGATAAGAGCAAAAACTGTAAAGCCACCGGACTTGACACCGATTTCCGACCCTTTTCCTGCGGTGGGCGCCGGATGCGTACCAGCCTGACAGCTCACTCCTTCAACGACTAAGCGCCTGCCCCTCCCGCGTGCCGCGGTGGACTGCGGCAAAAAGTCAACTTTTCAGGCTGGACTGTGCAGAGGAAGCGCTGACCCTTCCGCCCTCCTACCCCCAGCCACCAAATTCCCCCCAAATCCCTGGTGCAGGGTCCCGCCTTCCCCTTCCGTCTCAGTAAGGCCCGCCCTGTGATGTCACGGTGCCCTGCGTTGATTGGCCAGCTACGCCATCGCTCCTGAGACTTCCTTCTGGGCCGCCGCCGCCGACTTAAACTTTGAAGGGGGAAAAAATAGAGCTACCCGCGCTGTGCGACCCTCCCTTGTCCCCGACCCGCCCCGCCTTCGGTAACGCTCCCTCCTCCGCTGCCCCCGATCTAACTTTCCTCCAACTTTCGCGACCTGTGAGAGTTTCTTCTTTCAGCTCTGGCCCTGGAAACCCCTCTCCTCATCCCTGAGCCAGTCGGGTCCCTACGATCCACTAGATCCCTGGCCAGACTCCTGTTTTCTACCCCCAAGGCAGAGCATCCTCAGGCCTGCTCTGAGTTTGGTCCTGCCGTCAAACTCACTGGATCCTGGGATTCCCCCTGCTTCGCTCTCAACCTTTCTCCAGGGGCCTTGGACCGCAGTGTCTTTTGAATCCAGGGACCTTGCCCGACTTTATTTTCTGGTTTCTTGCAACTTTCCAGTCTTTGGATACCTTGCCCCAAACCACTGTTTTTCTTTCTGAGCTCTGCTCTCTTGACTCCCGGCCCGGCGTGTGACCCACTGGAGTCCTTTTCTCTCATTGCCCAGGATCCCGCCATCCTCGAGTCTCTCAACCTGACAGATTTGTCTCTCAAATGCCTGCGTTCTTACCACTACCGCACGAGAGCTCTCGGATCTAGGTCCCAGGTTCCTCGGTGAGCTCTGGGCGGCAGGTCCGGGTCTGGCCCCCATGGCCGCCGCCCCCTCCCATCCCGCCGGACTCCCCTGCTCTCCGGGGCCCGGGTCTCCTCCGCCCCCCGGTGGCTTGGATCTCCAGTCGCCGCCACCTCTGCTGCCTCAGATCCCGGCTCCAGGCTCGGGGGTCTCCTTCCACATCCAGATCGGATTGACCCGAGAGTTCGTGCTGTTGCCGGCCGCCTCAGAGTTGGCTCACGTGAAGCAACTAGCCTGTTCTATTGTGGACCAGAAGGTGAGGGCGCGGGGCCGCTGGTGATAAAGGGAGGAGGCTTCAGAGGTGGCCTGAGGTTGTTGGGAGAGGGAGAGAGGGGCCTAGGTGACAGACGAGGAGGGGCACTATACCCTAGTCGTGTCCTCACTCCACCACCGGTTTGAAAGAGGCCCGGATAGGGGTGGGGTGCCCCAGAGGCCTCCCCAAATTGCGTGTCACTGCTTGTTGTTTTCTGCAACGGGCAGGGAGGAAGGGAGGGGCCTACCAGGTGTGGAGTAGGGAGGAAGGGGCAAGTGGGAGCAGCTGATCAGGAAGACCTCTTTCAATGGGCCCATCCTGGGCCTCCAGTCTTTGGAAACAGTAGAAATTGAAGCCATGCTGGCCATGGTGATCGGGTGACATGTGTGGGTGTGGGTGTATGGACAAGCTGCCAGGGGCAAGCAAGGTCTCGCGGTGCAATCCCTATCCTTTCCCGGGCCTGAGATGGGGTGTGAAGGAGCAAGGCACTCCTGTGTACCTCCTTGGCACTCCCCAAAATCCCGCAGAGCAGACTCCTTCTTCTCTTCTAATCAATCCCCCTCCTGCTGCTCTTAGAGTTGGATATTCAGGTTCCTCCTCTGAAGTACCATGGTCAGAAGGAAGCAAGTAAGACTAGATGCCCAAATCCTAGGAAGGCTACAATTTACAACCCAGCTGGCAGAACACTTGCCTAGGAAGCAAAAGCCCCCTGGGGTTCATCCCCTAACCTCAGGGGGTAGGGAGGATGCTTTTTCAGTAGTCAAGTGCCTGGCGGTGAACATGTGAGAAGTTCTGCGTACTGGGTAGTTGAATATTGAAACATTTTCGTATTAACTAAAGCATTCAAATATTAGAGTCTTCAGTTTACCATGTTGCCACATCATCAGGATCCTAGATGACACTGATAATACGACAGTTGCAGGTGGAGCCCAGAATGTATAATCTTATAATGGGAGCACATTGGGATCCCCAAACATCCAGATTTAGGTTTTTCTCATGCTTCTGGAAATGGATCCTTCGCCTTTGGGGAAGCAGCAGGAACAGGGCCATCTCCCTGGGTTTTGTTTGTTTGGTTTTTTTTTCCCCATCGGATAAAACTAGTTTAGAAAAAGATTTCCCAGTTCTTGTGCTTCTGTAATCCCAGCTCCCAGCACTGAGAAGGCAGAGGCAGGAGGATCAGGAGTTTTAAGTCAACCTAGGTTACATATCCAAACCCTGTCTCAAGGGAAAAAAAAAAAAAAAAAAAAGAAGAATCTAGATCAAGCCACCATCAGGGGCGAGGCAGTACTGATCTCTATAGACCATCAAGGGAGGCTGTGCCCACCAGCTCTCCGAGTCTAGCCCAGCCCCCTTCCACTTCTAAGTAAGCCCAGCCCGCCTGTAGGAAGCGGGCCTGGGGCTCTTGTACTCCACGGGTGCGTGGAGTGAAATTCTTTGTATTACGGTTCAGATCTCCAGCCTCCCCCCCTCGGGCTCAACCTAGTTTGTTTTCTGCTCTTCTGGGGGCTTAGGTGCTGTTTGGTCTCCTTGCCTGCCTTCCTTCCCTGTGCCCCACCTGGGCAGTTTCACTTTCTGTTCGGCGCTGTGTCATTTCCTGCCCTCTTCCAAGCTGGCACCCAGACACCTGGGTCTTTGGAGACTTGAACGAGGGAGTTCGCCTTACCTCCAGCTATCTTAAGCACTCCCCCAAAAGTCCCCCCACACCCCCTCCCTTCTTGTTTCATTCTGCCCCAATGCTGGGCTAAGAGCCAGGTAACAGGGACAATAGATTCAGGAAGGAAGCTGGGGTGGAGATGTGGCCGAAAGAGGAGGGGGTGATCACTCAGTGTCCTGCCAGCTCTGGAAAATTCGAAATGTCCACTCTGCTCCTGGAGCCTCTAACCCTCCTTTGCCCCTCAGCCCCTCCCCTGCCAGCCCCGCGCCGCCGCCAGACTCAGGCCAGAGCCCGGCTCCCTAGCACACCTGGGGCTCAGGCATCCTGATGGCTCTAGCTGGGGTTGGGAGGGGACAGGCAGGAAGCGGTGGGCTGCAGGGTCTCAGTTTCCGGGGGAAACAGCCAGTCCTGCCCCTAGAGGGTTCCAGTAGGCTGCAGCTGCTGCAGCCTGTATTGAGTTTTTCTGTTGCCACCCCACCCCTCTTCTCCTGCCCCTCAGTTCCCAGAGTGTGGCTTCTACGGCCTGTATGACAAGATCCTGCTCTTCAAACATGACCCAACATCGGCCAACCTCCTGCAGCTGGTGCGATCAGTTGCAGATATCCAGGAGGGCGACCTGGTGGAGGTGGTTCTGTCAGGTGAGAAGCTGCCGTCAACCCGGGGGCGGGGCCTCGGTCCCGGGGGCGAGCCTCTGGGAGAGGTGGCAGAGGGTGGGTATGATGGGGCTTGCCTGTGATCCCAGCATTCCTGAGGCACAGGTTTAAGACTAGCTTGGGCTAAAGAGTGAAACATTTGGGCTGGACAACTGGTTCAGCGGTTAAAAACACTTGTTGCTGTTTCAAGGCACTGGGGTTCAATTCTCAGCACAGGCACAGCAGCTCACAAATTGTAACTCCTGTCCCAAGGCATCTGACTCTCTCTTCTGACCTCCATAGGCACAGACATATAAGCCAGCAAACTACCATATGCATAAAAAAAAAAAATCAGTGTATCTTAAAAAGAGGAGGAGGAGAGGCTTACCAAGAGATGTACCTCATAGAAATCTTGGGAAAAGTAGCTAATTTATCTATTTATTTGTTTGAGATAAGATCTTACTGTGTAGCTGGGCAGTGGTGGCGCATGCCTTTAATCCCAGTACTTGGGAGGCAGAGGCAGGTGGATTTCTGAGTTTGAGGCCAGCCTGGTCTACAGAGTGAGTTCCAGGACAGCCAGGACTACACAGAGAAACCCTGTCTCGAAAAACAAAAAACAAAAAACAAAACAACAACAACAAAAAAACCAAACAAACAAACAAAAAAGATCTTACTGTGTAGCTGTGGATGACCTGGAACTCACAGAGATCCTCCTGCCTCTGACTCTGGACTACCGAGATTACGGATGTAGAGCATCACACGCAGCTAGGTAGCCCTCTCCCTTTGTGGTACTCAGTACACTTCACGTGCTAGGCAAACACTGTACCTATGGGAGGTCTATACGGTCAGCCACCACAACTGTTTTACAGTGTGTGTGTGTGTTTCAAGACAGAGTTTCTCTGTGCAGCCCCGGCTAACTATAGGCCAGGCACCTACCCACCCACCCTCTTGGCTCAAGTGTATTCACCCTCCTTGCTGACCACAGCCTCGGCCACCTTTGAGGATTTCCAGATTCGTCCGCATGCTCTCACTGTGCACTCGTACCGCGCACCCGCCTTCTGCGACCACTGCGGGGAGATGCTCTTCGGTCTCGTGCGCCAGGGCCTCAAGTGCGATGGTGAGAGCCAAGGGACTGGGCGGAGCCTGGGAGGTTGGAGCATGGTAGGCAAAGTTAGCAAAGGCTGGGGCTGGGTTAATGTCAAGGAGTGCAGCTTAGAAGTAAGTGGCATTAGCTCTGTGAGAGAACTTGGGAGGAGGTTGGGGTTCAGGTCTGTGGGCGGAGCCCTGGGCATGGAGCTGATAGGCTAACTTAGGACTCCAGACAAAGTCTGGGAAATAGGGAGAGGCTCTGGAGTGGGTGCAGAGCCTAGGAGGTGATCCTTGGTATTAGTAAGGTTAAGGGCTCCTGGGCAGAGTAGGGGAGGAGTCAGAGTTCAGGTATGGGGATATAGCTTAGACAGATAGGACTCTTATGGTGGAGATGTATTTATTTTTGTTTGTTTATTTTTATGCTATATGCATGGATGTTTTGCCTGAATGTTTGTCTGTTGGACCACAAATGTTGCATGAAGTTGGCTCCATGTTAATCAGGGATGAAGCAAAGAAACAGAACAGGAGAGAAATAGCAACGAGTTATCTGAAGGAATTGGCCAGGCAGCCTGGTGGGGATCTCAAGCGCAAGCTGCCTGGCCACAGGCAGAATTCTACCATCTGGGAATCATCTGGGAATCTCGTCTCTTTAAAGCTTCCAGTTTAGTGAAAAATCAGGCCCAATTATCAACCAGGCTAGAATCATCGAGATACAGACTCAAATCCAGTGCACAGATTTCCTGCAGCGGCAACAGCAAATCTTGGGGTGTTCCAACCACTTTTGCTGACGGCGACAGGACATGTGTGCATGAAGCCAGGGAGCTGTTTAAGACCGGTGGGGGTAGCATAGGGGACACACCTAAGAGTGGGTGCAGACTTTGGCTCTGATGGTCTTGTGCCCTCTATAGGCTGCGGGTTGAATTACCATAAACGCTGTGCCTTCAGTATCCCGAACAACTGCAGTGGTGCTCGAAAGCGCCGCCTGTCATCCACATCTCTGGCCAGTGGCCATTCTGTGCGCCTCGGCAGCTCCGAGTCCCTACCCTGCACCGCCGAAGAGCTGGTGAGGGGCTGGAGAGTGGGGAGGGTTGAAGACTGAGGGCTGATAGCACCAGGCAGGTGCTAATACACTGATCTGTTCCTTCTGCTGGGTAGAGCCGTAGCACCACCGACCTCCTTCCTCGCCGACCACCCTCGTCGTCGTCCTCCTCCTCTTCCTCTTCCTTCTACACAGGCCGACCCATTGAGCTGGACAAGATGCTGATGTCCAAGGTCAAGGTGCCACACACCTTCCTTATCCATAGCTATACTCGGCCCACCGTTTGCCAGGCTTGCAAGAAACTGCTCAAGGGTCTGTTCCGCCAGGGCCTGCAGTGTAAAGGTTAGTGGGACCCACTGGGAAGACTATGGGTCTGAAACTCCCCCCAGAGGAACGCAGGATCTCCAACCCATGGACTGAGTCCCAGCCATTCTTGAAGTCTTTAGAGTTCTGGAACTCTAGACCCTTGGAAATCTAGATCTGTAGGACAGAATAGAATTCTCACTATAAAAGCCAAGAATCTGACTTAGGAGTGTAAGAGTCAAGACTTCTGGAATTGTCTGAAGTTATACACCCATAATCCCACCCTGCTTTTGAGATGCTGAGGCAGGGGGATCAGGAATTTAAGACTAGCCTCAGCTATATAGTTTGAGGCCAGCCTGAATTACGTGAAATGTTCTGAAAGGGCTGGAGATGTAGCTCACTGGGTGGTGTGCCAACCTAGCATAGCAGAGGCCCCAGGTTCCCATTCCAGTACTCACCTTGAGCCCTATAATGGTGCACAAGCCTGTAATCTCATCACTTTAGCCTGGGAGTTAAGTCACCTTCTGCCCTACCCTGTCCCTGGCCAAGCTGGGCTAAGGGAGACCTTCAAAAGAACAACAGTAATATCTGGAGGAGAGAGGAGAGGTAAAAAAGGCCCCTAAGCATCATAATCTGAGTTCGATCCTCAGGCCCCGTGTGGTAGAAGGAAAGAGTCAGTTTCCACAAGTTTGCCTCTGATGTCTTCATGCACGGTATGGCACGTATGTGCATGCATGCTCTCACACACACATGTGCATGTGTGTGCACGTGCACACACACAAGTACATATAACTAAAAATAAAAAAAGCTTGAGCTGGAGAGATAGCTCAGTGGTTAAGAGCACTGACTACTCTTCCAGAGGTCCTGAATTTAATTCCCAGCAACCACATGGTGGCTCACAACCATCTGTAATGGGATCTGATGCCTTCTTCTGGTGTGTCTGAAGACAGCTACAGTAGATTCATATACATAAAAAAAAAAAAAAAATCTTTAAAAACAAAAGTTTGACCTGGTGGCCCATGCCTGTAAAAGTAGCACTTGGGACCTGGAGAGTGGAGGGTCATCCTTGGCTACATAGATTCTGGGCCAGTCTGAACTACCTGAGACCCTGTGTCAAACAACAAACAAAGCAAATGAGCTAGCCTTGTGGTTCTTACCCATGGGGCCGCGTCCTCAATGTGCATGGAGTGCACATTTAATCCTAGCACTATTGAGGCTGAGGCAGGAGGATTGCCAGGCATTAGCTGCTGGCCAGTCTAGGCTCCGTAGTGGGGCCCAGTCTCATATGCACATATTCTTTCATGCACATAGTAACTCTCCTTTCCTGCCCATCCCTTTATCCCCGTCCCTTCAGACTGCAAGTTTAACTGTCACAAGCGCTGTGCTACCCGTGTCCCTAACGACTGCCTTGGGGAGGCGCTCATCAATGGAGGTGAGGTAATTAACATCTAAGAGGGACAGGGTGGGACCGGCTGGATGGAGGCCCTTCTGATGCCCCTGTTCCTGCAGATGTGCCAATGGAGGAAGCCGCTGATTACAGTGAAGCTGATAAGAGCTCCCTCTCCGATGAGTTGGAGGACTCTGGTGTCATCCCAGGCTCCCACTCAGAGAATGCGCTCCATGCCAGCGAGGAAGAGGAAGGCGAGGGACGAAAGGCCCAGAGGTACCCAGGGGCCCTTCAGGAGGCTGCAAGCCTGTGCCTCCCCATTTTTAAGCTGGGCTGATATCAGTGTATGATCGTAAATGTTCTAGATTCCTGAGCCCCAACTTTTTCTCTTGGGGTCCTCTCTCTCTTGCTTCTCTTTTGTTTGTTTGTTTGTTTGTTTGTTTTTTTAAAAAATGTTATGTGAGCCGAGCAGGCTTTTAATCCTACTTGGGAGGCAGAAGCAGATGGATCTCTGAGTTCAAGGACAGCCTGGTCTATAGAGTGAGTTCCAGGACAGCCAGGGCTATACAGAGAGACCCTGGGCTTTTTGTGTAGTGGGTGATGTATGGATGTTTTGTGTGTATATATTCATCTGTGCATTGCATGTGTGCAGTTTCCATGGAGACCATAAGAGGGTACCAGGTACCTTGGAACTGGACCTACAGACAGTTGTGAGCCTCCGTGCAGGTGACGGGAACCAAACCCAGGTTCTCTGGAAGAACAGTCCATGCTTTTACCACTGAGCCGTCTCTTCATTGCTGTGTTTGTTTTTTTTTTTTTTTTTCTTTTCTTTCGAAAGCTTAGTTTCATATGACCTACACTGTCCTCAACCTGAGTTTGAACTTCTGATCCTCTTGCCTCTACCTCCCAGTGACTGAGATTAGAAGGTTGAATCACTCACCATGCCCAGTTTATGTGGTGCTGGGTCAAACTCCATTCATGCCAGGCAAGCATAGCGCTCTTTTAGGCTTTTTCAAGACCGAGTTTCAAGTAGCCCAGGCTGTCCTTAAACTCTTGCATGTGTCTCTATCTCACAAGTGCTATGACTACAGGTGTGCCAGCATAGCTCGTAAATGGCCGACTTAAAATTGAATTCTTCCTCAATCATTAAGAAGGTCTTGTTTGCTTCCTTTCTTCTTAAAGTTCAAGGGTGATTTACCAGTGTTTGAAAGAAAAACAACACAGACAAACTGTGCATCCCAGCTGCTGCCGTGGGGGGTTGGGAGAGAAGAGAGGGTGCCATGCCAGTTTGAGCAAGGCTCCAAGAAAGGTGGCTGGTTCGGAGACAGAGGTGAACATGCAGCTATGTGGTCAAAGGGGAGCTTGGCCTTCCCAGCTGTTAAGTCCCTGAGCCCCACAGTTGCTGGATTAGATGCTACTTAGCACTTACTACAGGTCTGTAAGCCAGGCTCTGTGCCAAAGTCCTTGGAGAGTTGGAGACTGAGGTACAAAGTAACCGGCTATGGGCCTGATGTCATAATGATATAGTATTGGGGTTGGAACCCAGGGCCTTTTGTGTGGTAGACACGTGCTCACCTCCAGGCCAGAGCCCAAGCCTAAGCCTGTAGGTAGCTTCACAACCTGGCCCCTTCCAGAGTCCTCTTCCTGCTGGGGAAGAGGCTCAGTTGGTACAGTGTTTGCCTAGGCAGCAGGAAGTCCTGGCTGACCCCAGCACTGTATAAACTGAGTGATGCAGAGCCCGCCTGCAGTCAAGTACTCAGAAGGCAGGGCAGGAAAATCAGTACTGGCTGGGATACATGAGACTGTCTCAGAAAGCAAAGCCAGGGGCTAGAGAGATAGCTGCTTTTCCGGAGAACCTGGGTGCAGATCCCGGCACCCTCATGGCCAAGGGATCTGACATCCTCTCTGGCTCTTTTCAGGCACCGTGCTGTACAAGCAAAACACTCAGACACATAATATAAAGTAAATAAGTTTTTGTTTTTTTTTTTATATTTTTTTGAGACAGGCTTTTTCTATGCAGCCCAGGCTATCCTGGAACTTGCTCTGTAGTCCAGGCTGGCCTCAAACTCAGAGATTCACCTTCCAAGTAGTGGGACTAAAAGCATGCACTGCTATGCCCAACTAAAATAAACAAATCTTTTCTTAAGATTTTATTGATTGATTGATTGATTGATTGATTGCATATGAGTACACTGTCCCTGTCTTCAAACACACCAGAAGAGGGCACCAGATCCCATTACAAATGGTTGTGAGCCACCATGTGGTTGCTGGGAATTGAACTCAGGACCTCTGGACGATCAGTCAGTGCTCTTAACCGCTGAGCCATCTCTCCACCTCATAAACAA
The DNA here is from genome assembly GCF_011762505.2 of Arvicanthis niloticus. Classification (NCBI taxonomy): domain Eukaryota; kingdom Metazoa; phylum Chordata; class Mammalia; order Rodentia; family Muridae; genus Arvicanthis; species Arvicanthis niloticus. The sequence continues at coordinate 25,596,071 of NC_133437.1, forward strand.
ATCGAAAAGAAGCACAGCCAGGTTATCAAGATGGCTGTGAAGGTAAAGGTGTTTCCTGAGAAGGCATGCTAACCTGAGTCTGATCCCTACAGCCACATGAAGGTGGATGGAGAGAACTGACTTCCTCCACCTCCATAGTCTACAGCTGGTACAGAACACCACCACCACCACCACCACCACCACCACCACCATCACCACCACCACCACCACCACCACCACCACCACCACCACCACCACCACCACCACCATCACCACCCCACACCAATAATAAGTAAAACAAATCCTTAAAGGGAAAGCGGGCTGGAGAGAGTAGTTAAGAGCACTTAAACTCTTGCAGAGGACTTGGTTCAAATCCCAGCACCCATCTCAGGAGGCTTATATGACCTGTAACCATAGCTCCTACATTTTAATTAAAAAGCAAGAGTCTTCTTTGCTATGCAAGTCTGTAAACTCAGTGGGGAAAGAAGCAGCATTCTCACATGACTGCTTAAAGACATTCTTGTAGCCCCAGGCAGGACATCAGTTTTGCATGTGACTTATAACATCTCACCCATTCCCTGCAGCTCGCTGGGATACATCCCCCTGATGCGTGTGGTACAGTCTGTGAGACACACAACCCGGAAATCTAGCACCACCCTGCGGGAGGGCTGGGTGGTTCATTACAGTAACAAGGACACACTGGTGAGTTTGGGGGATGCATGTGTAGACAGCCAGGGCTTCTCAGGATGGGTGATGACAAGTGGGCAGGGTGGGCTGGAAGAACTTGAGTTGGCCTGGACCCATAAGTCTGGGTGGGCGTGGCCAGAATTATGGGTGGGCCGGGAAAGTGGGCAGGTGAGGCCAGTTGGGTGTGACTACATTTAAAGGTTTGCTGAAAAGGCTTGAGCAGATGGAATACTCAGTGGCCAGATGGGCAGGATCTAGGAAGGCAGGGATAGAGAGGGGGAAGGCCAGGAAAGTTCAGGTATCTTAGGTGGAGGAGCTGGGTTTCTGTAGGCAGTGCTAGAATAGAGGGTGTGTTAAGAGGAAGGGGACTGGGCGGGATGTACAGCCCGTCGGGTTGAGGGCGGGGTGGCTCGTGGGTGAGGCCAAGAAGAACCACAGCCAGCTAGGGAAGGAGCTAGGCTGGGTTTGCTCTTGCAAACCACCTGGCTGTCAAGCTCACCCTGTTTCTATCTTTCTGACAGAGGAAGAGGCACTACTGGCGCCTAGACTGTAAATGCATTACCCTCTTCCAGAACAACACGACCAACAGATACTACAAGGTGGGCCTATGTCCCCTCTCTCCTCCCCCTGTCTCAATGGCCACCCCAAATCCTTACAACTCCCACAATCTCCCACCCACCCCACCGTTTCCCTGCTTCTAGTTGTGCGGCCAGTACCACCCACTTGGTTCCACCTCCGTGCTTTCCTGTCAGGGGAGCAGGCAGGTGCCTTAGCCTCTCTGCACCCCTTTATCTCACCTGTAAAAAAAAAAAAAAAAAAAAGCCTCAAAAAAAAGTTCTGCCCTAAGGCCGGTGTGAAAACTCAGAAAGCATCCATAGAAAGCAATGATCTCAGGGCCTGACATGTACGAGGCTCCTGATGATGTAGCTGCACTGGCCTGGAACTCAGATCTGCTGGCCTCTGACTCCTGAGTGCTGGGATTAAAGACACTACCATCATGCCCAGCCAGCCTGTTATTACTTTCAAGTTATTTGGTGGCCTATAGCTTGTCTTTTCTGCAGCTTCCCCCGTGGGGCAGTGTCTTACCCTCACTGTCCCTGGTTCTTGATGGAAGTCTCTGTAGTGTGACTTTGCTCCTCTCTGGAGCCCAGGAGTCCTTACTAAAAACTCTAGAGTCAGCCGGACATGATTACGTGTATCTGTGATCAAGGCTGGCCTGGGCTACATGAGCCCTGTCTCCAAAGTAAAATACACACATACATAAAGTCATCAGAGCTCCAGTGACTCCATTGATCTAGGAAATAGAGATCAGGTTCCCCAGCCTCCACCATGTCTTCCTTGACATGCCCAGGCCTGCTTCTTTCTTACCTTTCCATAACTCTGTCTCACCATAGAGCTTGTTGCATAAGTCACTGTTTCAAACCCAGGGCCCAACTTAGGCCTGAAAAGCACTCTACCACTGAGCCACACCCCCAGCCCCTCATTGGGGGATTCTAGGCAGGGGCTCTACCACTGAGTCATGCCCCCAGCCCCTCACTGGGGGATTCTAGGCAGGGGCTCTACCACTGAGCCACGCCCCCAGCCCCTCACTGGGGGATTCTAGGCAGGGGCTCTACCACTGAGTCACGCCCCCAGCCCCTCACTGGCGGATTCTAGGCAGGGGCTCTATCTCCACCCCTCTTTCTACTTTTTATTTTTGAAGGAGGGTCTCACCAAGTTGCTTAGGCCAGCCTTGAACTTGTGATCCTTCTGCTGCAGCTTTCCCTGTGAATAGGACTGTAGCTTTCCTCTCTTTCCTCTTTTCTCAGTACTTTGCCTGCCCTGCAGTCCCTGCACTTTCTCTTCTACAGCTTCCTTCGTGTCTACTGTTTTGATCTAATTTTGTCTCATGGACTTTCCACACAGAGCCATAAACTTGCACCTCCTCGTTCCAAACCTTTCCGTGGTTCCCTAGATAGAGCCCTTATACAAAATCCAGCCTTCTCTTTGTGGCCCGATGTCCTTGTGTAGACTCATGTCCTTCATTTATACGTCAAACATTTATCAAGTGCCTGTAGTATGCCAGACACTGTCCCATGTGATGGGCACAGCAAGCTATCCTCAGGGCCTTCTCACATGCTGTTCCATGCTCTCCTTGCCAGCTGATGCTCTAATGGTTAGCATGGGTACTTCTGGGAGGCCTTTCCCCACCTCTCTATGTAGACCAGATCTGTCCTTACTGACTCTGGCTCTAATGCGGCCCTGAGAACAGGGGAGCTGCAGGGATGGCCCAATAGGTTTGTCTACACTGACAGTTCATCCCTTGCCAGGAAATCCCACTGTCTGAAATCCTCGCAGTGGAGCCGGCTCAGAACTTCAGCCTCGTACCTCCGGGCACCAACCCACACTGCTTCGAGATCATCACGGCCAATGTTACCTACTTTGTGGGCGAGACACCTGGCGGGGCCCCGGGAGGGCCGAGTGGGCAGGGAACAGAGGCCGTTCGGGGTTGGGAGACAGCCATCCGCCAAGCACTGATGCCTGTTATCCTCCAAGATGCACCCAGTGCCCCAGGCCACACACCACACAGTAAGTCCCCACCTGGGATGCTAGAGGTGGCACTAGAGACTCATGGGCATCCTGGGTAATGAACAAGCCTGGAGGAAAGCAGGCTGTGGGCTGGGCTTGGGCCTGGGTTGGAGTCTTTATGAAACTCCTGACCTTGGGCATATTATCTCTGAGCCTAGCCTCTGAGATGTTCTAAATGCCTGTTCTGTGCCAGTCAGTAGGGCAGGATTGGGACGAAGAAGCTGGGAAGGTGGGGCACCTTACTGGAGAAAGTAAATCTCTGGCACAGTGTGGACCAAAGAGAGGAGGCAGGAGAGAGCCTTCTGGGCATGAGCACCAGAGGGAGGCCATATGTCAGGAACACACAACACACTGGAGTGGGTTGAAGCCTCAGATAGATGAGGCTTACATCAGCCTACATGTCTTAGAGGGCCCTGAGCGTCCTCCCAAGGGTACTGGAGAGCTATGGCAGAGAAGAGTGTAGAGGAGGGACAGAGTCAGGGTTGGATTCTTTTTTTTTTTTTAGATTTATTTATTCACTTTATGCATATGAGTACACTGTAGCTGTCTTCAGACACATCAGAAGAGGGCATTGGATCCCATTACAGATGGTTGTGAGTCACCATGTGGTTGCTGAGAATTGAACTCAGGACCTCTGGAAGAGCAGTCAGTGCTCAGCCTCAGGGTTGTATTTAATAAGACCCCTCTGGCTTTGTTGAAGTAAGACGTTCATACAGAAAAGGACAGAATTGAGCCAGGCATAGCAACACACACTGCTCATTCCAGCAATCTCAAGGTGGAGGCAGGGGGATTGCTATGAGTTTAGCCTGAGCTGCACAATGATTTCAAAGCCAGACTGAGCTAGACAGCAAGACTCTGGAAAAGAAGAGAGAGTCAGAGAGGGAGGAAGAGGAAAGAAGGGAAGAGAGAAAGGGGCTGGAGAGATGGCTCAGTGGTAAGAGCGCTTGCCACTCCTGCAAAGGGTGAGTTCAGTTCCCAGCATCCTCTGCCCTCTCCCGGCCTCTCTGTGGACAGCTGTACTTGTAAGCATTGTGCATAAAAGTAAAACCAAAGGAGGGGGAAAGGGCAGGGCTGGAGCTAGGAGACAGAGAGGCATCTGGGTTAAGCTGTAGGTGAAGGTTGGGGAACAGTAGTCTAGATGGGAGTGCAGGAAGCTGGGGGTGGGAGAGGAAGAGAGGCATTGGAGTGGCCGAAAAGACAGGACTTTGTAAGTGCTTCAGTCGGATTTGTAATGTCACGGGCTAGGTTTGGGGGAAGCTGCTGAAATCTGTTGTGACTGTCCCTCCCAGCCTCAGTTTCCTACTCTGTTAAATGGGATCAGCCTGTCTCCATTCTACAGCACTGAGGATACTGGGTAAAATGCTAGGCATAGGATTGTGAGGTCCTATATGGAGTCTCTGGGTACATCTGGTTTACTCCCTTGGTGGTTCTTGTGTTCCATTTCTCAGATGAGGAAACTAAGACTCCAGGTGTAGCCTTGGGAGGCACAGATGAGAGCAGTGCTGAGCCCAGAGCTTGCTCACTTGTGTCTTCCCCTCTTCCTAGGACAAGCTTCTCTGAGTATCTCCGTGTCCAACAGTCAGATCCAAGAGAATGTGGTAAGTCTCCTGCCGGCGCAGGACCCCTTTCTTCTGTCTTAATTTCGTTCATTTTAGTTTATGATGAAATACCTTGCTCAGAGCAACGTGGCAGGCTGCAAAGATGGCTCAGCAGTTAAGAGCACTTGCTTCGAAGAGGATCTGAGTTGAGTTTCCAGCAGCCATACTGGGTGGCTCTCAACCCCCTGTAATTCCAGCCTGAGGACCTCACCCAGGTTACAGTGAATCACTGCAGGTGCACTGCACTGCACTCAAGGCAGCAGGACCCTGAAGCAGCTGGCCACATCTGCAGTCAGTCGCTCCTTTTTTTGTACAGTCTAGGACCCAGGGCGCGGGTGCTACTTACCGGCAGCCTGGGTCTTTCCACATTCATTACATGACAACCCCTCCCGGGCCAGCCTGACCTGGACCATCTCTCAGCTGACAAAATTATCACACCTGTCTCCCAACCTCCAACCTCCCAGGCTCCTGACTCCTTGACCCTCTCTTATTTCCGGTTTGCGCCCTCACCCCTGCTGTCTCCGCCTCACAGGACATCGCCACTGTCTACCAGATCTTCCCAGATGAGGTGCTGGGCTCTGGCCAGTTTGGAGTGGTCTATGGAGGTAAGGATGCTGCAGGCCTGGCGCAGAGGCTACCCAGGGTCAGGGGATATCATGGCCTCCTTGGTACCTGTCTCCTGTTTTGTTTGGCTTGGGAAGCTGGACCCCAGGTGCAGGGACTCGCAGGTTCCTTTTCCCATTAGGAAAATCAGTGGGCTTCTTGACTGTTATCAATAGGAGATGTACATTCTGGCTTCTGATTGGTTAGGAGTGTAGTTATCCATTGCCCTTCTTGAAATCCTCTCTGTAGCTTAATTTACAGCCCAAGGCACCCTCAAGCTTGTGATCCAAGCCTTCCAAATGCTGGGATAATAAAATCACACCAGCATGCCAGGCTTGCTTAGTTTTCTTTGTCCTTTTTCTAGGGTTGAAAGTCACAGCAGCTTGCATGCTAGGCAGAAGCTCTACCACTGAGCCATGCTCCCAGTTTCTCACTGGGGGATTCTAGGCAGGGGTTCTACCACTGAGCCATGCCCCCAGCCCCTCACTGGGGGATTCTAGGCAGGGGTTCTACCACTGAGCCACGCCCCCAGCCCCTCACTGGGGGATTCTAGGCAGGGGCTCTAACCACTGAACCATATCTCTAGCCCCTCTTCTTCCACTTTTATTCCCCAGCCCTGCCATCCCATCCTTCATATTGAGAACTCTTCAGAGAAACCTTGAAGACCTCCACTATTGTTGCTCAGCTCCATCTGGGTCTCCATAGAGGGGAAGGAACTGGGCCTTCTTGATCACTGATCCTTTGTCTTCCCTATGCCCTGCCCTCAGGAAAACACAGGAAGACTGGCAGAGACGTTGCAGTAAAGGTCATTGACAAACTGCGCTTCCCCACCAAGCAGGAGAGCCAGCTCAGGAATGAAGTGGCCATTCTCCAGGTGACACGAAGGGACCGACTCAGCCATGTCCCTGCTTACTCCTTTTAAGTACAGCCTGAGCCACAGTCTAGGGGTGATCAAGTTAGTCTTTCTGGAAGAGAAGATACACATGCTGGAACTGAGGGGCGTTCTGAGCAGAGAGGGACAAGGATCAGTCTGTGCAGGTGACAGGGAACCCCAGAGTCAGAAGAAATGAGACCAGGGAGGAGAGTGGGGAGACACTCAGTAGCTTTCTTCTAAAGGTATCTAGGGTGCCATAGGAGGAGTTTGTGGGCTAGGGCAACAGCGGTAGAGCGCTTGCCTAGCATGCATGAGTACCAGAAGAAAAACAAATAGAAACCGAAGCTACACATATTCAGTGCCAGCTTGCTAATTTCCCAAGCTTCCTGCTATCTCCTGCCGCCCAGGCCTTCCCATTAGTTCACAACCTCTTACCATACTGATCCTCAGTCCTGATCCCTCTTCCCCCATTCCCGGACAGAGTCTGCGGCACCCCGGGATCGTGAACCTCGAGTGCATGTTTGAGACCCCTGAGAAGGTATTCGTGGTGATGGAGAAACTGCACGGGGACATGTTGGAGATGATCCTCTCCAGCGAGAAGGGCCGGCTTCCTGAGCGCCTTACCAAGTTCCTTATTACGCAGGTGCGCTGAGCGCCGTGGCTTCTGGCGCCCCCTGGCGGAGGCGTGCAGAAGAGGCTCCTGGGCACTCAAGAGGGCAGATTAGAAAATAGATGGAAATTTTATTAATAACAATAAGAGATAAAAAATAGAGAGACAGAAGCCGGGTGTGGGGTTGTATGCCTAGCACTTGGGAGGCAAAGGCAGTGGATCTCTGAGTTCAAGGCCAGCCTGGTGTACATAGTGAGTTCCAGGACAGCCAGGGCCACATTGTGAGATCCATTTGTCAGAAGCTGGGGGAAAAAAAAAAGACAAAGAAAGAGGAAAAGGAAAGAAAAAGAAAAAGAAAAGAAAAGGACAATTGGGGCTTAGTAAATATTATGACATTATTTATTATAGTCTCCCTGTGGCAGCCCTGCCCATCATGTACACACCATCCAAGGCTATCTTTGTCACCACTGTATCTCCAGTACTCCCCAGCCTGGGACAAGCATGGATTCGATCTGGGGGAGTGTTAGTTATATAACCTAGTGAAGGATTTAAAGACTGAGAAAGGGGAACCGATTTTTTCCTTTCATAGTAATAGCTATTATTGGTACTGTTTTAATACTCTTCCTTGGTGCTGGGATTAAAGGTGTCCACCACTACTCCTGGCTTCCTTTTCTTTTTTGAGAAAGGTTCTTGTGTAGCTCAGGCTAGCCCAGAACTCACTGTGTAGATGAATATGATCTTAAACTTGGGATCCTCGTGACTCTCACTTCCTGAGTGCTGGGATTATGGACTTGTGCCACCGTGCTCAGTTTATGCAGTGCTGGGATTCAAACTCAGGGCTTTGTGGGCTCCACAGAGAGAACAGAGCCACACCCCCTAATGTTTGAGTATACACACATTTCTGTATACACACATTTTGTGTATACATGCATTTTCTGTGAGCCACCCTGTGGTTGCTGGGAATTAAACTCAGGACCTCTGGAAGAGCAGAGCTCTTTACACACACACACACACACACACACACACACACACACACTCACACACACATACACACACACACACATTCACACACATACACACTCACACACTCACACATACACTCATATCTCCATCATGCCTAGCTTCTCACTGGCTGTGAGGCCAGTGCTTTTCAGGGCTGCAGGACAGTTTGAATACATCTTTAAGCAGCTGACTCCTTAACTCTGTTGATAGAATGCTTGCCTGCCTAGCATGCTTCTAGCCTTGGGTAGGAGCTCGGCACTGTATAAAATGGGCATAATGGAACAGCCTGTTATGGGAGGCAAGAAGATCAGGAGTTCAAGGCCATCCTTGCCTATGTAGTGAATTCAAGGGCAGCTGGGTCTACATGAGACCCTGTCTCAAAAAGTAAAAAACAACTTTTATTGTCAAAAACCTTTTCTCTTTTGCCACCAACTGAGTGGGAAGATGCGTGTTTTCACACTTCTTACTAATACTGCATAAAAATAATTGCCAGGCTCAGGAAAAAAAATTTTTTTAAAGATTTATTATACATACAGCGTTCTGCCCACACACGTATGCCTGCAGGCCACAAGAGGGCACCAGATGCCATTACAGATGGTTGTGAGCCACCCTGTGGTGGCTAGGAATTGAACAGACAGTGCTCTTAACTGCTGAGCCATCTCTCCAGCCCCAGGAAATTTCTTTTTACTGCCTTTTGGCTTTTTGAGACAGGGTCTCATGCACTCAGTGCTGGCCTTGTGTGATTCTCCTGTATCATCCTTTCTGACGCTGGAGTCAGAAAGTCCACACACTCAAGTTATTTTGGTCTGTATTTTATATCAGTTTTTTACTTTTTAAAAAACTAATTTTGAAGCCAGGCAGTGGTGGCGCACGCTTTTAATCCCAGCACTTGGGAGGCAGAGGCAGGCAGATTTCTGAGTTCGAGGCCAGCCTGGTCTACAGAGTGAGTTCCAGGACAGCCAGGGCCACACAGAAAAACCCTGTCTTGAAAAACAAACAAACTAATTTTGAGACAGGATCTCACAGTGTAGACCAGGCTGCCCTGGAACTCATGGAGATCCATTTGCCTCAGCCTCCCAAGTTCTGGGATTAAGGACATGTGAGATTTATTATCTCATATGTGTATGAGTGTTTACCTTAATGCGTGGATATGAACCACATGTGTGTATGCAATACCTGTGGACAAGAGGGCACCAGCCTTCTCTCGGAACTGGAGTTTTAACCCTGGTCCTCTGGAAGAGCAGATAGTGGTCCTAACCATTGAACTGTCTCTCCAGCCCTTGTTTTGGGGTTTTGTTGTTGTTGTTTGTTTGTTTGTTTGTTGTTTTGGTTTGGTTTTTGGCTTTCTGTTTTTTTGTTTGTTTGGTTGGTTTGGTTTGGTTTTGGACAGAAGGCCTTAATTTGTGTCCCTGGCTGGCCTGTAACTCTCTACTTAGACAAGGCTGACCTCACACAGCAGTGCTTCTGTCTACACCGTCAAACGACGGGGCATGCAGCCATGGGTCACCAAGCACGCTTATTGCATTATAAGTGCGTTCATATATGATGGATGTGAGGTCTTTTCTCCTTTGTGCTATTTAATATTTTATTATATTTGCTGTGTGAATGTGTATACATGAGTAGGTGTGCATGCGCCACAGCTTGAGTGCCGTAGCAACGGACAGAGCTCGAGGACAACTTGTGGGAGTTGGTTCTCTCCTTCCCACCATGTAGGTCCGAGGGATGGAAGTCAGGCTTGCTGGCCAGAGCCTTTACCCACTGAGCCATCTCTGCAGGCTTCTTCAATCCTTTTTTATCCAAATATTTGTTTCCAGCTTCTCTCTCTCTCTCTCCCTCCCCTCCCCCTCCCCCTTCCTTTCTTTCTTCTTATTTTTATTGTTGTCATTTGAGACCTAGTCTTCTGTGTCCTAGGCTGGCCTTGAACTTGCCATCTAGTTAGAGAGGACCTTGAATCCCCTGATCATCCTGCCTGTACCTCCCCAGTGCTAAGATGGAACTTTTTTGTGCATGCTAGCTAGGCCATCACTCCAGCCTGGCTTTCGTTCTCCATAGAATTTTAACCTTTGTGGTGCTGAACATTCCCTGGTGTGTTCTGAGTTTCAATCCTTCCTGGAAAGGCTTGCCCTCCGGCTGAGACTCTCTTCAATCTAGGTTGTTTCTGTTGGCTGCAAAGCATGCCTGCTGTACTTTGCTGCTGCTCTGACCTCTCCCAACACCCGGCAGAATGCCTGGATTTGCTGGGCATGCTGGGAGGTGGGACAGCCATATCCTGACTGCATGGACGCAGGAGCTGAGTACTTTCAGCAGCCAAAACAGTTTCTCTCTCTGGTCTTCCATTTCAGCCTGCTCTCTCTTCTCTCTCTCTCTCTCTCTCTCTCTCTCTCTCTCTCTCTCTCTCTCTCCTCTTCTCTCTGCAGATTTTTTTCTGTCCTCAGGGCTCTTGCCTGCTCCACCTCTAAGTACTGGGTCCAGTTCTTTGCCTCAGGAACTTTAGAACTCACCAAATACTCTTCCAGGTAGGCACCATTAAGTCCTGTGCTCAAGAGGCCATGGTGGCACAGGCTTGTAACCCTAGCACACAAGAGGAAGATGTACAAGGATCAGTTAAAGACTAGCTTCAACTACATAATGAGTTTGGGTCTAGCCTGGGATACATAAGACCCTGTCTTAAAAATTAAACAACAGATACCAGGCATGATACTATATGCTTTTAACCCCAGCACTCAGGAGACAGGCAGATGGGTCTCAGTGAGTTCAAGGCCAGTCTGGTCTACATAGTGAGCTCCTGGGCAACCAGGGCTGGCTACACAGACAGACACTGTCTCAAAAAAAAAAAAAAAAAAAAAGAAATAAAAAGGTACAGAATTAAAACAAAACAAAGGAAATTCTTAGTGTGAGCTAGAGTGAAACCCAGTCTTATAAACCAAACAGGGGTCTAGGGGTGTGGCTCAGTTAGTGAACTGACATGCACAAAGCCTTGGGTTCAATCCCTGGCACCACAAAAACCAGGAATCATGGCACATGCCTATAAGTCCAGCACTGGGAAGTAGAGACAGGGAGATCAAGAGTTCAAGGTCATTTTGGGTATCACAAAGTCAGTCCATTCTTTGAATTTGAGACCTTATGTAAATAGGTAGCTAAATAAATATCATAAACCCCTTAACAGTGCCATTATCACTCCCATTTTACAGAATAACAAACTGACACTCAAAGATGCAACAATCTGTCTAAATCTATGGAATCAGGTTTTCTACTTAAGCAAGTAGACCAGTGGTCACAACCTGTGGGTCACAACCCCTTCCAGGGTCCAAGGACCCTTTCATGGGGTCACATAGCAGATATCCTGAATATCAGATATACAGTAGCATAATTTCAGTTGTGAAGTAGGAACAAAAATAATGTTATTGTTGAGGTCACCACAACAAGAAGAACTGTATTGAAGAGACACAGAGCCGGGTACATTTGACACATTACCCATGTCATGCTTACATTGTTTATTGATTGTATCACCTTGTATTGTAAGATTTATTTATTTGGTTTTCTAAGACAGTGTCTCTCCTGGGTGATGGTGGTCCATGCCTTTGATCCCAGCACTTGGGAGGTAGAGGCAGACGGATCTTTGAGTTTGAGACTTAGACTATAGAACGAGTTCCAGGACAGCCAGGGCTACACAGAGAAACACTTGTCTTGAAAAACAAAACAACAAAAAACCGACAGGTTCCTACTGTCGCCCATGGCTAGCCTAGCTCTTATGTAGCCCAGACTGTCCTTGTTGTCTCTCTGTCTCTGTACTGCCCGGGTTATAACCATGCCACACCACACCTGGCCTAGTAGTACAGATTTTTAAATGGTAAGCGTTTTTAAATACTTTCTAAAAATTAAACTTACTATGTTTGTGTATGTGTGGTGGGGAAGGGTGTATGTCACAGTCCACATGTGTAAATTAGAGGGTAACTTGCTTCTCTCCTTCCACCATGTGGGTTCCAGGGATTGGACGCAGGTCACTGGCTTTAGTGCCAGCTCCTCCACCTCTTCAGCCATCTTGCCAACAAAACAAATTTTGCCATTGTTAGCTATTGTTTTGTTTTGTTTTTGAGATGGGGAGTCTTACAGTGTTGCTCTGCCTGTCATGGAACTTACTTTGTAGACCAGGCTAGCCTCAGATTCACTGAGGTCATGGAACTCACTCTGTAGAACAGGCTAGCCTCAGAATCACTGAAATCATGGTGATGGTGCATGCCTTTAACCCCAGCACTCAGGAAGCGGAGGCAGGTGGATCTCCGAGTTCAAGTCCAGCCTGGTCTACAGAGCAAGTTCCAGGATAGCCAGAGTTACACAGAGAAACCCTGTCTCAAAGAAAACTAAACAAAACAGAAAACAAAAATCCACTGAGGTCCACCTGCCTCTGCCTTTCCAGAGCTGGGATTCAATGTAAGAATGGTTTTAATTGTAGCACACGAAGGCAGTGTCTTGGGAGTGCCTGCTGTTTTAATGGCTCATTAGGGTTCCAAGCTCTGTCTTCCCACCCCTCCCCATGGTAGCCCAGCCTTTCTAGAGTTCTGTATCGTGCTCTTTATTTGAGAGTAAGGGGCTGTACTGTTTCTGAGATCCCTTCCTTAACAACTTCCTCACCTAGGCAGCATCCTTAGGGATGCAGGGAAAGACCTGGGTGGGCCCTGGGGGTGCGCACGTTAGCCTGACCCTCTCCTTCCTTTCTCACTTGGCTTTGCCTCCTCTGCTCAGATCCTGGTGGCACTGAGACACCTGCACTTCAAGAACATCGTCCACTGTGACTTGAAACCGGAGAATGTGTTACTGGCATCAGCTGATCCGTTTCCTCAGGTCTGCTATGTCCCCTCCTGGGAGGGGGGGAGGGGAGGAAGTAACAACAGCAGGGGGGTGGATAGTAACTAATGCCTAGATGCTTCACACCCTAGGTGACTTGGCTTCATAAGACAAGGGCTTGATCTCTCACCCCGACTGCATTCTGGGGCTACAAAGTTACTACATGTTGGGCACCCTCTTTCCTGCTATTACATTTAACACAGCTTTATTGTGCCTTCATGGTCCATAGTCTAGCTAGACAAAGGAAAAAAGACAAGCTGTACAAGAAATATATGCATCCCCTTCCTTCGCTGAGGTAGTAGAGAAAGTGGCCCACACTTCTCTCACATCCCATTGGTCTTTCTCACCTTCTAGTGATCAAACCTAGGGCCCTCTTTACCCTAGACCTGTACTCTACCACTGAGCCACACCCCCAGCCCCTCACTGGGGGATTCTAGGCAGAGGCTCTACCACTGAGCCACACCCCCAACCCCTCACTGGGGATTCTAGGCAGGGGCTCTACCACTGAGCCACTCCCCCAGCCCCTCACTGGAGGATTCTAGGCAGGGGCTCTACCACTGAGCCACACCCCCAGCTCCTCACTGGGGGATTCTAGGCAGGGGCTCTACCACTGAGCCACGCCCCCAGCCCCTCTCTGGGGGATTCTACACAAGTGTTTTACCATTAAGCTTTTTAATTTTTATTTGAGACAAAGTCTCAATAGTTCTTCCTTGGTCCCTATCTTATGCTCAGGTTTTCTTTATTTTTCTTAATCTGTGTTTATTCTGCATTAAAAAAAATAAATAAATCTGCCAGGCAGTGGTGGCACATGCATTTAATCCCGGTACTCAGCCAGGGCTACACAGAGAAAGCCTGTATCAAAAACAAAAGAAAACAAAACTAACTAACTAACTAGAGTTGCTCAGGCTAACCTTGAACTGTTGTATTGTCTCGGCTAGCCTTGTATGTGTGATGCTAGCTCTGCCTTCCCAGTAGCTGAGGTCACTTGCCTGCACCAGTGCATGCCTGGTCCTCTAATGCTCAGAAGGTCTTAGACATTAGCCCACCCCCAGTATGATGGAATCATAGGCCCATTCTGACGGGAATGGACTTCTAGAATGTTGCCTATGTTCCCCTTCCAGGACCCACCTGTCCTATAGGGACCATTAACATAGGGTCAGGTGGAGGCTGAGACCCATCCTAGGAGACAGACAGACAGCTGCAGAGAGCATTGAATAGTGACTTCTTCATACTGGACCCAGTCCAGGAGCTGCATATGGATTAACTCACACCATCCTCTTGACAGCTCTTTTAGACAGGTGTTAGAGATGTGGAAACTGAAGTCCAGAGAGGGAAAGGTGCTCACCTGAGATCACTCAGCTAGTGAGTGTCAAATCCCAGGTTTGAACCATCATTCAATATTGTTTGGAATATGGATGTGGCGTTAGTGTGGACACGCAGTGGCAAGCGGGGGAGGTGGCGTCATCATCCCGCACAACCTCCACGTGTCACCATTGCAGGTGAAGCTATGTGACTTTGGCTTTGCTCGCATCATCGGCGAGAAGTCCTTCCGGCGCTCAGTGGTGGGCACGCCCGCCTACCTGGCACCTGAGGTTCTGCTCAACCAGGGTTACAACCGCTCCCTGGACATGTGGTCCGTGGGTGTGATCATGTACGTGAGTCTCAGTGGTACGTTCCCCTTCAATGAGGACGAGGACATCAATGACCAGATACAGAATGCAGCCTTTATGTACCCGGCCAGCCCCTGGAGCCACATCTCATCTGGAGGTGAGCCATTGTGGAAAGACAAGGAGGCAAGAGAGTGGGGAAGAATCGTGGCCTCAGATTTCATGGGGCAGTAAGCGTGGGCTTGAGAGTACATCAGGGCAAGGCCACGCCTAGTAGGTGAGGCTGTAAGGGATTGGGCAAAGTTGGGCCTGGGTGGGCGGGACTATGAAGGATGGGTGTGGACCCAGGTCAAAATGTGAGTGGGGCTGAAAGAGAAGGACCTTCAAGGCTGTGGAAGTGAGTAGACTTCTGAAGGTTAACCCGGGAGGGTCTTGTAGATAGACCCTGATACTTAGGGGTGTCATCGTGGCTTAAGGCTCTAGGGTAAGTACAGAACCAGGGAACTGGGTAGACTGAGCTTTCTAGTTTCTTTTCTCTTTTTAAAATTTTGTTTTGTGGTTATTTTCTTTCGTGTGTATGGGCATTTTGCCTGCATGTATGTATGTGTCTCATGTGGTCCTGAAGGCCAGAAAACGGTATCAGATCCCCAAGAACTAAAGTTACAGGCAATTATCTGTGTCCGTGGAGGTGCTGGGAACTTAACCCAAATCCTCTGGAAAAGCGGCCAGAGCTCTTAACCACTGAGCCATCTTTCCAGTCCTAGGTCAGCTGCTCTGCCTGTCTGTCTGTCTTCCTTTCTTTCTTTAATTTGTTTATCTTATGTGTATCAGTGTTTTGCCTGCATGTATACATGTGTGCCTGGTGACAGAGGAGGTCAGAAAAGGGCATCAGATCCCTTACAACGGGAGTTTTTTACTGGAAGGTTGTGAGCCACCATGTGGGTACTGGGACTTGAACCCACATCCTTTGCAAGAGCAGAAAGTGCTCTTAACCACTGAGCCATCTCTCCAGCCCCAAGTCTGGTGCCTTGGTATTGTTTTTCTTTTGCATCAGTGTAGGAGTTGAGCCTAGAGCTCGTGCAGGATGGATGGAAGTCCTCTTCCACTAAGCTGTATCCCCAGCCCCTTTGTTGTATTTTAGTTTGAGACAGGGTCTCACTAAATTGCCCAGGCTGGCTTTGAACTCATCTTGTTGTTCAATTAGGCATTGGACAGTAGCTGGGATGACAGGCCTGGAAGCCACCGGACCTGGCTGAGACTCATGTTTTAACTATAGTATGTGGTTTGGAATTCCCGAGACAGACACATGGGGCCTTGAAGATGAGAAGCAGGATCCTGAGAGGAATAGGACCGGAGGAAGCCAGAGTGGCCTACATGGAGGAAGAGCCTCTCTAGAAGGGACAGGAGCCTAATTCTATGAATGGAGCAGAGATGAGCCTGCAGCTTTGGAAATGTGTCCCGAGAGAAGGCAGTTCAACCTAGGGGTGTGCTATGGGGTGATCCAGAAAAGAGATACTTTCTGGGGATCCAGGACCTGATGGAGATGGGAGGGAAACAGCCAGGGCTGGGCAGACATTTTGATATTTTCATCAGAGGCTCAACAGTGGCCCTGGGTCTCAAGACAAGGATGTCACCTGGTGACTGGGCCTGGGAGATCAGCACTGAGACACAGACGTTTGCGAGGCAGAGAGCTGGGGTGGTCTTGTTTGATTGATTTGGACTGTGTGGCTGAGGATGTGTTTGTACTCCTGATCTTCCTGCCTTCACATCCCAAATGCTGGTCTGTAAGGCTTTGGTTTCCATTGTTTCCTGAAAACAATGTAACAACTATTTGTATAACATTTCTATTGTGTTAGTATAGAAATCTATTGTGGGAGTACAGGGCAGTGGTACAGCCCCTGCCCAGAGCTTCCCAAGAAGGGGCTGCAGGCATGGTTCAGCGCTAGAGCCCTTGTCTAGAGTCCTCCAGTGAGGGGCTGTGGGCGTGGCTCAGTGGTAGAGCCCCTGCCTAGAATCCCCCAGTGAGGGGCTGTGGGCGTGGCTCAGTGGTAGAGCCCCTGCCCAGAATCCCCCAGTGAGGGGCTGGGGGCGTGGCTCAGTGGTAGAGCCCCTGCCTAGAATCCCCCAGTGAGGGGCTGGGGGCGTGGCTCAGTGGTAGAGCCCCTGCCTAGAATCCCCCAGTGAGGGGCTGGGGGCGTGGCTCAGTGATACAGCTCCTTGTCCGAGAATCCTACAGTGAGGGGTGCAGGTATGGCTCAGTGTTGGAACACATGTCTAGAAAACTGTCCTGAGAAGCGGGCATTCTGGCCTGGTCAGTGGCCTGATCTTGGTATCATGGTGGCTTGAGACTCTAGGACAAGTACAGAACCAGGGTGCTAGGTTCCCTCTAAAGCAGTGTAACCAGAACACCATTATAAGTTATCTAGAAATGGTTCAGAAAAAGCAGTGAGAATATGTGGAGGCTGTATGCAAATCCTCTGCTGAGTTCTGTACAGGACTGAGCATCTGTGGAGTTTGATATCCATGGAACCCCTGCAGATCTTGCCCCTAGGCTAGCACAGGCCCACACAGTGAAGCCTTGTCCTTCAAGATGTGCTGCCATTGACAAAGCCTCAGTGGGGCTTCGGCTTGAACACCTGGTACTCAACCCTCCTTTTCACAAAGACCAGGCTTCCTTCTCTGGGTCTTCTGCAGGCACCAGTGGCTTCAGTGTGTGGCCCTTTGACAATATGGCACATCATTGTTAGCTCCCTACTGATCACAGTAATGTCATATAACATTTGAAATAAATGTGTTTTCCCCCCAAAAGGTATACTGTTAAAAACTGGAGGTAGAAGGGAGCATGGAGCTCTTCTAGAGGATGAGGGTTAGGTTCCAGCATCTTTGCCTGGTAGCTCACAAGCATCTGTAACTCTAGCTCCAGGGATTCTAATACTTGCTTCTAGCCTAAGAGGGCACCTTCATGTGTGCGCGCGCGCGTGCACGCGCGCACACACACACACACATACACACACACACACACACACACACAAAATAAAATATATTTTGTTTGGTTTGGTTTTTTGATACAATGTCTCAATATGTAACCTTGACTGTCCTTGAATTCACAGAAACCCATATGCTTCTTGAGTGCTGGGATTAAATATAGGCTTCTTCTACCATAATCAATCCAAAAGTAAAATATTGTTTTAAAATTAGAGCTAGTCACACCAGTGCATACTTAAAATCCCTGCAGTTGCCAGGTGTAATCCAGGCTGGCTTTGAACTCCTGATCTTCCACTTCCATCTCCCAAATACTGGAATTTCCAGTGCAGCTACCACGAGTGGCAAGATTTGCAATTTAATGAGAAAAGCAAGCATAGGAGTTTGGTCACCTGGGCCAGTGCTACAGGTATGCCTTTGTGACAGTCAGGATGGGGTGACCTTCTGGAAGAGGCCGCCTATCCATCAGAGCTTCATCTGTCTCCTTCCCCCGCAGCCATCGACCTCATCAACAACCTGTTGCAGGTGAAGATGCGCAAGCGCTACAGCGTGGACAAGTCTCTCAGCCACCCATGGTTACAGGTGACGTAGGGAGGGGGGCCTAGAGGAGACAGCGGCAGAGCTAGGTCTCTAATTGGCTGGGCGAGTGAGAATGTGATTGACTCGCCTGTTGCTGAGCTGTGGTTGGGGTTGGGGCTACACCGCTATTGGCTGAGCAGGTTGTGGGGTGTGGTGCTTTGCCATCATTGGTCCCAGCAGAATCCGGGCTGTTGCTGAGATTGCTGGATTCTGCCCAGCTTGTGGTCCCCGAGCTAACCCAGTTCTTCCCGGCACAGGAGTACCAGACGTGGCTTGACCTCCGAGAGCTAGAGGGAAAGATGGGCGAGCGATATATCACCCATGAGAGCGACGATGCACGCTGGGATCAGTTTGTGGCAGACCGCCATGAGACGCCTGCAGAAGGGGACCTGGGAGGCGCCTGTCTGCCGCAGGACCACGAGATGCAGGGGCTGGCTGAGCGGATTAGCATCCTTTAGGCCAGTGTTCCCCACTGGGCTGCTTGCTTTCTTTGGAGCCCTGCACATCATCCCAAAAGTGAACTGTTCTAGAGGAAGCAGCTTCCTGTACAGACTGGATGGGGCATTACACAGGAGGGCCAGGGCCCTCTGTCTTTCCCAACAGACTCTTCTTCCCGGGGCCATGATCTTAGTCTCTGATGCCCCAACCTTGGAGTGATAAGGGCTGGAGAGTTGACTCTGCGGGTAAAGGCGCTTGCTACCAAGCCTAACAACTTGAGTTCAATCCCTGGGATGAACCGGTTTGAAGAACTGACTCCTGCCGTTTGTCCCCTGACCACCACATGTGCCCACACAAACACAGGCAATAAATGTATTTTTTCTTTTTATAACAAATGAGGCTCCCACTGGCCATGGTGATGTATGTCTATAATCCCAGCACTTGGAGAGGCTGAGAAAGGAGGGTCGCTTTAAATTCAAGGCCAGCCAGGGCTGCTGAATCTCAAAAAAAGACAAGTCTTTTTCTGTGCTGGGTAATTCCAGTGCTTGGGAGGTGGGGTCAGAAGAACCAGATGTTCAAGGTCATACTTAGGTACATGGTGAGTTCCAGGCCGGTCTGGGCTGTTAAGACCCTGTCTCAAAAATAAGAAAGGAAGACAGGCGGAGGGGAAGAGTTTGGGGAAGAGGACTTCCTGGAGAATAAGAAAGGAAAAAGTACCTGTAGCCTAGAGTGTATACCTTTAATCCTAGCCCTAATCTCTGTGAGTGCGGGAGGGTCAGGGGGAGAAGGAGGGAGGGGAGGGGAGGGGGAAGGGAGGGATGAGGAGGAAGCACCCTGACAGATGAGTGGGTACACTTCTCAAGATGGAGAAACCTATCTTAAGTCCTAAGTGCATTTAAGGGGCAGTGGATGGAGCCCTTACCTACAACCCACCAGTGAGGGGCTGGGGGTTAGGGTTAGCCATTGGATATTTGTCTAGTATGTCAGCGCCACTGACCCAATATTTCGCACTATGAAAAGTAATTTGTGTGTGCCGCACGCCTGCAGTCATACAACACTGCAGGTTTAAGAGCAGGAGGATTAGAAGATTGAGGTTCACGGACAGAGGAGACGGCTCAGGGAATAACTGTGCTTGCAGAGGAAGTCAGAATTCAAGCTCCAACACAGCCTCTGAGGGGACGAGCACAGACTCCAGGAAGTTGTCCTCTGACCTCCATATCAGTGTAGCACACACATGCCAGCCAACCCCCTACTCCTACACACACACACAGAGAGAGAGAGAGAGAGAGAGAGAGAGAGAGAGAGAGAGAGAGAGAGAGGCAAAAAATTCAATATCATCTTTAACTACAAGTATTTTTTTTAATTATATTTTAAGAGCAGGCTGGGATATATCAGCCATTCTTTCCTCTCTCTCTCCCCTCCCCCCACCTCTTTGTTGTTGTTGTTGTTTTTCAAGACAGGGTCTTTTTTTTTTTTTTTTTTTTTTTTTTTTTTTTTTTGGTTTTTCGAGACAGGCAAGACAGGGTCTTGATGAGACTGGCTCTGTAAACCACGCTGGTCTCCAATTCAGAGACCCGTCTGCCTCTGCTTCCTGAGTGCTGGTATTAAAGGTGTGTGCCACCATTGCCCAGCCGAGCCCTTCTTTCAACAGTATACTGAAAGGAGAGACAGCTCAAAGGGTAAAGGTGCCTACCACCAAACCCCACAGCCTGAGTTCTATCCCTAGAACCCACATTGAAACCACTTCTGAGCTCTGCAGTGTGTTTGCTGGCCTGTTCCTTTACCTGCTGAATCGTCTCTCCAGCCCATAGCCATGGGCAGGATATGTTGAGTCCAGAACTTCCCTGTTATCCTGTTAGGCTAGTCTATCTAGCCAGCTTGCTCCAGGAATCCTAGCTTTGCTTTCCAAGGTGCTGGAGTTACAGGCAGGCTTCCGTGTACATTGTTTACATGGGGATCCTAGTACCATTCCTGTATTTGTGCAGCAAGTTCTTTAACTGCTGAGCAAGCCCTCCAGGTAATTTTTTAAAACTATTTTTGCATCATGATGATGTCAAAACTTCCTTTCCTCCTTTTTGTCCTTCCATTTGAGGTCCTGGGGATGGAGCCCAAGCCCTTACAAATAGCAGGCAAGCCCTTTACCACCAAGTGTCACTGAGTACAGCTTGTATGTGTATAGTGTGCACTCATGAAGACAAAAAGTCTATATCGTGCCGGGCGGTGGTGTTGCACACCTTTAATCCCAGCACTTGGGAGGCAGAGGCAGGCGGATCTCTGAGTTCGAGGCCAGCCTGGTCTACAGAGTGAGTTCCAGGACACACAGGGCTACACAGAGAAACCCTGTCTTGGAAGAAAATGAAAATGTCTATATTTTGAGTGTTCATCTGTTACCCTCTCTACCTTGCTTTTTTGTATATTTAATTTGGAGGCAGGGTGTGTATGGTGGTGTCATGCCTGCAGAGGTCACTTATCTCTGTCCACCATATGGACGTGGGTACCAGGAATAGAACTCAGGACCTTGGGCTCAGCAGCAAGGTCTCCTACCCACTGAAAGCCATCTTTCCAGACGACCTATCCAGGTAGTTTTTTGAGACAGGGTTTCTTGATGACCCTCACGCGCACTAACTGGCTAGACTGGCTGGCCATCAAGCTTCCCCCTGTGTTTGTCCCCCAGCACGAGAATGACAACTGTGGAACCATTCCATTTGGCCTTTTGCATGGAGCCTGGGAATCTGAGCTCAGCCCCTCATGTGTTCATGGCGAGCACTGGACTAGTTTCGCTGCCTTCCCAGCCTTAGTGTTTTCTATTGCAATGGCTTCTTGACACACTACAGGAACTCATTCACCCCTGTCCATTTCTGTCACTGTGCTGAGTGATTCCGGGTATGCGGTGATGACCATGACACCTCAGGCCCTACTTCTATTGCTTGGACACACAGATAAGTCCTAAGGACAGTCCCAAGTAGGCAGAGAAGGGATGGATGGGGCTGGGGAACATGGGAAATCAGGCAGCCTGAGGCAGTCTGAGAGCATGGGCAATGCATGTAGGGAGCACCTGACCCCCGTGTCTCCCATCTCGGTCCTGAGGCTGTGGGGAAAGAATTTTTTTTTTTTTTTTTGGAGACAGAGTCTCTCTACCTAGCCCTCCCTGGCCTAGAACTTACTATCCACCTGCCTTTGCCTCCTGAGGGCGGGGATTAAAGGTGTGTGTCACCATTCTGCCCTTTTAAACTCAGGACCCAGTTCTCCAGTTGCTTGGTCACCCTGACTTTTAGCGCTCAACCCTCCAACAGCTGAGAGTAAACTGATGATTCATTTGATATGATTACTGATGTGCTGGGGGTTGAAACTAGTAGGATTCTAGACAAACCCTCAACCACTGAGTCTCATCCTCAGTCTTTTGTTTGGTCTTGCCATGTAGTCCAGGCTAGCCCAGACCTGTGTAATCATTTAGAGCACTAGGGTGGCAGATCTGAGCCACCACTCTTGGCACTGTGAGAATTTTTAAAAGACTTTTTAAAATATTTCAAATTGTGTGTGTGTGTGTGTATGTGTGTGTGTGTGTTCACTGGCCCGCATGCGTGCACATGCACACACTAGAGTGCAGTTTCCTGCGGTGACCAGAAGAGGGCACTGGATCCCCTGATGCTGGAGTTAACAGGGGATTGTGAGCTTCTTTTTCCTTCTGTGTGCCAGGAAATGAACTCAGGTCTTCTGGAAGAGCAACAAACACTCTTAAATCGCTGAGCCATTTCTCCAGCCGCAGTGTTGAGATTACAGACATGACCCACCAGGCCCAGAACTCAGCTGGTCTACATAGTTACAGGTCAGCCAGAGTTACTTAGTGAAACCCTCAAAAAGCAAAGCAAAACATAATTACTTATTTAACGTTCAGAATAACTCTGAGATGCAGATGAAGAACACAGAGAGACTAAGTACGTTTCCTAGTGTTACTCAGCCTTAAAGTAGCAGAAACTCACCACATCAAGGTTGGTTACTGCCAGACGATCATAAAAAATTATAAAAGAAAATTTCACGCTATGTTTGTCATTTTCTAACAGGCTCCCATAGTTAGCCCATATTGGCCTCGAACTCACCGCGATTCTCATGCCCTATCCTCCCTTACAGATCTTCTGAGCCTTTAAAAGGAGCCAAAGGTCCGTCTGAGAAATGGGCTATATTTCACAAACGTTGCCGACACACCGGGTGTAGTGACACATGCTGGCCGCATGATGGGGCGCTAGCCCCTCTTGCCCAGTGAGGGGAGGCAGGATGCAGCCTTCGAAAGCTGGGAGGCTCAGATTCAGGACCACAGAACGTTGAGAACAGAGCATCTCAGAAGACTGAGAACAAAGCGTCTCAGAACCGGGAACAAAGGCCCCTGCGAGCTCAGCTCCACCGCACCTGGAAGACAAAAAAGACCTCAGATTCTCTTCTGGTCAAATCATAGAATATTTCACCCAGGGTCTTGTAATTCCATAAATGTGCTGTTTTGATGGACAGAAACTCGCTGTGTAATCCAGACTAGCTTGAAATTCACTATGTGGCTCAGGCTGGCCTTAAACTCTCGATTCTCCTCCTGGTTCAGCCTCCTCTGTGATGGAATTACAGAGCCGGTTTGAGCTGGTCCTGCTTAAAAGCATAACCGAACCGTAAGTTGTTCGGTCCGTTTTACTTCTGAGGGTCTGGGAAAGCTGCCTGGAGGAGGTGACGAGCCATAGAGTCAAGCCTCACCGATGATCCTTCTGCGCAGACTCAAAAGCTGAAAGTTCGGGAGGGGCGGCAAGAGCAGCTGCGGAGCTGTCACGTGGATCCAGTCTCTATTTATAGACCACCCTTCCCTCGACCTGGAGAGCCCAATGGCAGCCAGAGCTCGCCCTCAAGGGGGCGGAACCAGCTCTAGAACCAAGCGGCTAGCACCAATGGAATTGGAGCAAGGGCGGGCTTGTTTCATTGTGACATAAAAAAGGCGTCGCTACAGCCCCAGTCGCCGCACAAAGGGGCGTGGCGAGTCTGATACCCCGTAGGTAGTCACCCGCGTGCGTTAAGAAGGAAAAACGGGGCGGGGCGGAGCCCTGCGTCATGAAAGGCAGCAGCCAATAGCAGGTCGTTGTCTTGCCTTCAGGGGCGTGATCATGCAGATGAGACGCGGGTGGGCGGCCCAATGGGCGGGCGCCTATGCAGATGAGACGGTGACAGCCCGGCCAGCGGGCGGGCAGGCTGCTGGGGCGGGGAGGTGGGACCGGCGCGAGGGGCGGCCGTGGGGCCCGGCCGGGCTGGGGCGGGGGGCCGCAGCCATGATCCGGGCCTTCTCGTTCCCGGTGAGCCCGGAGCGGGGTCGGCTGCGGGGATGGTTGGAAGGCAGCCTGGCCGGGCTCTGCGAGTTGCATTGGCTCCGAGAGAGGCAAGAGTACCGCGTGCAGCAGGCGCTGCGGCTGGCCCAGCCCGGGATGGGGGGCGCCGAGGCTGAGGACGAGGAGGACGCCGAGGAGGACGAGGATGCGGCAGCGGCGCGCAGGGCCGCGGCAGCCCTGGAGGAGCAGCTGGTGAGGGGTCGCCTGTCTGTGTGTCCATCCATGCATCCCTCCCTCCCCCATTCGTTCCCCCACCTCCCTGCTTGTGCGTCCGACTATCTTGGTAGTGTATACTCAGCACACCGGTCCTAGGGTAGGGGAGCAGGCAGGGGGGGGGAAACAAGAGATAAGACTGGAGACCTGGCCTCCCCTACCCCCAAATAGAGCTGATAGGGGGGATGCACGGCCTCCGATGGACTCAGCATGGACCCTGTGAACCGTCCTGGACGCCTAGTGTGTGTTAAACCGAACATTCGGCTTCTTACAGTCTTCCCATCTCATGAGGGTTTGAAAGTCCCCATTTTACAGAGAAAGAAACTGAGACTTAGAGACAGGAAGAGACTCACCCAAGGTCACACAGCCGGCATTCAAACATAACCTGCCTCTGGGCCTTGCTACCCGGGATCCATCTTTTCTTAAGTGATCTATCTTTCCTTAAGTCTCCGGGGTGCTTGGAGATCCCTGGAGGGGGCGGGTTGGGGGAAGGGGAATCTTCAGGCCTCTGGAGAGAGAGACCCGCTGCTGAGAAGCTTACATTCCCTGAGGACCCCCAGGGGCATTTTGATCGACCCTATGACACTTCTTTCTTCTACTTGGTCCCATGGCTCAGTAACATGGGGAGGCCAGGTGGAGGTAGTTGAGTGAGGGGAGAGAGAGCATGATTCTCCGTGGTACTCTAAAGATGACTTTCAAATTGAAAGGCCCCAGCTCTTCCTCCCTGCATCACTCCTTGAGTCTGGAGACCCTTTCCGGTTGCTGCCCCAACCTTTCCATACCACAGCATCTGTTTCATTTCCTTAACCCTGCCCCTGTCTCTGTTGTCTTCCAAGACCTGTAAAGCTTCCAAAACTAGGGGAGATTAGAGATGGGGTCGTGCTCTTGTCTCCAGGCCTCACTGCTTTTCTGCCTAACGTCTGTCTCCATCTCTCTTCCCTTCCCCCAGCCCACTCCCCTGGCCCATCCCCATCCCCATCTCGGTCCCTAAGCCTCTATGTGTGTACATGTGTGTGGTCAAAGCTTCCCGTTTAGGGAAACCTGAGCCGAGGCTGTGGGGGTGGGGAGGGGGCTCTGTCTGTTGCTGACCTCGGCTGCCCCCTCCCCAGATGGGAAATAGGGAAAGGGGCTGAGGCCAGACGCCCAACCCCACCCCCAACCGGCCTGGAGTGGGACCTTACACATTCTTCTCCAAGCAGAAACAGCTGTGGGAGGCCCCGCCCCCTCCAAAAGGGCCAGAGGAGGGGAGGTATTCAGCAGCTTCCCCTGTCCTACGCTGCCTGGGCTTTGCCAGACCCCTTCGTCCGTCCCACTAAGAGAGGGTGGGAGAAGGCACTATTGCAGACCTGTAGTGGTCTGGCCTCTTTCCCTCCTCACTCTCTGCCCCTCTTCTCAGTGCTTACTACTCCTGGCTGGCATGAGGTGGTGATGGGAGAGAGGACCTGTCCCTCACACTCCGCCCCTTCCCCACTGTAAGCAGTCAAGACTCAGCTCAGCCTCAGAGAGGAGGCGGTGGCAGACTGGGACAGGAGCCTGGCTGATGGAGGAGTAGAAAAGTACTAAATATAAACACCTCTGGGGTTGAGGGTTCCTGGGTCTTTATGAAGAGGAAGTGGGGTCACCCCTGATTTTAGAAAATCCTGTTATAAGACAACCTACATCTCCATCCATTCCTCAGAAACACACTCCCTACGAAGCAAAATGAAAAACAAACAAAAAATCCCAAAAGTTAGACTTGGTGACTCTGTGAGACATGATGTGGGCATGTCACATTCAGAGTGGAGGTACTGCAGAGAGGGGCGTGGCTATTGTGTATAGAGGGGCCCTGTTTGCTCGAGGAAGGAAAAAGATCCCTTCCAGCAAGGAGGACTTGGGTTAGACTTGCAGAAGGACTTCTTAACATTGATGAAAGGGCACTGGAATGTAAGGAGAGGAAAAAAGATATCCGAAAGTTTGGGCAAAGAAGCCTCCAGAGACATCAGATATTTAGAGATGAACTCAGGCTGTCTGTTCCCCAACTCTTGACTCCTCCCCCTGATGGAAAAACTGAAAGGACAGTTGTGGAATCCATCACCCCTCAAAAAGTCCATCGTTTTACATATATTTTAGTTATGCAAGCAGTATTAGAAATTATTCCTTGTGAGATACTTTCTTATAATAGTGTAAACTGGCCTTGATGAAGCTGTAAAAGAAACTGCTCTTTCAACTCCTTTTAGCTTCAACTGGGAGCTAAAGACCAAGTTATGTGATGCCATATTGCAGATAAGGAGAGTAAAGCCCAGAGAGGTCCAGACACCCACCTAAGGTCTTACAGCTGGGCAGTGGAAGAGGTGATTGAATCTTGACACTGGGTGGCAAGTCTCACCTTAAATATTCATTGGCCCACACAGTTCACCTCAACTTCCACTTGATCCTCTACGCTGAGAAGGCCACTACCCTTTGGCTTGGCTTGAGTCTGTTCTGACTTTTTTTTTTTTTTTTTTTTTTTTTTTTTTTTTTTTGGTTTTTCGAGACAGGGTTTCTCTGTGTAGTCCTGGCTGTCCTGGAGCTCACTCTGTAGACCAGGCTGGCCTCGAACTCAGAAATCCGCCTGCCTCTGCCTCCCAAGTGCTGGGATTAAAGGCGTGCACCACCACCGCCTGGCTTGTTCAGACTTTTTCTAACATATCTACTCTCAAAAAGTTTGCATACCAGGAAAGAAATGGAGAGTACCCCGCAAAGCTTTGCTTTTTTATTTACAATTCAGGGGATGGGACTAAGGGTAAGGAGCAGGATAGGCAAGTGCTATAGCATTCAGCCACGCCCCCAGACCCTCACTGGGGGATTCTAGGCAGGGGCTCTACCACTGAGCCACACCCCCTGCCTCTCACTGGGGGATTCTAGGCAGGGGCTCTACCACTGAGCCACGCCCCCAGCCCCTCACTGGGGGATTCTAGGCAGGGGCTCTACCACTGAGCCACGCCCCCAGTCCCTCACGTGGGGGGGGGAAGGGGGGATTCTAGGTAGGCACTCTACCTCCTCCATTTTCGTTTTTAGTTTAGTTTAGGTTTGGTTTTAGTTTAGATTCAGTTTTTGAGACAAAATCTCAGTGTGTAACCCTTGGCTGGCCTGGAAGTCACAGGGTTCACCTGCTTCTGCTGTTTTGTCTGTCCCTATCCCTCTTTTTGAGACTGGATTTCTCTGATTCCTAGACAGGCTTTGAACTTTGCATGCTCCTGTCTACTTCCAAGAGCACTGAAGAATCTCAGACCTGGCCTGTTCAGAGGTTTTGCTGTTTTAAAAAGTCTAATTTCTTGGGTAAGGTCCCAAGGCTTTGCCCATGGTCCTCAAAATGTGACCCCCTCCAGCCAGAAGTGACACAAGGTGTGGAAATGGTACTCCCAGAAGCTCACAAGCTGGGACTGAGTGACTTTGGATTTTGAAGATCCTCCATGTTTAGTTACTGCCATGAACAGTGCATTCATATAGAATGGTGCTGCACCACCCCCCCCATTAGATTGTCACCACTGGGTCTATACTCAGGAGGGTTCTCATCTGAGCACTCTGGCCCTCCAGAGGTGAAGGCAGAAAGATTGGAAGTAAGTTTTGTTTATTTGTTGACCTTCATCCTTGGCTACATAGGGAGTCTAAGGTCAGCCTGGGCTACCTGAGACTGTCTCCAGACCCAAAAAGGATGATGGCATGTAATTATCTTCACTTAAGTGAAATCTGCTATTCCCCATCATGATGAAGTTACAGGATGACACATTTCTAAGAATGTGTCCCTATGACTGTGATTCTGGCTTCCTCCCTCCCCTGCATGTTTCTTTTCTGCTTAGTGCTGCATCACAGGAAAAAAAAAATCTTCCCTCTTAACAGCTGTATAGTATTCCACCACAAACATTCTGGCATTCATTCATCAAACATTTCCCAAGCTCTAAGCCCAAGGGAGGAGAGTGCCACTGTGAACAAAAAAAAACCTCTGTCTTAGTGAGAAATCACTTCCTATTGAGAGACAGAATAAACAAGTGATACTGATATACATGTGCATGTGTGTATGTGCGTGTGCATGTGCGTGTGCATGAGGAAGCAGGAGAAAAGACAGCAACAGGGTGCAGAATGGCAAAGGGATTATTTTTAAAAGGTGGAGGATGGGAGATCACATTAGAAAAGCCCAAACAGGGTGGGGGTGGGGTAGGGGCAGAAGCCCAGAGCTCACTCTGCACAGAGTGGGGTGGTAGCCAGAGGACCAGGCAGCAGACCAGTGTGGTCCACTTGGAACAGGACACAGGCAGTTGATGGCAGCCTGTGGGTTGTTTTTTTTTTTTTTTTCTCGGATGCCTCCTGATACTATATGAACGGACTTTTCTTTTTCTTTTTAATTAAGGTTGACTGATTAGGCCATGGGCATCCAAACACACCCAGAGTGGGGGACATGTGTTGTCCTTCATTGCACAGACAGGGCCACATGGGGGTTTTCCGTTCTGGAGGGGAAGAGGCCAGGCCTGAAGGAGCCGAGGGCTGGGGGTTGGGGAGGACTGTGGCTGCCGCCTAGAGCTAGGCCAGTCTTTCTGCCCTAAATAGGCAGGGCTGGGTGCTGGTCCCGCCCTCCCGCCAGCATCCAGACAAGCCGCTTTTGTCTGAGGGTCAACTGTCTGCCCCTGGCAGCCGCTACCTCTGGTCTCACTGAGTCCCCTGTGAGACATTCCCTGGCCCTGCCTCTGTGGCTTCCAAAATAAGATAAAATCCTGGATTTTTTTTTTTTTTTAAATCATAGAGACAGTGTCTTGTTGACCAGGCTGCCCCCAGACTCAGTAGGTAGGCAAGGATGGCTTTGAACTCCTTATCCTTCCACCTCTGCCTCCCTGGTCAGTGCCAGGACTACAGGTTTTTTATACCATACTGGGGACTAAACTCAGAGTCTCCTGATAGGTGATCACTGTTCCAGCTTAGATCCACCGCCCACCCCAGTCCTGAGCATCTTGGTTTGTGATGACTGCGGAGGACACCAGGAGGGCTAGGTTTATAGAGGGACTTGCAGGAGGCATGAAGGGTGTAATGAGGGGTATGAATTGCACTGCTTGTGTGTGATATGAGATAGCCAGTCTGCTGCTGCAGCAGGAAGCACTAAGAGGAGACTTCCATAAGAACTTCCCTTTGGAGATAAAGGACTGTGCCAGGGAGAGTATAGTACCTCAGAAAGGAGGGTCAAAACTGATGAGGCAGCCTCACGGCCACCCTTGGATCTGCCTGCTCCTGCACACGCCCCTTTACCATTGAACTCTCCCACAGTAAGAAGACCTGGACTTAAAGCGCTCGATCGTGTAGTGTGTCATGTGCCAGCAACATCCTACTAGAAGGTGCAGGCAAGAAGATCAGGGGTTCAAGGTCATGTCCCCCCTACAGACCAAGTTTGAGGCCAGCCTGGGCTTTGTGCAAGTGAGATTCTGGCTCAAAAAGGGGCTGAGGTACATCTAGGGAGTTTGTCTCAATAAGGTGTCTGCCAATTGAGCATGAAGACCTGACTTTGAGTCTCCAGTACCCACATAAGGAGCCAGGCAGAAGGCTGGGGTGAGCCTGGGAGAGTCAGGAGGACTGTGGCGCTCAAAGAGCAAGGCTGGCCTAGGCAGGCGAGACCCTGCTTCAAAATATAAGGCCAATGGGGCTGAAGAGATGGGTCAGTGGTTAAGAGCACTAGCTGATCTTCCAGAGGTCCTGAGTTCAAATCCCAGCAACCACATGGTGGCTCACAACCATCTGTAATGGGATCTGGTGCCCTCTTCTGGGGTGTCTGAAGAGAGTGACAGTGTACTCACATAAAATAAATAAATAAATAAATCTTTTTAAAAAAGGGGGGGCTCTTGCAATATAATCATGAGGACCCTCAGAGTTTGAATCCCACCACCACGTGGTAAGCAGTATCTTACATATATGCCTCTAACCACAGCTCTCAAGAGGGTGGAGACAGGAAAGTTGGGGCAACTGAAGCCCAGGTTCAGGGGAAGATCCTGCCTCACAGGAATAGACAGAGTGAGTACATTTGACATCCCTCCTCTGACCTCTACACTCACACCCAGAGAGACAGACATTCGTGCGTCTCTTGCATGCATGCGCGCGTGCACACACACACACACACCTACATACAGAGGTAAATACATTTTAAAAAATAAGGGAGCTGGGCATGGTGGTATACAACTTTAATCCCAGAACTCAGAAAGCGGCAGGAGGATCTCTTCAAGTTAAGGCCAGCCTGGTCTACCAAAGGGAGTTCTAGGCTAGATAAGGCTAGATGGTGAGACCCTCTCTCAATAAATAAGTGAACATACAAACAGGGCTGGAGAGATGGTGAGGTGGCCAGGGCCCCTGGCTTTCTTCCAGAGGACCTGAATGTCATTCCTAGCCCACAGGTGACTCGCGTGTGTCTGTAACTCCATTTCCCAGGAACCCAATGCCTATTCTATCCTCCGAGGGCACCAGACATGCCCATGGTGCATGGGCACAGGTGTGGGCAAAACGTGCATGCATGTAAAAACGTGTGTGGGAGTGATGGAATAAAATTTTTAAAGGGGGGGGGTAGCCAATGAGATGGCTCAGTGGGTAACGGCACTTGCTGCCAAGCCTTACAACCTGAGTCAATCCCTGAGATTTACACAGTAGAAGGATCTGAGAACTGACTCCTACAAGCTGTCCTCTGACCTCCACATGCATACACACACACACACACACACACATACATACATACACATACACATATACACATACACACACACACACAAAATAATGTGGAGAGTCAATGAGAAAGACAACTGATTATTATTTGCTTGTCCCACCCCTAAATAAAAAGATAGCAGGGGCTGGAGAGATGGCTCAGCAGTTAAGAACACTGGTGGTTCTTCCAGAGAATCCAGGTTCAATTCCCAGCACCCACCTGACAGCTCACAACTGTCTGTGAATCTAGTTCCAGGGGATCTGACACTCCCATATATGCAAGCCAAACACTAATGCACCTAAAAACAATTATGAAGAAAAAGATATATTTTTAAAAAGAGCTGAGTGGTGGTGGACCATGTTTTTCGTCCCAGCACTCAGGAGGCAGAGGCAGGAAGATCTGTGAGTTCAAGTCCAACCTGGTCTGCAGAGCAAATTCCAGGACAGCCAGGGCTGCCCAGAGAAATCCTGTTGGGGGAAAAAAAAACACCTAAACTCAGTTGGTAGGCCATTTTCATCACAGATGCTTCAGTCTCTCCCAAGAGACAAACAAGGAACTAGAGGGATGGCTCAGTTAAGAGCACTGACTGCTCTTGCAGAGGACCCAGGTTTGATTCCCACCACCCACACTGTGGCTCAAAACCATCTGTAATTCCAGTTCCAGAGGATCCAACACCCCCTTCCTGTCTCCTAGGGCACTGCATACACATGATGTTCATACATTCAGCAAAATACCTATCTACATATAATTAATTCATTAGCCATTAAATTGATTAATTAATCGAGCTGGGCAGTGGTGGTGCACGCCTTTAATCCCAGCACTTGGGAGGCAGAGGCAGGCAGATTTCTGAGTTCGAGGCCAGCCTGCTGGTCTACAGAGTGAGTTCCAGGACAGCCAGGGCTACACAGAGAAACCCTGTCTCGAAAAACCTTAAAAAAAAAAAAAATCAATAAAGATGCCAGTCATGGTGGTGCACATCTTTAATCCCAGGATTCAGAAGAAGCAGGCAGATCTCTGTGAGTTTGAGGCCAGCCTGGTCTACAGAGTAAGTTCCTGGACAACCAGGGCTGCAGAGAGAGATGCCCCCTCAAAACACAAAAGGAACAAAGATGTGAAGTGAGAATGGAGGAGACTGTTCTAACAGGGTTTAGGGAGCAGATGCAGGCATAGCTAACAGAATGAACAAACAATGGGCGCTTCTGAAGTGTTAACCCACATAGATGGGGTTACAGCATGAAGGCAGGAAGTTAGACAGGACTTCCCAACAGAGATGAGGGATAGGGGGCTGACATTTCCAAGTGGATCTCTGTCAGGACTTCATGAATAGGAGGCAGGTGGGCTCTGGAGCCTTCTCACAGCCGTTTTCCTTGTGCTTCAGGAGGCTCTGCCTGGGCTCATCTGGGACCTGGGCCAGCAGCTGGGAGACCTGACTCTGGAGTCTGGTGGCCTGGACCAGGAGAGTGGGCGCAGCTCAGGTGAGGGGATGGGGTCTCTCCAGGACACCCCAGTTTTTCTCAGTATCCTCTATCTCTGCAGTCCCTCTCTCCCAGACAAATCTCTTCCCTTCCCCACCCCAGCCCCCTAATTGTCTCAGCTTCTTCCTGGACTCCAGGCTTCTATGAAGACCCCAGTTCTACAGGAGGCCCAGATTCACCACCCTCCACCTTCTGCGGGGACAGTGGCTTCTCTGGATCTGGCTCCTATGGACGCCTGGGTCCCTCGGACCCCCGGGGCATCTATGCCAGCGAGAGACCCAAGTCCTTAGGTACGGCAGATGGGTGGGCCCTGTGACAGAAGATAGCTTTGAACATAAAATTGGGTCCAATTTGGACTCCCAGTTCTGGCTGGAACTGTCAGTCTTGGTGGAGTTTTAGTGTCTTCCTTCCATTAATTAATTAATGGGTCCTAAGAGTGTTTACATCACCAGATATTGTGGTCTGCACCTTTAATCCTAGCACTCAGGAGGCAGAGGCAGGCAGAGCTCCGAGTTCCAGGCCACCGAGACTCCCTAATCTCCCTCTCTCTGTGTCTCTCTGTGTCTCTCTGTGTCTCTCTGTCTCTGTCTCTGTCTCTCTCTCTCTCTCTCCTTCTTCTTCTTGACAGGTCCTCTCTATTATATAGCCCTGCTGTCTTGGAACTCACTATATAGACCAGGCTGGCCTCAAATTCACAGAGATCCACCTGTCTCTGCCTCCCAAGTGCTGGCATTAAAGGTTCCCACCACCAAGCCTGGTCTCAAGAGGGGGTTGTTTTAGAAAGCCTCACTGAGCTCCTGACCCCTGACGTTTGAGGGAAATGAGAGGAATAGGCCAAACTGACATTCTGAAGAACAGGCCAGGAAGCAGAAATCACAAATGCAAGGCCCTGGGGCCAGAGCCTGGCAATTTTGGGCATCTAGGAGATCAATGTGGCTACAGATATAGGGATATGGATGTGCAGTGTAAGCAGTGGGTCAGAGGTCAAAGCAAGACAGGTAATGGAGACTTGAAGGGATTTTGTCATCAACCATGTAGGAGGGGATGAGTGAGGGTGGGTCTTCAGGGAGGATGGGGTGGGAGGGGCGTGGCTTGTCCTATCCAGGCCCGGGGTGAGGTGGGGAGGGGAGAGAAGCCTTGATTTTATTCTAGTCTCTATGTAGCCCTGGCTGACCTGAACTCCCTGTGTAGATCAGGCTGGCCCTGGACTTGCAGCAGTTCTGCCCTCAGTCTCTCCGTGTTGGAAGTGTTGGCAGGTGTGGGTCTCCACACCCAACTTAACTGTTGTTTGAGACAGGCTCTCACGTAGCTCAGGCTGGCCACAGACTTGCTATGTAGCTGAGGGCGACCTTCAATTCCTGATCCACCTACCTCCATCTGCCCTGTGCTGAGACTACAAGCTTGTACCAGTATGCCCAACTTGTTTTATTCTCTTTTTGGTGGGAGTGGGGGCCAGGGTGGAGTCTCCAACATGCTGAGTAACTGAGCATGGCCTCCATCTCAGTTTTGTGATAGATCACAGACGTTCACCACATAGTCTGTTATTTAATCTATTTATTTTACACTATTAACTTGCTACATAGCTCAGGCTGGCCCAGGACTGGAGGTGATCCTCAGCTACTTCGAATTCTAGGCTAAAAAAGGCCTTTGAGAATCCCTCCTTTCTCTTCCTCTGCCTCTCTTCTGCAGGCGACGCCAGTCCCAGCGCTCCCGAGTCCGTGAGTGCCCGGGTTGCAGTGCCTCGATCCTTCTCAGCTCCCTATCCAACGGCAGCGGCGGGAGCTGAAACTTGCTCGTCCGCGGAACGGCGGGCTCGTGCCGGGCCCTTCCTGACACCCAGCCCGCTGCACGCGGTGGCTCTGCGCAGCCCACGGCCAAGCGGACGCGTGCCATGTGGCTCCCCCGACGGGGCGGCCAGCCGGCCCCTGGACGGCTACATCTCGGCGCTCCTGCGCAGGCGCCGCCGCCGGGGGGCGGGCCAACCGCGCACAAGTCCGGGGGGCGCGGACGGGGGCGTGCGGCGCCAGAACGGCGCGCGCCCGCGGCCGCCCGAAGCGTCCCCGCCCCCCGGCGGCGTGCGACCCGCGCGGGAGCCGTCGACGGAGCGCGCCTGGGCTGCGGCGTGGGAGGCGGAGGTTCCACCTGAACCCGCGCCTCCGGCCGCCACGTCGCCGCCCTCCAGTCCGGCGGAGGGCCGCCTCGTGAAGGCACAGTACATCCCGGGTGCGCCCACGGCCTCCAGGGGCCTCCCGGGCCGCGCCGCGCGCCGCCGGGCCCCGCCGCTCACGCGAGGTCGCAGCGTGGAGCAGTCCCCGCCAAGGGAGCGGCCGCGCGCTGCGGGCCGTCGGGGCCGCCTAGCAGAGCCGTCAGGGCGTCGGGGATCGCCGAGGGCGCGCAAAGCGGCGCGCTCACAGTCTGAGACCAGTCTACTGGGCCGCGCGCACGCCGCTCCGCCGCCCAAGTACCCCACGGCCGAGCGAGACGAGCCCCGACCGCCCCGGCCCCGTCGTGGCCCAGCGCCCACGCCGACGGTCCAGGCCTGCCGTCGGTGGCGCTCCACGGCTGAGATCGACGCGCCGGATGGCCGCCGCGCCCGAGCCCGCGTGCCCGCGCCTCGCGGCCCCGCACCCTCACCGTCCGCGCCCCCGCGCCGGCTGCTGTACGGTTGTGCAGGCAGCGACTCCGAGTGCTCAGCGGCAGGGCGGCCCGTGCCGCTCGGCCGTCGGATGCCGTCTGGATGCGCACCCGGAGGCTATGGCGAGAGCGAGTCGAGCGCCAGCGAGGGCGAGTCGCCCGCCTTCAGCTCTGCCTCCAGCGACTCCGACGGCAGCGGAGGTCTCGTGTGGCCGCAGCAGCTGGTGGCGGCCGCCGGGGCCTCCCCAACGGGGCCCGGGGGTGCTGCGGGCGGGGGGACTCCCGCGGGTCCCGCCAAGGTCTTCGTGAAGATCAAGGCATCACACGCGCTGAAAAAAAAGATCCTCCGTTTCCGGTCGGGTTCTCTGAAGGTCATGACAACTGTGTGAGTTGGGGAGGGATGGGCTTGAACTTCACCTCCATGGCCTCCGCACCCCTACACTTCTCATCCTCCAACCCCCTCCATACCCACCTTCCAAAGACCACCGGTTTTCTCTGCTTCCAAAGACCCTTCTCACTCACTGCCCGCCGTCCATAGCCTTCCTGGAGAGGCTGCCCGTCTTCCCTGCACTGAGAGGCGCCCAGATTGTTCCAGTACCGCTGGTTTTCAAAGCCTTGAACCAGAAGGCGCCCCTCCGTGGGTCACACTCTCCCCATCTGTACAATGGGTGTCCATGTATGCAAATGCAGTAATTCCGTTCGGGTCTGCCCTCTCCCACCCCGTTTTAATTTTAGAAGCTTAGTCTGTTCTCTCTCCACTTCTCTCACATAGCCTTCTCATTCCTCTTTTCCTTGCCCAGATAGGGCTCCCTTCTCATTCACAAAGTGCCCCCTCCATGTCCCTGGACCCTTAGGATATCCCCTGGGGCCCTCAAGTCAGAGACCATCTGACTCAGGTTATGCCTACAGAGTGCCCTGGAAGAGGAAGTGGCACTGTCTTAGGGGCTTTGAGGGTCAAGTAGGAGTTGCCGACACCTGGAAAGGACTCTTTCTGCTCCATCCCTGGACAGTCATGGAGGATTGGGAGGTTAGAGAGAGCAAGGAAGATGGTTTCAATCTCGTGCCTCTCCCCCACGAGGAGTGGGGGAGGCTGAATGACCCTCAGCTGTTCCAATCCAGTGGGTTTTTTTAATTTGTTTTTTTTGATTAAAAAAAATTACTGTATTTATTATGACAATGGTGACTCCCCAGTGCGTGGGGGGCCAGATCCTGTGTGTTTCTCTAACCTCTTTGTAAATAAATGCACAATGTTACATATCCCCTGGGTTCTCCTTCTGCATTGAATGGGAGCTCTGTCCCCTTTTCTTCCAACCTGCATGTATGTTTGCTCTGGCAGTGAGCAGAGCCAGGTAGTGGAACGTCACTCCATGGCCACTTTTATTTTTTTCAGCGACTCTGACCTTCTGGTTATATTTGGACGTTGTTATGTATTCCTAAGAAGGGCAAGTCAAGATCAGGGCTGGTGCTATGTCTCAGTGGGTCAAGCGCTTGCTGTGCAGGGGTGGGGACGTGAGTGCTGGTCCTCAGATCCCTTGGAAAGCCTAACTCACTAGTGTTCATATGTGTGCCTATGGAGCTGTAGGAGGCAGAGACAAGAGACTCCCTGAAAGCGCAAAGGCCAGGCCGGCCACCCTGGTAATTGAAGTGGTAAACAACAGACTGTGGTCGGGTAGAAGGCCAGGACCGACACCCTAGATTATCCTCGGGCCTCCACACATGAATCATTGTGCATACCTCACACATCACATACACATTAAATAGTTATGAAGTCATCATGTGTGAGCATGAAGACCTGAACGAGGATCACCTAGGAAAAGCCAAGGAGGTAGAGGTGAGCAGATCTCCAGCCTGGTCTACATAGTGAGTTCCAGGCCAGCCTGGGCTGCATAACCCTGTCTCAAAATAACATTTATAAATAATAACAACCACCCTGTATAACTGAGACGGGGTGACTGAGCAGCCTGAGCTGGCCATGAACTTATGTAGCCCACATTGGCCTGGAGCCGGAGGTCCTCCTGCCTCAGCCTCTGGATTTGGAAACACAGGCCTGCCTCGATGTATCTTCCAGTCACCTTCATGGCAGGAGATAGGGGGATGATGGCTGTGTTATTTTTGTGTCTATTTTTCCCCCTTTCCTTCTCTCTCTTGCTCCCGCCCTGCCTTTTTTTTATTACTAGTATTATTGTATGCAATTACACTAGAGTTGTCTTCAGACACCCCATAAGAGGGCATCAGATCTCACTACAGATGGTTGTGAGCCACCGTGTGGTTGCTAAGATTTGAACTCATGACCTCTGTAAGAGCAGTCAGTGCTCTTAACTGCTGAGCCATCTCACCAGCCCCCTTTACTTTCTATTCTTATGTGTACAGGTATTTTGTCTGCATGTATGCCTGTTGCCTACAGAGGCTAGAAGTCATCTCCTGGAACTGAACTATGGCCCTTTGAAAGAGCAGCCAGTGCTCTAACCACTGAGCCATCTCTCTAGTTCCTATTTCTCTGCCTAGGCACATCCTTCTGTGTGGGATTTAGTCCTTGAATTTCCTCTTAATGTGAATTGCCTCTTTGTGGCCTTTCCACGTTTTTTGCTATTGGTTAATCCCAGAGACTATGCCCATTTCATTGGGTAAATAGACACCTGGAGAGGTCATTCCTAGCTCTGGTCACAAGGCCTTAGGACAGTCAGGGTTTGGATCCAACCTCTGCCTGCTTCCACAATGAGAAGAGTGGGATGTGTGTGTCTGTCTGGGTATGTTCCTTACAACACTGAGAGAAAAGAGTCCAGATCTGTGCTCGTCTCTAGCACATGCTTGGGACGGGGGTGGGGTGGGGGGAGACGGCACAGTAGGGAACAAAAGAGAGTCCCTGCCCCACTGTAGTGGGGACAGAGGAGACAATAGGGAATGATGGGATGGGGTGTGGCTCAGTGGGTAGAGCATATGTGTGGCATAAATGAAGGCCTAGGCTCCAGCTCGGCACTCAGAAACCAGGTGTGGCCTGCACATCTGTAATCTGAGCACTTGGGAGGTAGAGGCAAGGGGATCTGACATTGAGGCACATCTTCTGTTACTTGATGAGCTTGGAGTTAGCCTGGGCTACATGAAACTCATAGAAGGGTAACTAAGAACATGGATGATAGATGGGTGTTGAGAGCCTGGGAGCTGGAGGTGCCTCTCTGAAGCAGAACAGTTCTCCTCAGCACTAGGGTGTGCATTCCATGTTAGTCTCAAAAGTTTTTCCTTGTTGGTCCCTGGGGGATATTTGTTCCACCCAGGAGGAGGCTGAGGTCAGAAGGGGGAAGGGATTTGGCTCCACAGGCACTTAGAGATGCTCGAGATAACTGGGAATGGTTATTCTGCTCCGTCCCAGCCGCTCTGAACTCTCTGTGTAACTGAGGATGGCCTTGAACTCCTGATCCCCCTGACCTCCGTCTCCTTGTGGTGGGATCTGGGATGGTAGGTGTGTACCCCTAAGCATGTCTTCCCCACCTCTCTCTTTATATATGTGTCTTTGAAACGGGGTCTCATCCTGTAGACAGGCTGGCATTGATCAGGCAATCCTCCTGCCTCAGCCTTTTGAGGTATTGCAGCTGTGTGCCCATTCCACACCTGGCTAATGGCCATACCCTTAATGCTGCCTTTCTCAACATGTCTGCTATGCTCATCTCTTCCTTGGTTCCAGGAAGAGATCTTTGGGCAGGGGTGGGGGTGACTTAAAAGTTGAGAGGAAACTTGAGGACAGCAGCTAGGCATGATCAACGTACCTGTTGTGCCAGTGCTCAAAAGACAAGCAGAAGAATTGTTTTAAATTTGACCGGCCTAGACTACATGACGAGTTGCAGGGCTGGGGAACTGGGCCTCACCAGCCCCATGGGACCTTTCCTGGTTTCCTCCTCCTCCTCCTCCTCCTCCTCCTCCTCCTCCTCCTCCTCCTCCTCCTCCTCCTCCTCCTCCTTCTCCTTCTCCTCCTTCTCCTCCTCTTCCTCCTCCTCCTCCTCTTCCTCCTCTTCCTTCTTCTTCTTTTTTTTGGTTTTTTGAGATAGGGTTTCTCTGTGTAGTCCTGGCTGTCCTGGAACTCACTCTGTAGACCAGGCTGGCGTGCGCCACCACTGCCCGGCGGTTCCCATCCGCCTTAAACTTGCTGTGGTTGCTGGGAATATGGCTAAGCAGTTAAGACTGTCTGCTCTTGCAGAGGGCCTGGATTTGATTTCCAGCACCCACATGGTGGCTCACAACCATCTGCAACTCCACTTACAGGAGATCCAGCATCTTCTTCTGACCTCTGCAGTCACCAGGCACACAAGTGGTGCACAGACAGACATGCAATGCAAGCAAAACACACTCATAAAATAAAAACCATGTTTTAAATAATAAAAATTAAGCTTTGGGGATAGGAGAATGGCTCAGTGGTTGAGAATACTTTCTGTTCTTGCAGAAGTCCTGGGTTTGGTTCCCAGCACCCACATGATGGTTCGTAACCATTCATAGATACCTGTATGGTGCACATACATAATACATACAGAGAAGCAAAACACTCATATACATAAAATAAATCTTTAAAAAGTGAAAAAAAATTGGTATGTAGCCAAGACTGGCCCCATGCTGAATCCTGGAATTACTGGTATGTGGTACCTGTAAATGGGAATCCCTTTACCAACTAAAATATACCCCCACTCCCCTCCCCCACTCCCCCTTTTAGGCTGTTTCACTGTACAGCACCAGTTGAGATGGAACTCTCTTTGTAGTACAGGCTATCCCAGAATTTCCAGTCCTCCAGGCTCATTATCCCCAGTTGCCCAGATTACAGGTACCCTGGGACTTGGTTTTGGACAAAATCCTGGCAACTTCTCTACAAGGAACATATTGGCGGGGTCAGAGACAAAACGCAGAAGCCAGATGAGGAAGCCAGGAAAATAGTGAGGCTGGACTGAGGTTGTGGGAAGAAACTGGATTCTGGACTTGCTTTAAGTTGCTTAATGATTAAGGACTTGGAGATGGCTCAGCTGGAAGATGGCCTTTGTCACCAAGCCTCCGGTCCCGAGTTCCACCCTGGCGCCCACATGATAGGAGGAGAGAACCGAGGCTCACAAGGTGATCTTCGAGTTCCACACCAAGGCTGTGGCACAGGCACACACCTCCCATACACATAATAAATAAGTACAACGTAAATATATATTTAAATAATAAAGAGCCAGCTGAGGTCTGCAGATTAGGATGGAGCTGGAGGTTACCCAGGCCGTGTCAGTCTGTCCTCCATCTTCCTTTCTCTAGCCTTTGGTCGCGAGACGGGGTC
Organism: Arvicanthis niloticus; assembly: GCF_011762505.2. Classification (NCBI taxonomy): domain Eukaryota; kingdom Metazoa; phylum Chordata; class Mammalia; order Rodentia; family Muridae; genus Arvicanthis; species Arvicanthis niloticus. Next base: position 25,636,097 of record NC_133437.1, read on the forward strand.
GTCACCCCTGTCTTTCCAGCTTTAAATAAGTTGGGTTTCTTCCCCAGTGGCGGCCTAGGCCAGATCCGGGGATGAAAACCAGCTGCGGGAGGCGCCGAGCTCGGCGCGCGCCCAGGCCCCTCCTAGGCGCCGGCAGACACTGCTCTTTGGCTCCCCTCCCCCTCCCGCAGCCCCGGCCCCGGGCCCTGGCACGTCCGGCGCGCCTGATACTTTCCAGATGTGGGCCGTGTTCTTCCAACCTGGCCCTGTGAGCCCACGAGGGAGGGGGCAGGGAGCCAGAATTCTATACTCCCAACTCCAAAAAGCTATCAGGGTGGCTCTGGCTTGTCATCCCAGCTCCCTTGGAATGGCTGATGCAGGAGGGTCGCAAGTTCAAAGCCTGCCTTGGCCACAGAGAAAGTTCAAGACCAGTCTGGCGCAACTATAGGAGAATCTCAAAATGAAAAAGCAAAAAGAGGGCCGTGGGATGCAGCTCAGTGGTAGAGCTCTTGCTTAGCACATGTGAGACTTTGGATTCTATCCCCAGTACTGGCAGGTGGGAATTATCAGAGGCTAGTATCTTTTCCTCACTCGTTTGGCTTCCCAAGCCAGGCTGTGAAAACCGAATTAGGGTTGTTGAGCTGTCTGCAAAAGAAACGCCTCTCCTTACTCTGCCACTTCCCAGGATTCCAGCATCCCAGAGAGCCAGAATGAAAAGGAACGTCAAACTCCGCCTGCACAACCCTACAGGCCACGCCCCATCCAACACACCCCACAAAGCCCCGCCCTTGGCCACACCCACAGCATGCTCGCTCCCTGTAGGCACCGCCACCGCCGTGTGGTCCAGCGGGGAAGGCTCCCTCTGTCTCTCTTGTCTTTTGGCCGGCTTGACTCGGTCTCTGAGAGTCTGTCTCCAAGTCTCAATCTGTGTATCTGTCTCCTGTGACCTTTCCTTGTGTGCATCCCATCTATCCTGCGTGTCTGTCTCCGAACTTAGTTCTCCTGTTTCTCCCTGCACTTCTCACCTCTCTCTGAAGTTCTGTCCCATTTTCTGTCCTCTTCACTCTGATCCTTCACTTCTTTCGCCTTCCTAGGAAGCCATCTCCCTCTCTTATCTTTCTCTGGTCCCTCAGATCTCCAGTTTCTATCTTTGCAGAGCGGACGAGGACGCCTAGTTTTCGCTGCTTCTGCTTGCGCTCCTCCAGCGACTTTGGCTCACGGGCGCCCCCATGCGGCCATCATGAAGGCCTTGATGGCGGCGAGGGTGAGCGCCCAAGCAAGCGATGTTGTGGTGTCGCACGCGACATCCAGAGGTGGTGCGACCCACGCCAATGTAAGGGCACGCCTCAGAGGTTGTGTGGGACGCCAGGAGATGACGTGTGACTGTGTGACAAGGTGAGATTAGGAATGACAAGAAGGGATTGAGTGGGACTGTCAGAGTAGGTGTGATGTGTGCCTAACCATGTGACACTTTGAGTTTAGCGGTGAGACTGTGGGCCACTGTGTTTGGCATCAGATCTGAGAGAGGAACTGCCTGAAGAGTGTTCGTAAATAAATCTGACCATACGTAAGGGAGGCTACGCGAGTTACAGGAACAGAGTGAGTCAGGGGAGGCTGGGATGCCCAAGTGATGGAATGAGTCAGTAATGCAGGAGGGAGGCTCGGCCGAGGGACCTAGTGTGGCCAACTGTGTGGATGTGAGACAGTGTGTCTGCCACACTGGTGGGTCCTGAGAAACTGGGTGACCACGTGTGACGCTGAGAGATTGACTTGCTTTTGTGACTGCCTGTGCAAAGGTGTGTGGTTCTTCCGGGTGGCAGAGGTAAGGTTACAGGGTCTGCGGGACAGAATGCTGAATGAGGAAGAGAGAGACAGTATGTGAGAATGACAAGCGTTTGTGGTACAGACTTCGAGGCCCAGCAAATGCTATGTCCACGACGGTGTGTGTGTGCGTGTGTGTGTGTGTGTGCGCGCGTGTGTGTGTGTGTGTAAAACACCATGCTATCGAATGTCAACAATGTATGACACCAAAAGACACTGTGCCGCTATGACAGTGATGACATATGACAGTGTAGGGGGAAGCAAAACATGAGCCACTGTGTATCAGGAAATTGACCAGGAATAAATGTGACCACACAAAGGCACCCCCTGGAAAGAAAACCACATGGTTCTGTGTCACACTAGGCACTGGAGCGCTTGGCAGAGAGGCTGCACGAGTATGTAGATGTGTGAGACTCGGAGATAGTATGAATGAGAACTTCAGAAGCTAAAACTGCACTTGTAGGTAACAATGTATACAGTTGACTCTCTAAGATACCTGCCTGACCGTGCAATGATGCCAGCTCTGCAGTGAGAAATCATGAGTGACAGCAGTGGGCAGGTATATTGAGACCTTTGTCATTGTGTGTTGGGGGGCATTACTTAATGACCCAGCAAAGTAGAGTGCATCCCTATGTGAGCAACTTTTGAGTGTGAGTCTGTGTGCTGCAAGAGGGTCATTGTGATGGGGTGAGGCTGCTGGTTTGAAGGCCTGTGAAGGAATGAGAGGCTGCATGGGAAGAGGAGAGGCTTGTGTGCCCGAGCGTATACACCTGCAGGGCCCATCTTTTAGTGCAAGTGTGACAGAGACTCCAGAGAAAGACATGCTGGAAACAGGAATGACTGAAAAACAGAGAGAGAGAGAGAGAGAGAGAGAGAGAGAGAGAGAGAGAGAGAGAGAGAGAGAGAGAGAGAGAGAGAACGATGATGGGAAGATACATTATTGTAAGGAGAGGACTCAGACAGACTCAGGGCATGGAGACAGGTGGTGCCTAGGAGGAGAAGGCGGTCCTGAAGGGCTGCACCCCAGGGGAGGGGGCGGGGCTGGGAAGGGGACTAGCTGCTGCCTCTGTCAGCCTCTGTCACCCGCCAGCCATCCCAGCCCTGAGCTGCAACAGGTAGGTAGGAGGCTCCTGTCCGGGTCCCAGTAGCTGCGTAGATGGCCACTATCTGTCTGTGTGGGATTGAATGAGTGCATGGATGAATGAGAGAAGCAATGACTTTATACTTCCGTGTGTCTCCATCTCCCCCTCTGTCCTTCTGTCTGTGCCTCCCAATCTCTCTCCTCTCTCCTTGCTCCGTTTCCTTTCTAACCCTGCCATGTCCCGCTCTGTCCAGGTTTCTCCCCTCCCGGCTCCGGCTCCCTATCTCCTGCGTTCCTGCTCCGTCGGTAGCTCCCTCTACCCCTCCTTTGTTCCTCTCCCCTGTCCTCTTCCTTATCATCTCTCTCCCAGTATCTCTATCTGCATCCTCAGTCCATTTTCCCTCTTTATGCCTGTCATTTCTATCACTGTCCCTCCCTTGGCTTTTCCACTTGTCACCCTCTCTGCCCCTCTGCATGGCTGGCTGGGTTGGCTTGCCCCAACCCTCTCCTCTGCCTGCTAATGAGCAGAGGAGCCTTTGAGGCAGCCAGGGCTGGGGAGGGGGTGAGTCCCTGAGGGTGGCAGAGGGGGCAGCTGCTGCTGAGGCCCTAATGAGGCCTCCTCTGTGCCCCTCCCGCCGAGATCTTAATTCTCAGTTCTCCCTGGAGTCGCTGCTAATTGGCCTGGGGAAGGGCCCCCCTTCTTGGCTCAGGCTTTATCCCCCAGGGGGTGAGGGCACCTGGATCAGTAGATTCTGATCAAGCACCTGTGGCCCTGTCCTTCTGGCCCTCCCTCCTCCACCTGCCTCTCAGCCTCCCATCCTGTGCCTCCATCCCTCCTTTCTTCCCCAGCCCCTCTGCTCTTCCTCCGGCAGCCTCGTGATACCTCCATCAGGGCACCCCTCCATCCTCCTGTCTTCTTGAGTCGTCACCCTTTCCTCTACCTGTCTCTGGAATCCCATTCACTCATAGTCCCAACCACTTCTCCTGTTACTGGGTCACACCACCCCTTCTCACATACTCCCCGGGGGATCCAGAGTGTTCCAGCCCCCAGTCCACACTCCTGCCAGGCATTTAACCCCTTTCTTGCTGCAGCCATGTCCAACAACATGGCCAAGATCGCTGAGGCCCGCAAGACGGTGGAGCAGCTGAAGCTGGAGGTGAACATCGATCGCATGAAGGTGCACAGACCGATGGGGAAATAGGTTGAGGGTCTGCTTTAGGCTCCGTTGAGGGCCGAGAGTGGCACTGACTCGGGATGGGAAGGTGGGGCTCGGGCCGGGGGCGTGGTCAGTCGAGGCGTGGTTAGGTCACTGGGCGGGGATTTGAACGCTCCCCAGGGACCAAACCAGGGCGGGTCAACTGTAGCTCTATCTCTCGCCTGCAGGTGTCGCAGGCGGCAGCCGAGCTTTTGGCTTTCTGCGAGACGCATGCTAAGGATGACCCACTGGTGACTCCTGTCCCCGCCGCCGAGAATCCTTTCCGCGACAAGCGACTGTTTTGCACCCTGCTCTGAGCCCTCAAGACAGCTTTATCTTCCCCGAAGAAGTATGAATCCAATAAACTTGGTGACTTGGTGATGCCTGCACTGTAGGGGAAAACGAGGCACGGGCAGAACGTGGGGGCCGCTTTGGTGGGGAGGCTGCGTCCGTCTCTTCTCTTTCTTTCTTTCTGAGAGTGTGTGGAGAGCTGTGTGGATGGCGAAGCATTGCAGCCCCTCACGAGATGAGTACGTAATGTAGCCTGCTTCTTTTTTTCATTTTCCCATCAGCTTGAGAACATCTGCATGATAGCCATTTCACTGCTGTTAGAACTGAAGGTCCCCTTCTCAGTTATACAGCTGAGAGGTCCCGACTGAGGCACCAACTTTAAGTTCCCTGGAGCCTCGGCTGCCTCATGTCTTCCATTTCCTCCTGGACGGGATTTACAGGCCTCTCTGCTCATCCCCTGAAGAAGCCATCCAGGTTTCACATGGTGTTGCCCATACCTCTGGCTTATTTTAAAAACAAATTTTTTTGATGATTTCTTTTTATTTTTTTTTTATATGTTTGTGTATGGGTATATGCACATGAATGCAGGTGTCCAGAGTGGCCAGAAGAGGAGAGGGTGTCAAATCCCCCTAGAGCTATTGTTAGAGGGACTCTGAGCTGTTATGTGGGTGCTAGGAACCGAACTCTGGTCCTCTGGAAGAACAGTATGTGTTTTTAACTACTGAACAAATTCTCCAGAAACACCAACACGAAGCCCTCATGTCCCTCCGTGAAAGGCTCTCATTTCCTAGCCCTAGGTGTCTTGGAACTTGCTTTGTAATCCAGGCTGGCCTCAAACTCACAGAAATCTGTTTGCCTCTGCTTCTGGAGTGCTTGGCTTCCCCATGCCCCTTTTTAGGTACTGGGGATTAGAACCCAGGGTAAACAAGCAATTTACCACTGAGCCACGCCCTCAGCCCCTCACTGGGGGATTCTAGGCAGGGGCTCTACCACTGAGCCACGCCCCCAGCCCCTCACTGGGGATTCTAGGCAGGGGCTCTACCACTGAGCCACGCCCCCAGCCCCTCACTGGGGATTCTAGGCAGATGCTTCCTGTTAAACCATTTCACCAGTCGTCATTTTACTGTACATTTTACTGTACATTACTTTTTCTTTCTTTCTTTTTAATTTTGTTCTTTTTGTTTTTTTCAAGACAGGGTTTCTCTGTGTAACCCTGGCTATCTATAAAACTTGCCCTATAAACCAGGCTGGCCTCAAACTCAGAGCTCTGCCTGCCTCTGCCTCCTGAGTGCTAGAGCCACCACATTTGGCTCCTTTCTTAACGTAGAGACCAGGTTTCACTGAGAAGCCAGGGTTGCAGGCCTGTGGCACCAGGCCTGGTCCTCTGTAACTTCTGTCTTCAAGCACTGACCTTGTTCTTAATCCATCCACCTATTTACTCTTCTGAAACATCCCTGGAGCCTTCCTGACTTGGACGATGCTGGGGATATGACTGTGGCAGAGACAGCCTTGGTTCTGGGGATCTAGATGCTGCCTCCACCAGGCAGAGATGAGGTGAGAGAGTTCAGAAAGAGAGGGAAAGAGAGAGGGGGAGGGAGGGAGGGAGGGAGGGAGGGAGGGAGGGGGAGAGAAAGAGAGAGAGAGAGAGAGAGAGAGAGAGAGAGAGAGAGAGAGAGAGATCCTGACTTTAATTCAAGCTTTTAGGAGGCAGGGGCAGGCAGATCTCTGAGTTCAAGGTCAGCCTAGTCTACTGAGTGACTTCTTCCAGGACATCCAGGGCTACACAGAGAGGAAAACCTTGTTCGAAAAACCAAACAACAACAAAAACAAAACAAAATCCAAAAACAAACAAAAACACAAAAGAGAAAGTCCTGTCATTAGATGACAGAGGGAGAAACAAATGAAGGACTCAATGTTCAGGAGCTCCCTCTGCACCCCTCCTGCTGCTAGCTTAATTTGGGGTCCTGTGGGCTCTAATTCAATTTGGGGTCCTGTGGGCTGCAATTCAGCCATTTTTTCTTAGCTGTGAGGACCCCTGTTCTATTTCCCAGTACACACTCTAGAGCAGTGTATATGTAGCTTGCGATTGTGGTTTGGAAGCTATTTTTGGCTTAGATGATGCTTAAACGTTCTTAATTTGGTTGTGACGCAGAAAGGACTTCTCATCAACATCCTTACTTCCGGCTTCCCTGAGGGTAAATTTTATTTCATATTTATTTATTTTTAGAGGCAATTTTTAAAAAGATGTATTTATGTATATGAATACACTGTAGCTGTCTTCAGACACGCCAGAAAAGGGTATAGGATCTCATTACAGATGGTTGTGTGCCACCATGTGGTTGTTGGGGATTAGATTTAGGATTGCTCCTAACCCCTGAGCCATCTCTCCAGCCCTCATTTATTTATTTTTAACATAGGGTTTTGCTATGCAGCCAGGCTGGCTTCAGACCCACTATCCTCTTGCTTCAGTCCTCTCTGAGTGCTGGGATTACTGGTATATGCCAACAAGCCTGAGCTTCCCTGCGATTTTATAAGGCTTCTGGGCTTTCCAGCTGGGCAGTGTCCCCACAATGCCCTATTGCATCCCTGTTGCATAACTTTTTCTTGAGAGGCACACATGAGCAAGTATTTGTTTATCAATGGCAGACGAAAGAAATGATTCTACCCGGATCTAGCTTGGGGACCCAATTAGTTTACTGAGGTCACTTACAGGAATATTGGTGACTCAAAGGCAGCCACATTACCAAAAAGCCCACCGAGGATAGTTAATGATGCAGGAAAACTGCATTCCTGGAGCTCCCAGCCCCCGGCTCCCTGGAAGAGTGTCTTCTACAGCAACTGTTTACTGCTTCCACACCTGTAAAGGGACTGCGGGAGTCTGAGGACTGAATGGTGGTTTTGGATTCAGTAAATGTACCGCCAAACAAATAAATCATTCTCCTCTGGAGTGTGTGCGTGCCTGTGTGTACACGTGGGTTGTGTGTGTTGTGGCTGCATTGAGTGTGTATGCACGATCATGTGTACATAGGTACATGTTTGTACATTGTACGTGTGTGTGTGTGTGTGTGTGTGTGCATACAGGTATGCAGTGTGTGTGTGTGTGTGTGCATACTGGTATGCAGTGTGTGTGTGTGTGCATATGGATTTTGAGACTTTCTGAATTTCCTGGGCCTTAAAGTTTCTTTTGTTTCCTGTGTCTTATGTGCCTCCCTCTGCCCTCCTGAGGAGAATGTTTTGGGTTGGAGAAACAGCTACGGAACAGTAGAAAGGAATCAGAGTTGCCATTCACCCTGGGGGCTGCTTAGGGACTTCTTACAGTGGAAATGAAAAAGGAAATGTTTCCATTGAAACTGGGGAGGAGGCTGGTGCAGTGGCTCTGGCAGTGAGGTGCTTGTCGCATGAACATAGGAGCCCCAGTTCAAGCCCTAGCAACCTTGTAACAAGCTGGGACTGGTGAAACTCAGTTGTAATCTCACTGCTGAGGAGGCAGAGACAGGGGCTGCTGACACTGGCTGCTCAGGAACTCTAGCTAAATCCATAAGCCCTAGGTCCCAGGGACGGACAGCATCTCAAACGAACAAACAAACAACCAGGGGAAAATCAGACGAGATTTATCTAGTTATCTATACTTTCACTGAATTCAAATCTACCCATTCCCTCCTCAGGCTCCCTTAGACACCACCCTGCTTCAGAGTCTGTTCTTTTTGCTGATGGAGACTGGACTTTCTGTCTCCTGAAGTGGCTCACTGGGCTTTCCTCCCCAGGAGGCCTTGCATGAGCCTGGTAAGTGCTCTGCATTTGCATCGGATTAGGGTCCCCTGGGCCCCAACTCTGAGCTTCCTGTCAAATGGAGGCCAGAGCAGCTGTAATTACATCTCGGTCCTGCTCCCACCTCTCAGCCCGCTCCAGTCTGGTTGCATCATGTCTGTTGGAGCCCCGAGGGAAAAGGGGGACAGTGAGAGAGCCAAGGATGAGCTGGGGGTAGGGGAAAGACTGGGAAAGGACACCTGGCAGAGCACAGGCCCCAAGGCTGCTGGATTGGCACAAATCCAGCCCTTCACAGCTTAGAACATGAGAGATTCTGGGCTCCCAGAACTGATGAACCCCAAGTTTCAGTTTATTTCCTTTTTTTTTTTTTTTTTTTACATTTGATGGAACATGCACCCGCGTGTGTGCGCGCGTGCGTGTGTGCGTGTGCGTGTGCGTGTGTGTGTGTGTGTGTTTGTGTGCGCACGCGAGTGTGTGGGAGTGTGCATGTGTATGGAAGTCAGAGAACAATTTGTGAGAGTTGATTCTCTCCTTCCACCTCATGGGTCCTGGGGATGAAACTGTTGGTGGCAGGTGCCTTTCCTGCTGAGCCATTTCACTAGCTCTTTAAAATCTCTCTCTCTCTCTCTCTCTCTTTCTTCCTCTCCCTTCCTCCCTCCTTCCCTCCCTCTCTCCCTCCATTCCTTCCTCCCTCTTTCTCTCTGGTCTTACTTTTACAATGTAGCCCTGGCTGGAACTCACTATGTAGCCCAGGCTAACACAGAAGTCATGATGATCCTTTTGTTCCTCTGCTCCTGAATGCTGGGATTACAGGTCGGAATTTTTTTCCCCTAAATTGGGATCTGGCTTTGTAGCTTCCCAAAGCTATTGTAGCTTCCCAAAGCTACTTGATCCCAATTTAGTATCAATTTTGTTTGCCTCAAGCTCCTAGCAATCCTCCTGCCTCCTTAGCTTCTCTGGTGCTGTGATTACAGACAAACTGTTATATCTGTTTTGTTTGTTTGTTTGTTTGTTTTTACAGTTTCTCACTCTGTAGCTCAACTGGCCTTGAACTCAGAGGAATCTTTCTGCCCCCCCACCCAAGTGCTGGGATTAGAAGTATAGACTCCACCAGGCTCTCACATTCCAGAGTCCTCCAGCCTTGTGAGAAAGGACCCTGGAGAGCCTAGACCAGTGGTTCTCACTTGCCTGCCTTGGGGCCACCGGGAAACACAGATATTTACATTACTGTTTGTAACAGTAGCAAAATTACAGTTATGAAGTAGTAATGAAGGTAATTTTATGGTTGGTGGTCACCACAACATTGGGAACCGTATTAAAAGGTCACAGAATTAGGAAGATTGAGAACCATTGGCCTAGACTGTTGGAATTTTGTGCCCTTCCTGACTGGACTCTGTGTGGTCTCCACTTCCTCCTGTACCTTGCTGGTTTGGGGGAGGCTGTTGGAAAGCTCTGGGGACTAGTTGGCAGGAGGGAAGTCAGGAGATGGGGGAGGGGGAATGACAGAAATTAGGAGGAGGCAGAAACCTGAAGTGGGGGCAGGGAGACAAGGCTAGTCCTAGCGTCACCAGACACCAGAAGCACTTGATTAATTCATCTCATTACCTTCACAACTCCCAGTGGCACTGTCTCTGGTCACCCCAGCTCTTTCCGGTCACCCCCAGCTCTGAGGTCAGCTTCGGGGGCCAGAATTTAGCTGGAGTCAGACACAGGCTGAGAGGTGGAGGCAGGGTGTGTATACGCCTAAGGAAGTGCCCCTCCCAATCTCTACCCCAGTACGCTGGTTGTCCATTCTCATGTCCAAGTTCTCCTGCTCTTCACTCCACGCCCCCTGAAGCAGTGCTGGCCTGGCTCTGGAGACCTGGGAGAAACGAAAAAGCCCAAAGCCCAATGGAGAAGGTCAGCCTGGAAGGGTCTAGAAACTTCTGGAAGCAGTGCTAGGGCAGGGTGAGACAAGACAGGCCCAAGAACAGGCACAGGCAGTGGGTAGCATATATGGAACACATGGGTGGTATGAGGCACAAACATGGTCCCAGGAAGGAAGGAGGGACCAAGGCGTCAGGGCAAGTGGGGTCTGCAGCAGGAGCTGACCCGGCTGGGATTTCCTTACCCAGGCTCTGCACACCACATGGCAGTACACACTGTCATTGTAAGGTGTCTTCTGAGCCCATCTCTGTCCCTCTGGCCTTACTACACAATGATTGTTAGGTTTGTTGAATGAATAATAGCTCCAACAGCTACCCGAGAGAGGATGAAGAGTCTCTTACTTTTACACAGTACCCCATGCATGGACATTTGTTGAAGAGCACCAGGACTTCACAGTGAATGGTGAGAGATGGGGCTGGGGAGATGGCTCTTCTTGTAAAGGTACCTGCCACCAAGTCTGAGGACCTGAGTTTAATTCCCCAGGACTCACTCACATGGTGGAAGAAAGGAACCAATAGCCGCAAGCTGTCCTCTGATCTTGGTATGCCTTGGCACATGAGCAAAATATACATAAACTCAATGAATAAGATATAAAATTATGCTGGGCAGTGGTGGCGCACGCCTTTAATCCCAGCACTTGGGAGGCAGAGGCAGGCGGATTTCTGAGTTCGAGGCTAGCCTGGTCTACAGAGTGAGTTCCAGTTCCAGGACAGCCAGGGCTACACAGAGAAACTCTGTCTCGAAAAACCAAAACCAAAAAAAAAAAAAAAAAAAAAATATATATATATATATATATATATATATATATATATATAAAATTATTGTGAGCTATGACATGTTAACACATGTCTGCAAAGCTACCTATGAACTGGAAGTACAAATGTCCTCATATACTTCACAAACACGTGCCTATTTGTGGGTAACACACAGTAGCAAAAGTGTATGTATCTGTGGAGGAGAAATGGCTTGGCAGATAAGACCACTTGTTCTAGCAGAGGACCTGGGTTTGACTCCAGGCATTCACGTGGTGCCTCATAATGGTCTATAACTTCACTTCCAGGAGATCCAGCATCTACTTCTGACCTCCTCGGGCACCAGGCATGAGTGGGGTACACAGACATATATGTAAGCAGAAGCACTTATACATATAAAATGAATAGATTTTTTTTTTTTTTGCAAATTACATATCTGTATACCTGGCTATACCTTTGCCCACCCATCTAGCCATGGCACATGGCACACCGCTGCCTGTGACTCCTATCTGCATACTCTATCCCCACCTCATAGAAAACAGCCAGCTAAAGACCTGGCCAATGAAGAGCTAATGAAAGTACCCATAGAAGCTGTGCAGACTCTCTCTCTCTCTCTCTCTCTCTCTCTCTCTCTCTCTCTCTCACACCCACACACACACACACACAGACTCACACCCTAACTTGTAATCTCCCATGTTAAGTTCCTAGTTCCCATCATCCTTTCTCTGCTCCCTGTCTCCCTCACCTCTTAGAGCTGTGTCTCTGAGTAAGTCCCCATTCTCTGTTGTGTCTGGCCTGTCCTTCCTCTTCTGAAGAACCCTGGGGTCCCTTGGGGAGGCTGAGTCCTGTTGTCCCTGGTGGGTAGAAAGCTTTGCTGACTCACCCTCACAGGGCAGTGCTCTGTTCCCAGAAACCATGTGATCGGTGCAGATCGCCCACCCCTCACACGAAGGCACCAGACAAGAGGGCACATAGAACCATGGGTAACCTTGGTATAGAACCCAGGGTCCCTTTGTCCCCTCCTCAGGAGAGAGCTATGGCCGGTGTTTCCCTGCCTGCTTCTGTTTAGTCTCTGACCTTTGGAGAGAGTCTTGTGCAGCCCAGGCTGACCTGGGACTCACTGTGTAGTTGAGGATGACCTTGAACTTCTGATCCTCTTAACTACACTCCCGGAGTGCACAGCTCCATACCCCAAGCTATCTCTTCTAACCTAGGAGCAGAGGCTGGCATCCACAGGGTAAAGACTCCTAGAGGTGTAAGAGGGGAAACCGAGGCCTAGGAGAGTATGAGGACTTGTCCGAGGTCCCTGGGCATAAGAGCCAGGGGACTTCCCCAATAGTAAGTGATGGTGATGGGACAGGAAGTCAGCAGGAGAAAGCTCCGGGAAGCCGAGGTCCCACCTCCTCCTCGAAACTCCCCTGATGCCGAGACAGGACGCCAAGCCTGCCAGGCATCATCCTTCATTAATATGATATGACTTCCTGAGTTCCCTCTGGTCTGCTTGGGAACCAGAGCTCATGACAGGGACCACATGGCCTGCAGGCCTGCCCCTCACAGCCTCCCATCCCTACTCCTCACCCCATCAGGCTCCTCACTCCCCAAAGGAGGGCTGGGTGGTCTTCTGGGGATCCCTAGGGCAGCTGGAACTGGGGATCCATCCTGTCGGAAACCAGGAATGCCATCTGGGTGGCAGCTGGGCATGGGTGATAGGAAGATGTGGTCACTATGGGGGTGGAGACAGAGAGGGCAAGGCAGCAGCTGCCTACAGTCCAGCATTGCATCAGGAACTCCCCTGCCCTTGAACATGAAACATCTCTGTACTGGCCTTTTCCCTGCTACAAGGTGGGTGGGATGCTAGATACACTCAGACACATACCTAGGACCCATATCATAAAGGAACGGATTTGGGTAAGCCACCCCTTGCCCAGGACCAAAATGCATCAGAAGGTGGTCACATTGGTACAGAAATAAAAGTCAAATGGATGTGTAACCTCTTCACTAAAACAGTTTCCCTGAAAAACAAGGCTGTCACGGCTGGGTGTGTAGGTGGGGCACAGAATTTTAATGCTAGCATATTGGGGACTGAGGGAACAGACTTGCTGAGAGTTTAAGGCCAGCCTGGGCCACATGAGATCCTGTCTGAAAAAAACATAGCACAGCAGCAGCAGGAAGATCAGATTTTTAAAAAGCCACACAGGGTGAGTGAGGTCTCTAAGGTCCCCTCTGACCTTCAAGCAGGAACTGTGGAGTCAGCGAAGGTCCCATCACCTCTGTACTGACAGCTGGGTTGACACTGGTCAGAGGGAGAAGGCATGGTGCGGGTTGGTGGGGAGAATGCTGAGGGAGTATGGACGGATGGAGTCTTGTGTGTGGGATGGAGTCTTGCCTGTGGGAGCAGGGCTGGAGCCTGAGAAGCCTATCCATCGCCAAGTGTTACTATCGGAGGTCAGTGTCCTGAGCGCGTGGCCTGAGGCCTGGAAGTGCTATGCTGATAAGTGAAGGTTAGCCTTTAATGGTGGGTCACCAAAGCACCTTGAACTGCAGACCGTGGATAGACTGTGCGTCCCGACACAGTATTCTGAGATCCTAAGCCAGGAGCTCAGGGATGAGGTCTGGCTAGGTGGCCTCCTTCCTCAATGCCTGGAAGGAGTGAATTGTGTCCAGGGACCAGGGCTCTCCGTGGTGTCTGGAAAACAGTACATCATGGAGGAATTTCCTGGTCATTTCTCAATCCCAGGGCCAGAGCCTAACCCCAGGGCCTGAAGCCCAGAATAGCTCTCAGAGGCTGTTCACACACAGCTCAGGCCTTGGCTAAGCTGGAGAACCACTCAGCACTAGGACCTGTCTGGCTTTCTTGGGGGAGTGGGGCAGAGGGAGGGGGTTCTGAACCTGGGTGACATGAATAGAGACTTAGATATGAATGGGTTTGGAGAGACAGACAGACAGACAGACATAGAGATAGAGACAGACACAGAGACAGACAGACAGACACAGAAATGAGATGCTGGGGTGGTGTGTGTGTGTGTGTGTGTGTGTGTGTGTGTGTGTGTGTGTGAGAAAAACAGCAGAGACTGAGTGAAGTGGTGGTGGCAGCAGGTGACCGTGCTGGGGACTGTATGAGGAGGTGGTAGGAGGAGAGGCAGAGAGACAAGATGGATGCTCAGGGCAGGGGATGGGGTACAAGCCAGGGAAGGCAGGCAGGGAGCCCAAGGGAGCCTCTGGAGACCAGCACAGGGGGAGGAGGGCGGGGCAGAGAGGAAATGAAAAAAGCTGGGGCGAGGAGGCAAGATGAGGAGGGCGGGCCCTAGGAGGGAGAAGCTGACAGAGACCTACACAAACCCACAGACGGACAGGAGAGACTGAGGGACAGACTTCAGAAGGCAGAGGTGCTGGAGGGTCCAGAAAGCAGAAAAGTAAAGGAGGTGCCAGAGAAGTGTAGAGGACAGGGGTGAGGGGACAGGGGACACTGAGGCACAAAGAGACAAGGACCTGACAGAGAAGGAAAGAAACAGGATAGGGACAGACACTGGAGAAGACGGAAACAAAAGACAGAAACACATGCACACGGGGAACGGGGAATTGACTGGCGGACCCCAGCTGCTGTGAGGATGGTGGCCAGCGGCGGACATCCTGGTGGCCCCCCTTCTGTCACCCCCGGGAGCCCTCTCGTTACAGGTGGCAGAGAGTGGCAGGGCATGGCAGGTTCCTGCTGGAACATCACCTACGTTCAAGACTCGGTAGGACCGGTCACCAGCACCCTGATGTTCGTGGCTGGTGTGGTGGGCAACGGGCTGGCACTGGGCATCCTGGGAGCCCGACGGAGGTCACACCCATCGGCCTTTGCGGTGTTGGTCACTGGGCTGGCGGTGACGGATCTGCTCGGCACGTGCTTCTTGAGCCCTGCAGTGTTCGTGGCCTATGCTCGGAACAGCTCTTTACTGGGCCTGGCCCATGGTGGGACAATGCTGTGTGACACTTTCGCCTTTGCCATGACTTTCTTCGGCCTGGCCTCCACGCTCATCCTCTTTGCCATGGCTGTGGAGCGATGCCTGGCACTCAGTCACCCCTACCTGTACGCCCAGCTGGACGGGCCCCGCTGTGCCCGCTTGACCTTGCCTGCCATCTACGCTTTCTGCTGCCTCTTCTGCTCACTGCCCTTGCTGGGCCTGGGTGAGCATCAGCAGTATTGTCCCGGGAGCTGGTGCTTTATCCGCATGCGTTCCACCCAGCCTGGTGGCTGTGCCTTCTCCCTGGCCTATGCCAGTCTCATGGCCCTGCTGGTGACCTCCATCTTCTTCTGCAACGGCTCCGTCACTCTCAGCCTCTGTCACATGTACCGCCAACAGAGACGCCACCATAGCTCCTTTGCACGAGAGGATGAAGTTTACCACCTGATTCTGCTGGCCCTCATGACGGTCACCATGGCAGTGTGCTCCCTGCCTCTCACGGTGAGTGTCCCTTGGAGCTGGGGTGCAGTGGGAGGAGTGGGGGCAGCATCCATCTCTGTTCTCCACCTGCTGTGTTTATTTTGCAGATGTGGAGACTGAGGCGCAAAAAGGGTCAGATAGTGATTTTTTGTACCATGCACTCCAGAGTACTGGAAGAAATCTCTCCACTTTCTTTTGCTCCACTAGACAAACCTCAGCCCTTAGTTGTCCCCTGTCAACACCTCTCAGTGGCTCCCCAATCAAACACACTGTTGTGATGATAACGGAATCCACAACTCCAGGAACCCTTGCTTTCTGCTGACACAATGCTTAATGGCTTCCAAATGCCTCTTCAGATGAGTTCCAAATTGACCTTACACAATCATTTCAGAAGCACTGGGCAGGAAATGACACTGAGGTCCTGGCCTGTCACCCTCTTTATAGAAAGATGATAGTGCGTGTTGCCTGAGATCACACGGGCTGAGTCTCCATTCTGGCTCTCCCATCCCGGAGCCTGGCTGTATAACCATGAGCACCCCACCCACTCCCTGAGCCCGGGCCCTGCCCTTGTCCCCCACACCCTGTCAGCCTCACAGGGACCTTGTGCTGTCCCCTCCCACTATAGCAGCCAGTGCCAGTGTGGTTAGCCACACCTTTACGCTGGGTCCTGGAATAGGGTTTGGGATGGATTTAGGGGTGCTGAAGCCTTCTGAGGATTAACAAAGTCTGACAAACTCATCTCCAAGGCTGGCTCCACATGAGGCTTTGGGAACCTGAGAGGGCTCAGGCATCTGTGCCGGCTGGGGTGGGGTTGGGGGAGGGGGAGTTGCCTCAGCTGCAAACAGTGGGTCTGGTAGGTGAGAATGCACTGCCTGACCCTCTTTCCTCTGCCGGCTGTTAACTGTCTCCTGGGGCTTTCCTGTCCTCTGCTCCCCGGATGCCTGCACACATTAGCAACTCAGCCTGCATCTTTCTTCATCTTATCTCATTTCCTTCCCCTGAGTGCGTAAGTCCTCATCCCTGTGGGTAAGAAGTGGGAGGTGGGGTGTAAGGATGGGGGAGAACCACCCATGATGCATCTGTCACCTGCCTTGCCCCTCAGATCCGAGGCTTCACTCAGGCCATCGCCCCGGACAGCAGAGAAATGGGGGACCTCTACGCTTTCCGCTTCAATGCCTTCAACCCCATCCTGGACCCCTGGGTCTTCATTCTCTTCCGAAAGGCTGTCTTCCAGCGCCTCAAGTTCTGGTTGTGTTGCCTGTGTGCCCGTTCTGTCCATAGGGATTTGCAGACGCCCCTTTCCCGGCCCTCATCGGGGAGAAGAGACCCATCGGTTCCCACTTCTCTCCAGGTTAAGGAAGGGAGCTGGGTGCCCCTGTCGTTCTGGGGCACGGGACAGGTGGCACCATTGACTGCTGTGCCTCTGTCTGGTGGTGACGGCTGTTCTGTGGGAATGCCATCCAAGACAGAGGCCATGGTTGCCTGCTCTCTCTGCTGACACCTAAGCTGGTCCTGCATGCCATCCTAAGCCCGGTGTCATGGGACCTGAAGCCAGAAGATCAGGGACTCAGCTGATGATAGCGGAAACCCCATATTTGATCCCCAAAGTCTGGGGGTGGCTGCTGCTGCTTCTCTTCCTTTGGTATGGTGGCTAGAAGCCTTGGGAAGAGGGTGAGGGATGCCGAAGGCTCTGTGGCTCTCAAGAAGGATTCTCTCAAAATAACCAGGGCTTGGGCAGGCTGCTCTAGTCCCTGGCCTCCTCCATCCATCTCACTGTCTAAATATTTAAGGAGCAGAAAAATTCCCAGCAGCTTCTGTGGACTCCAGTCTGCTGGGGTTAGAGTGTCTGCTCTCTTTTTCCACTGAGGGGGCCCCTGGCTGCCCACCCCAGATCCCCAGGGGACACAGGAATTCCAGTAACTTCTCTCAGAAATGTTCCTGCCGTCCCCCTTTCGCATCCACTATCTGACTTGGGGATCCTGAACCCCAAAAGGAAGTAAGAAGGGACAGACATTGCACTGCAGGTGACATTACTGGACACATGTCTGGTACAGAAGTGGCCTGAGAAATGCCACAGCTATCTTGGGGAATTGTGCTGTGTGAACTTTGGAGGAGGGCACAGGGACAAGGCGGAGATGGTGGTGATGTAGCATGCAGAGGTCTCAAAGGACTTCACAGGAATGCTTCATAAGATGTGCGTCCCAAGCCTGCATGTCCCAAGCCTGTCCTCCCATCTTGGAACAAATGACTGCCTCTTTTCAGAACTGGACCCCAACTCAACATCTTCAGAAACTCCACAAAACTTTCCCTCATTCATTCAACAAACTCCCAGGGGACCCTGAAGTCAGCAGGCATTCACTCTTCCTCCCTCGGATCAAGGCCACAGAAAAGTCCCAGGCCTCCAAGCAAAGAATCCTGGGAGCTTGGAAATGAGCTGACTGGCATGAGGGGAAGTGAGTCAGCTGGAGGGCTGGGCCAGGGGAGGGCAGGCTATTGCTCCTACTGCTGTTTCTCCTGGTTCCTGTTTCTCAGCCACTCAGGTCATTTGTCCTCTCACCCCATCTGCTTGGCTGCATATTAGCAAAGCCTTTCCAGAGAAAGTGGAACCAAGGCCCAGGGAGGGCAAACCCCCAGCCTGGGTTACACAGCAGAAATAGGTCTGTATCTTACACTTTCTCATGACCTTTCTGTGCTTCGGTTTTCTCAACTCTAATCTGACAGGGGTACTTGGAGGATTAAAGGACTTTCTCCCAAAAGAACAACCTAGCACATGACCTGGAAGGAAGCCACAGTAGGTGTTACTGTTACTGCTGTTGCTGTCCATGTTGTTATCTGGGCAAACGTTAACTAGAAAACCAGGCAGGGATTTCTTCTGACTTTTTTCTCCTGAGTAAGTATACTTCAGATCACTCTTAGGAAAAGCAAAGAGTATTGGGAGAGGAGAAAACAGGCTGAGGTAAGCTGGGTATGGAGATGCGTGCCTGCAACACAGCACTGTGCTCAGGCAGGAGGGTCGGAGTCTAAGGTCATCCTTAGCTACGACATAGAGTTCAAGATCAGCGTGGGGTATTTGAGACTCTCAAAACCAAATGACAACAGATAAAATCACAAAACAGCCCAGTCTGAGTTGACTAGTCCTCAGGTACTGAAAGGTACCATCTGGTGCCAGTTGCTGACAGTATAAATGGTCCAAATACCACTGAATGGATAATTTGCTGTGAATGATAAATGGTTAAAATGTAATTTTTATTTACGGGTATTTTTACCATAATTTAAAAAAAAATGTAATGCTGAAAAAAAATGAAGACTTTTTAGAAACTTCCATGTTATTTTGTTTTAAATTATTTTATGTATATGGGTTTTTGCTTGCATTTGTGGCTGTGTGCCTGGTGTTTGAGGAGATCAGAAGAGGATTTTAGATTCTCTGGAACTGAAGTTACAGATGGTTGAGACCCACCATGTGCGTGCTGGGAATTGAACTCAGATCCTCTGGAAGAGCAGTCAGTGCTCTTAACTGCTAAGCCATTTCTCCAGCCCCATGATTTTTTTTAAAAAGATTTATTTATTTATTTATTTATTTATTTATTTATTTATTTATTTTATTTATATGAGTACAGTGCAGCTGTCTTCAGACACACCAGAAGAGGGCATCTGATCCCATTACAGATGGTTGTGAGCCACCATGTGGTTGCTGGAAATTGAGCTTAGGACCTGCAGAAGAGCAGTCAGTGCTCTTAACCACCGAGCCATCTCTCCAGCCTGGTTTTGTTTATCTGTTTGTTTTTTAAAATGTGTGTGTGTGTGTGTCTTTTCTCTTGCTATGTGTCTCTCTTTCTGCCCACCCTCACCCCCACAATCTCTTTCTCCTCATTCTCCTCTCTATCCCCCTATCTTCATCTGTGTGTGTGTGTGTGTGTGTGTGTGTGTGTGTATGTGTGTGTAGACATCTTTGCATGTCCAGAAGCGAGCTCTGAATCCCTTGGGGCTAGAGCTGTAAGTGCTTTGGGACATGCAGTTTTATGTGGGTGCTTGGATCCAGGCCTCATGATTGTATTGTACTGTCACTGCCTTTTTCACGGAACCATCATCCCAGACCACCTGTAAAATTTTTAGACAGGGTCTCATGTAGCCCAGGCTAGGCTGGGACTTACCGTATAGCAAATGATAACCTTGAATTCCTGATTTTTCTTCTACCTCTCTAGGTTGGGATTGTAGGTATAGACCACCATGCCCAGTTTTATGTCAGTCCCAGTATATTAGATGAAGTTATTAATGAAAAGTCGGCTGGGCATGGTGGCTTACACCTATAATCTCAGTGCTGGAGAGGCTGAGGCAGGAATGAGTGTGAGGCTTATCTAGACTACACAGGAAAGCAGAGGAGCAACGAGAGGTGGCGCCTGCCTGTTTTCTCAGGACTTTGGAGGAGGGAGAGCCAGAGGTTAGGAGGGGTTTGAGATGACCCTCAGCCACAGAAAGTTTAAGGCCTGCTCTGGCTTTAAAATGTGTGTAGTTGCCGGGCAGTGGCAACACACGCCTTTAATCCCAGCACTTGGAGGCAGAGGCAGGTGGATTTCTGAGTTCGAGGCCAGCCTGGTCTACAGAGTGAGTTCCAAGACAGCCAGGACTACACAGAGAAACCCTGTCTGGAAAAAACAAACAAACAAACAAACAAACAAACAAAAAAGAAAAAAAAATGTGTGTAGTTCAGGGGCTGGAGAGATGGCTCAGTGGTTAAGAGCACTGGTTGCTCTTTCAAAGGTCCTGAGTTCAAGTCCCAGCAACAACATGGTGGCTCACAACCATCTATACTGGGATCTGATGCCCTCTTCTGGCACACAGGTGTAGGTACAGATAGAGCACTCATACACATTAAATAAATAAATAAATAAATAAATAAATAAAATAAATCTTTTTTTAAAATGGTGGGTCAGGGCTAGAGAGATGGCTTAGAGTTTAAGAGCACTGAATGTCCTTCCAGAGTTCCTGAGTTCAATTCCCAGCAACCACATGGTGGCTCACAACCATCTAGAGTGAAATCTTGGGCCCTCTTCTGGCATGCAGGTGTACATGCAGATACTCATACATTAAATAAAAACTTTTTTTAAATGGTGGTTCAGCTGGGCAGTGGTCGCGCATGCCTTTAATCCAAGCACTTGGGAGGCAGAGGCAGGTGGATTTCTGAGTTCGAGGCCAGCCTGGTCTACAGAGTGAGTTCCAGGACAGCCAGGGCTACACAGAAAAACCCTGTCTTGAAAAACCAAAACCAAAACCAGAAAAAAAAAAAAAAAAAAAAAGGTGTTTCAGTGGTCTGCTCTTGCCTAGTAGGGACCCTGGGCTCAATAGTCAATCTTCAATACCAGAATGGGGGCAGGGCAGAGGATGTATTTCATGGGTGTGAGTCTCTGGAGTTGACCCTAGTACCTCAGAAAATAGAAGAAAGGATTATACTTAAACTTGGTCTCCTACATGACCTCTTAACCCCTGTCAGTCCCATGATGGCAGCCTGGCAGAATATATCTATGTCTGGACTCTCATCCGTTGTGGCATGTCCTTTGTGATGTTAGGGATGTGCCGGTGACAGACTCAACCCTGGTTCTGCCCTCCTGGAGTTCACCGTTCAGTAGGGAAGACAGCCCTGTGTGCAGGTGAGCAGGGCTTGGAGAGGGTAGAGGGACACCAGGGACAGCTTCCTGGAGGCGGTGGCTGCACTGAGCCAGGGATTCGGGAAGCAATCCAGCCAAGTAGCAGGAGTGTTTCTGTTGTGTTTTATTTCTGACTCTGGTGTCCAATGCCTCACTGGCTTCTTGGGCCTCTCATGTGTTACTAATTCATCATAGTTTCCCTCGAGCCCACTGTGGGCCAGAGGCCACTCAGTGTCTATGGAGCAATAAGTGGCCCTGCTTGGCTCACAGTCCAGGGAGACAACAAATGAATAATCACATCAATATGTGTTACAGGAAGCATCTCATGTGAAATTTCAAGTTGGGCTGTGGACAGATAGGACATGGGACAGGGATATGTCAGACTACCTGCTGTAGTCTTGTGGGAGTCGAAAATGAGATGCTTGGAGCACGACTGTCTCCATCATGGAGACTTTACTTATTTAAAAAAATAATGAAGACTCCCTCTCATCCTCCCCGACTCTGCTGACCCCTTCTGTGCAACAAATCCTCCTCCTACTTTATTTTCTCTTGACTTTATTAATCCTAAAATCTTATTATAAGTTGTCTACATTTATTTTATTTGTGTGTGTACATGTCACGGTGTGCATGTGGAGGTGAGAAGCCAGCTTTTGGGACCAAGCTCTCTCTCCACTGTGTCGATTCTGGGAATTGAACATAGGTTTCAGGCTCTGTGGCGAGCATCTTTATCTGCGGGGCCATCATCTCTCTCACCGGCACTCTTACTCATTTCCCTCCTCGCACTGGTCTGACACACACATAAGTTGGACTTGTGACAAATACCCTTAATCCCTGCACTTGGGAGGCTGGGGAGGATTGCCTGAAGTTGAAGGCCATAGCCTAAGCTACATAGCAAGACCCTGACTCAAGAAAAGCAAAGCCAGGCTGGGGATGTGGCCCTGCTGGTCATGTTGCTGACTTAGCCATGCTCAAAGCCCTGGGTTTCATCTCCAACACCATATGAATCTGGGTGTGGTGGTTCAGGCTTGTAATCCCAGAACTTGGGAGGTGGAGGCAGGGGCATCAGAAGTTTGAGATCATCCTCAGTTGCATAGCGAGTTACAGGCCAGCCTGGGCTACATGAGGCCCTCTCTCAAACCAAATCAAGGAGAAAGTAACACACCATTAAGTTTTGGGGACATGGACATCACGAAGTAAAGTCAAACACAACAGGCTGCAGAAAGCGGCTGTGACCGGTGGTAGCAATTTCATACAGGGCCCCAGAGAAATGATAAAAGTTCCCAGAGAGCTAACCTTAGAGATTCTTACGAGCATGATGGATGGAGAGGTGACTGTGAAGGCAGATGCCACTAAGCCATTAGCACTTTATGGTCATGGTTGTATTGTAAAGAGAACACACACACACCAGGAACATCAGGAGCCATGGTGAGGTGCAGGGCCAGTTTGTTGAGGAAACCAGTGAGGTCAGAGAGCTATCCCTAGCAAAGGTGACCATGTGCTTCACCTACAAGGCCAGCCACACTGCCTATCTCCTAACTGCACTGAACTGCAGACAGCTGAGAGCTTCCTAGTTGCTAAACAAACTAAATTATAATGAACTGTTAAGCAATACAACATTAATAGACACCAGGCCTAAGGCCCTGAGCTGCAGGCCTTTTGTCCTTATGGCCCCATCTGCTGGGCACATTGAGAATGACACTTAGAAGGGGCCTTAGCTTGCTTCTAGGGCTATCCCCAGCCTTCTGGGTATGGAGGGAACCCTGCCTGGAACACTGTGGCCTAGATCTGGGAGCCTGACCTGGACACACACCCTGACAAAGATCTCAATGGCTTGGGCTGCAGCTGTCAGACCTGCCTGCCCTGGGACTGTTAGAATCGAATGGAGTGCTTGTCTTTAGTTTGTAAAAGATGGGAGAGGGCAGTGTGGTGGGTCTTTAACAATGTGGCCTGTCTGCGGGTAATAAGGATCAAGAACCACAGGCCACGGGAGCTGGGGTGGAGTACACTGTGGGTAAATGCTTGGCATCTGGGAGCCAGAGTAGGGAGGGGAGACCTTGGGTATGCACTACTTCCAAGAAATGGGAGGCTTTACTTGCTTGGGCCTTTAGTCTCAAAAACCTATTGGTTTTTGCACCCTGACCAGCTGCAGTGTGTCCATAAGCCAAAGCATGCCCACCACCAGCAGGGTGGGCCACTTAGCCCAGGCAGGAATAGGAACACATGGTGGCACAACCCAGAGATAATTTTAATATTCCACTTTCCATGTTGGTAAACTGAGGCCCAGGGAAGAAGTCACTGTCTCATCGATCTGCATATCCTGCAGAAGTGCAGGTGCTGTCTGTGCATGCACTCAGCAGGCTGCTCTCCCACCTTGCTCTGAGGAAGAGTCTCTCCGGCAGACTTGTCTCCATCGAGTGCTGCAGCAGTTGGCTTTTATGTAGCTTCTGGGGACTGAATGGGCTATCAGGCCTTTATTTGCTGAGCTAGCTGTCTCTCTGGCCTGAAAGTAGCCTCTATCTGGCCTGAAAGTAGCTCAGCCCTTGACATTAGGAGAGGTGAGGGGATCTGCAGCTGGGAGCTCTCGCGCCCCCATTCTCACACCCCCCTCTACTGCAGCCCCAGGGGACTAAGAGGCCTTCACTTCCCACAACTTCATGGAAGTATAGGGCATCAGTGAGCATCTGACTGGGGCTTCTTAAGATGGGGTCTCTCTTGAAGCCCAGGCTGGCCTCGAACTCATGGAGTCACCACAGCTGCTCTGCTTTTTACTTCAAGTCCAATGCCCTTTGCTGCACTCCTGCTACTACAGATGCCATTAGTGCCACCTGGGCTCAATCAGTGGCATACCCAGGAGGCCACCTGTGAGACCCACCCACAAAGGCCCTGTCATCCTATGCTCCACCAGCCTCACTGTTCTTTGTCCCCTCATGTCTGCTCCTGTCACACAGGGTTCCCATAGTTCCTTCCCCTTGACTCAGGAGCCTGCAGGTATCTCCTGGTCTTCACAGTCTTCACACATACAGACCCTGACTGTCCAGCACCTCACTCTTGGTGACCTGTGCACAGAGGAAGGCTGAGGACAGACGGAGAGTCCAGACAGGTAGTCACTGTATTTTATTGGAAAACATTGATATATATTTTTCTTCACAGCTTGAACTGAACACAATATTGCCCGGTTTAAAAAACAAAACAAAACAAAAAACAAAAAAGGAAAACCAAAAACAAAATAAAACAAAACAAAACCCCGAAACATTCCGCAAAGTCCACAGCCTCACGCCTACCTGCCCTTGCCCTCAACTCTAGGCTGGGTCTCCTGATATGTTCTGTCCCTCCCTCCCTCAAGGCTGGTGCCAAGGGATGGAGAAGAGTCTCAAAGCTGGGCAGGTCCCAGCAAAAAGCAACAAGATTGCCCTGGGGGGGCCAGATGAGAACAGAGAAAGGAAACGAACCCAGACTGAACTGCCCACGTTGACTGATGTGTCCCAGACGCTAGAGTCAGAAGCAAGGGCGCGGATCATGCTCTCCGCTGGGGAGTGGGGCAGGCAGGGTGAGGGCAGAGGCGGGCAGAAAGCGATGCCAAGTCACCACGGAGGGGCAGGAGGTGCCCGCTGCGTGCTCTGTGCGGCGGCCCATAATAGTGTTTATTGCAGGTTGGTTCTTGTGAGCATGGTGGGGCTCATCTCTCCTCTCCCCACCCTTTAGTTGGCCCGGCATGTTTAGGACAAAATCAAAAGTTTTAAGGGGCATAAAGGGGAAGGAGGAAAAAAAGATCACCAGCACATTACAGAGCGACCATCCCCCACATCCATTCCTGGACCAGCCCTGAACTGGGCAGGTGGCTGGGGGCGCCATGGGGGAGCGGCATGGGATGTTAGCACCAGGTATTTACAGAACAGCGTGAGATCGCTGGAGGGAGGAGAGCAAGTGTGATCAGCAGCCCCCCACCCAGCCTGACCTCAGAAAGCCAGCCAGATGGTTTCAGAACAGCATCAGCGAGACCCCAAGTGCCTTCCGCTCTATCCGTCCCCCTCCATAGTGAAATGAAAGCATGTTAGTTAGCTTCCAAGGCCTCCCTGGCCCTTCCCACCCTTCCACCCCTACCCCTGTCCTGGGTCACATCCTCAACTCCCTCAGTCCTGGAACGTCCCATCCCCTCTTGGCACCCCGCCCCACAGGCTACTGGGCTTGCACACAGAGTCACAGGGCTGGGGGGCATGCAACAGTGGCAGGGGATATGTTCCTCCACTTGGCAGAAGGCCTTGCTCCCCTCCTCACTGGTCAGGGACAGGAATGGTGGCCGCCCGGCACCCAAAAGAAGGGCAAACAAAAGGAAACAAACCAAAAAACGGAGGAGAGCCATCCGGGCTGGAGGAGGAGGGCAGAGGCTCCCCAGGGCAGAGCAATGGGGTTCACCTTGTGAATGCATCAGGCCTGGAGACTGGGAATGGAGGGGGAAGGCTAAAGGAAGCGATGAGGGCATGGAGGGACAGTCAGGAGGAAGGAGAAAGAGCAGTCATGCAGCTTGGGACAAATCTTTTGTTGCTTTATCAGATTCTCAGTCAATCAATTGGTGTTTGCTAGAACCGGGTACGCAGGGGAGTGTTGAAGAGAGGAGAGCGTGAGAAGAGATCAGGAGAACGGGCATGGCCAGCTGCCCGGGCCTTCACTTCGCAGTCATCATCTGTACAAACTCTGCCAAGAGATAACGGGGTTGAGTCCATCACACACTGAGCCCCCACAGTCCTCCCAGATCTGGGGCATGGACAACGTGCCCAACACAACTCACCTTCATAATTGACCTGGCCGTCGCCATCAATGTCAGCTTCTCGGATCATCTCATCCACTTCCTCATCGGTCAGCTTCTCCCCCAGGTTCGTCATGACATGACGCAGCTCGGCGGCACTGATATAGCCATTCCCATCCTGGGGTTTGGGGATAAAGGCTTGTCACTCAGGCTCCCCTGATAGGTGAGCTGCAGAGGGCAGGGATTGTCAACTGCCACCACCCCCATACTGGGTGAAGGGGTTATGAAAGGGCAGGGTGTGTGTGTGGCTTTGGCATCTGTTCTAGGGCTGACGGCTTACCTTGTCAAAGACACGGAAGGCCTCTCGTATCTCCTCCTCACTGTCTGTGTCCTTCATCTTCCTGGCCATCATGGTGAGGAACTCTGGGAAGTCAATGGTCCCATTGCCTAGCAGAGGGGAAGGAGGCAGGTGTTGTCTGGAGCCCTCTAGAGAGAGGGGTTCCTGGGGTCACCGAGTGAGCAGGCACTCACCATCAGCATCCACCTCATTAATCATGTCCTGCAGCTCAGCCTCAGTGGGGTTCTGCCCCAGCGATCTCATCACAGTCCCCAACTCCTTGGTGGTAATGGTGCCATCTCCATCCTTGTCGAAGAGGGAGAAGGCTTCCTTGAACTCTGAGGAGGAAAGGAATGTGTCAGGAATCAGGCCTCAGGTTAGGGTCCTCTTTTGCTCTCACTCTGCAGCATGAGAAGCCGTCTCCTCAGCCCATCTAGCTGAGTGCTCCGGCCTGACAGCTTCCTCTACTAACTCATTTCTTCTTGGTCCCTGGCTTTGTCCTCTCTCTCAAATGATGCACTGGACCAAAGTTATGGAGACGTTAAGCGGCAAGACAATTCTTCATCTGAAGTTCACTAGCCAAGGTCAACTGGCAGGAGGGAAAGGGGAGGCTGCAGAGGCTTCTGGCCAGCCTCAAAAGGAATTGTGGCATCAAATTCCTTCTGTTGGGCACTGGCAGCCTAGTCCCCAGCTGTGGGCGCTACCAGCTTCCAGGGGAGGAGCCAAGCCTGTGGGGGCAGTGATGTGTGGGGGTGGTCCACAGCAGGGACTGGCTGATGGGCAGCATGTGGGGTTGAGGGGATGGGATGCAAAGGGGATGGCTGCCAAGCCAGGAGGATGAGGAGCGTGGTGCTGTGTGGGAAGGCCGCAGCTGGGGCCGCAGAAGAGGGAGAGAAGCATGTGGCTCCTGCCCTCCCACTGGGCCCACTTTGGCACCCAGAGCTCCCCACCCCCAAACCCTCTGAGAACAGATGCCTTGCAGCCTGTTCCCAGAGGGTGTGGGTTGGGGGTGGCGGCGGAGGGGAGTGGTGGACGTTTTGCTAATGGGCACAGGGTGAAAAGTGAGGTGTGTGCTTGTGTTTACAGGACGGTCAGGTTGGGGATGGCAGGTGGGGTGGGAGGGAGGGACACACACTGCTGGGCAGCTGTGACCCAAGCTTCTGGGCTCTGGGAAAATAGTCCATGTCTCCTTGGGGATGTTGTCATCTCCGTATGCTGAGATCTGGCTGTGGGGTGGTGGTGGTGAGGTGGGGGTGCCAGTTGAGAGTGGGTCATGTGACCAACAAAGCCATGACCAACAAACAAGTCTAATTTTTTTGGCTTTTCTTGGTGGATCTCTACCTGCCTAGGGCCAAAGTGTGACTCTAAGACAGCAGGTCTTTGTGTAGCACTCTGGTCACGGTGCAGGCAAGGCTAAGGGCAGAGACCTTTTCTCTCACTTTGTCCTCTGGTCAGCTCTGCAGCAGCCAGTTGTTAGGAGACATACACCAGGAGCTACCTCAGGCCTTCTGGCAACACAGGCTGTGGAGGGGCAAAACCACAGAAACATAGTCCAAGGCTTCATCAGCCCTGTGCTGGTCTTCCTGGAGCTCAGGTGTGGGGCACAGCCACAAAAGTCACATAGGGTCTAGGGAGTTTCATTTAGCTCACGGGAGGTGTGTGCTTATTGTTTATGAAGAAAGAATTTATGGGGTGCTTACTGTGCACCAGGCATTGAGGATATGGCAGCAATCAACAAAACCAAGTCCTATGTGCTAGAAATTGATTCCTGGTGCCAGGCAACAGCAGGAAGAGAAAACACTGGTGGCCCATCAGACAAGCCTGCACCACACAGGAGGGGAGGGAGGGGAGAATGGGGCTGCCTGTTTGAGTCGGGTTCAGGGTAGCTGAGCTCTGGTAGAAGGAAGCAAGCGAGCAAGAAGAGGTGGGTGTGGCCAGCCATCTTCTAGAGGTACACAGGGTGGCCAGCCTACCGTAGGAGAGGCAGGGGGCATCTTCTCAGCCTGGCTGGCTGGAACTCAGGATGGGAGGGGGGGAAGGAGCGGGACAGCTGGGTAGGTCCTGTAATAAGAGGTCCATTTCAAGGCCCCAAGTGAGCTATAGCAAGGGAGGACCGACAGCCCCTGCAGCCTGTCCAAGGTCTGTGTCAGGGCTGTGGGGTAGGTGTGGCAGTTCCCAGCTAAGCTCTTCTCCACACACACATACCAACATTCTAGCCACAGGCCTGGCATGAGATGATATGGACACACATTTCATGTGATGTAGGAGCTAGCTAAGATCTGGCTTGAGACAGAGTGGCAAGCTCACCTGCAATCTGTTCTTCGGTCAGCTGGTCAGCCTGGAAAAGGAAGAGTGAGAGTAAGTCACTGGGCTAACCTACCCACCCACCCTGGATGTGGCCTCCTCCCCCTGCCTAGCCCCTTCTGCCCAGGCTTTGCCAGCTTCCTAAAGCATTCCTGCTAAGGGAAGATCACATCAGAGTCAGAGTCTGGGCTAGTTGGGACTCACTGGAACCACAGGCCTGCCCAGTGCAGGCTGGGAAGCATTGAGAGCTGCTCCAGTCCGACCTACACACAGTGTGTGTGGTGCTGAGCCTTTACTCCGGGAACCCCAGAGGCTGAAGCAAGAAGCTGCTGCCCTAGAGGCCTCATCAGGCGCTCTAGAAGGCTCCAAAACAAAACAGGCCAGTTGCTGGGTAGGGCAGGGGGAGCTGTCTGGGGCTGTGTTTGCTAATTTCTGTCACCCATTTGGAGGTACTAGGCCCAAGCACTGTGGCTCCAAGTAGCAAGATCTCTTTTAATTGGTGTCCCCACATTGCTCTAGGGCCTAAGAGAACCCGGTCAGCCAAGAGGCGGCTCTACCCACTTACATGCAGGGTAGGTGCAGCGCACCATTCTGTTCTGCTACTTTTGGACAAGAGGGCCAAGTGGCAGGGACGGACTGCAGCAGGCAGCGATGGTGGCAAAGAACTGAAGCCTTCCAGATTCAGCACTGCAGTTTTTAACCCTTTTCAGTCCTGGCTACCTGAGGCCTGGCCAGCCATGGCAGACAGTCCTACTGCATCTAGGGTCTCCTGGAGGAGACACAGCTCTCAGCTTGCCCTTTACTAGAGCCCTGGTTTTATCCTGGGGTGTGGA
Organism: Arvicanthis niloticus; assembly: GCF_011762505.2. NCBI lineage: Eukaryota > Metazoa > Chordata > Mammalia > Rodentia > Muridae > Arvicanthis > Arvicanthis niloticus. The sequence goes on from NC_133437.1 coordinate 25,665,198, forward strand.
GGTCCTAGAGGGAGGGGTGAACCGGGAGCTGGATCCCAACTTCAAGCTATGAACAGTTAATAAGGCCAGCTTTGTGTGTGTATCCTGCCAAAAAAAAAAAGAATCTCCTCTGTCCTAGGGTCACTGCAGTCCAGATGATGTTTCCTTCCCTTTTCCCATGAGGGCAAGGGGTGCCAAGGCCACGCAGGATCCTGGCCTGAGCTTCCAAGTCCCAGAAACGGAAGTGAACTATGGCAGGCATGTGCATCATTTACTTAGGCTCTGGAGGTCCCAGCAGACACTACACACTACCATCCACATCCCCCCACATTCTATATTAATAAATGATGCAATGGCGGGTGGGTATTGTCTAGTCTAGAGGAAGAGGAACTAGAGACCAAGCCCCAAACAGGCAGTATCGGAGGAGAATCGAGTGATGAGGACAGATGGGAGATGCCTGCAGAGGGGGATGAGGTGGGGAAGGAAGATGTAAAGAAGGAGATGGTAAAGGCCACATGGACAGTCCTCTGCAGAGCTATCAAACCGGAATCAGAGCGGTGGGCTTCCTAACCCTGACCTGGTGACCTGGGCCAAAGTGTCCTTGTTCTACCTACCCTCCTGAGCCTGAGGGCTGGTGAAGATGATTAGGCCCACCCCTTGGTTCTGACACCTGAGGACACTGCTGCTGGCTGCTCCCAGAAAGTGAGAAGAGAATGGGCTTCTGGTTACCAGCCTGTGCTGGGGGAGGGGTGGAGGCAGCCCAGAGGAACAGTGGGGAGGACAGCTATGGAGCCTGATTTTCATTCTCTTCCACAGGCCTAGTAGGGGAAAAGCCAGCCCACTCAGGGACCTTCCCATCACACAGGGCTGTCTGTAAGAAGCCCTGCTCCCTTCCCCTCTTGGTGACATCGAAAGGCAGCGGGGGCAAGGAGGCCAAGGCAGGCTGCGGACCAAATGGCCAAGGATGGCTCTGGAGGCTGCTATGTGCCATTTCTTCCCAAAGAGCTGGAAGCTGCAGAGGAGGCACTGTCACGGTTGCTGCAAATAGGCGTGGCTCTGGCTCTGGAGGGCCTGTCAGACACCCTCCCTGACATCCAGGAGCCCTTTTCCCTGCTCCACCAAGGAAAGGCCTCAGACAACACGGCAGGGCTGCTGGCCTGGAAAACTGATGGCCCAAGAAGCAAGACTGACTACTGCTGGTGGCCCTCCCGGCTTAGATCGTTAGTTTTCACCGCACAATAAGCCACTGGTCTCCAGTTTCCCAAACCTTCATCTCAGGCTCCAGAGAGGGGCTGGATAAGAAAACTCAGCTTGAGGTGAGGAGGGAAGAGGGGATTATTTCTGTCTTGCCCCAGCCCCCAGCAGGTGCCAGAAAGCAGTGTTGAATGAGCCCAGAAACCAAGGCCAGGCCCCCTCACCCAGGGCCAAGGAGGAGCCACAGAGCTCAGGCCAAAGTCCAAGGCCAGTTACCAGGGACTCTCGTCTTCCATACCTTGCTGAATACAAACAGGAAGAGAAAACCTGGTCAGGAAAAAAGTTGAGACCCTCCTTTGGAGGTAGGGAATGGGGGTTGCTGGCAGCTGCCCAAGCTGCAGGGCCCCTTTAGCAAGGTTCTGCTGGGGGGGGGGATGGGGTGGTAGCAAGAAGAGCCCTCAGGTCTGTGTCAGCAGTATGCGATCTGATACACGGTGGCGGCTGCCTGTCCTCCCCGGCTTTGCCAGGGAGGGTGGTGCACGAGGTTCCCAGCCTGAGCCTGGGGGTGGGGGGGCTGGGGGTGTTGTGGGTGGCAGGACCAGGGGAGAAGTAATCTGCTATTTTGCTTCTAGAAGCTTTAGCTGTGGGAGCTGAGGAAGAGGCCTGGAAAGAACAAGTGGGCCTCGAGAGGATCCTTGGAGGTCTTCTCTGGACTTCACTGCAGCCCCCACCCTGAGGGGATGAAACTAGGCGTCTGTCACTGACACCACACTGTACTGTATTGCACTGTCATTTGGCACAGTGAGGAGAAGCAGGTGCATGACGGAAGCTGGAGGAGAAAGGCAGTCCTCCTGGCCTGGAAGGGACAGCGAAGGGGCCAAGCTTCCTGGCTTAAGCACCATTTAATGCACCCCAAACTTTGACCCCACTCCTATTTCATGCAGCTTCAGTGCGCAATAGGGACCTGAACAACTCCGCCCACCTGCTCCCACTGCCTTGGTGCCTTCAGCCTGGCCCAGCCCCATTCTTCCCAAGGAAAGGGGACCACACGGGCGGGCCCTCCTTCAGGTCCTCTGCTGCAGCCCATTACCAAGCCCGACTCATCAGCCTTTGTGCCCGGCCCTTCCCCTGGGGACACCCACCTCTAGCCCTACCTCAGCTGCCACTCATTGTCTCCTACACTTCTCGGGAAGCCTGTCCCACCTCACCCCCACCACCCAAACTCAAGTCCTCCCTCATCCCTCACCTTGGAAACCCCGTTTTTCTCTGACCCAAACAAAACCCGCCTTACCAATCCCAACCTCTCCTTCTAGTGCAACACCCTAAACCTCAGAATCCTGCCTAGCTACCCCCAACCAAGTTCTCCACAAGGCTCTCTGGTTCACCCCACTACCCGTTATCACATCCCCACGCCTTTAAAACATTTGTATTACCCCCAACTCTCCTCAGCCCCCCTCTGGGTCCCCACAGGCTCCAAGAGCATCTTCTAGCCTCTGCTGCCACCCACCTCGGGCTCCTCCTTACCTCAGCCTGCGCCTGACCCTCCTCCTCCTCCTCTTCCTCCTCGGCAATGCCCGTCCTTGGGGACCCCTCCCCCACCGGGGTCTACCGTGCAGAAGTGACCTAGGCTCCCCATCTGTCTTCTCTGCATAACACTCCCTAGGAACCGATCGGTCTTCCTCTCCCACTCAGGCTCTGCTACCCACGGTCACCCCTCCAGGAGCAGCCGCCTGCATTCCTCCAGAAGCCAAAGCCTTCATCGCCGGTGTTTCCTATTTCCTCCTCCCGGGGACCCGGTGGATGTGATTCTAAGACCAATCGCTCCGTGAGGGAGCCGAGTGCTGCCTGGGGGTTGGGGATGTTCTGCTGCTCCCCATCTGAAGCCTCGGACTGTCTGTCTGGGGGTCCTACCAATTCCATCTGCAGCTAAAACCGCTTCTAGAAGTCCCAAGGGCCGCACGGGAGGTCCCGAGGGGCCCGGCCTCTCCCTCCCAGGGTCCGCTCGCCATCTCCGGGGTCTCCTCCCGATTTCGGCCGCCTCACTCACCATGGCGAGGCACCGGTATCCGGAGCTCGGGGATCGAGGTTACTCTGGCGGCGGCAGCAGCTGCAGCAGCTCGAGCTCTGCCGCGCGTCCGCGCCTCCACACTCTTTGCCCGCAGCGCGCGCCGCCGCCGCCGCCGCCCGCCCCAACGGTCCCTCAACGGCCGCCGCGCGCGCCCCGCCTCGCCCGGCCCCGCCCCAGCCGGCTCGCGCGTTCCCGCTGCACTGCGGCTCCCTACGGATCCCTCCGCGTCAGGACCGCGCAGCTCGCCCGTTCCACGGAGTCCGGCTGATCTGCTGCCGAGCACGCGCGCGCGCGCGCGCGCGCGTCCCCCGCCACGAGGACTACTTTCGGGCTCCGCGCTCTCGGCCCCTTGCATCCGTTCCGCTTTCCTCTCCGGCGGAAGGGCACCGGCTGACGGAGAGTGACGCGTCCCTGTGTGAGCCACGCCGCTATTGGACCCGCCTCGTGGCGGAAATGAGAACGGAACTCCGATTGGTCCGACCTTCCCTGCAATGCGTCAAACTGGGGCGAGCCACCGCGCGGTGTGCGGGGGGGCAGCACGACCTGCGTGGCTCTGTGGAGCCGCGAGGAATAAAGAGGCGAAGACTGAAACAGAGTGGATGTTGGAGATGCAAATTCCTTGTCTCTGTGTCTCGGAAGTAGCAAAAGGGATGGAAAAAGGAGCAGAAGGACTTTCTTCTCTCTCCCCTTGAGCAGATACAAGGTGGTTTAATCCAAAATCGTGGCGACTGGGAGCCGGGCCTGGCTCGGCTCTTCACAGTGGCCGGCTCTTTAAGGTTCCGCTCGTCTCCTGAAGGTTCCATCCTCTACCCGAACAGTTCGCTGGGGTGGGTGAGTGGGTGAAGGCGCTTGCGGGCAAGCTAGATGGTATGAGTTCGATCACCAGGCCTCACGTGGTGGAAGGGAGAACAGACTTTCACAAGTAAATGTCCTCTGACTTCTACATGCACGCTATATAAATAAGTGTAAATAAACAAGCACACATTTAAAACATGCACAACAGCAACACGTGAGAATCTTGATCTCAGGATCTGTACCCAGGACAATCTAATCTCTGGATGCAGAACTTTTTTTCCGTTCATTCATTCATTCATTCATTCATTCAGCATGAATTGCGCACTGCTGTATGCACAGATTTGGTGCTTGGCTGGGCTGGGGATATCACACTTCTCAGTCATTCCCTCATCTAGACAGTGTGATTCACTTCTTATTCTAGGGGTTCCAGGCACAGAAAGGAAAAGAACTGTTATTAAGGATACCTGAGACTAGACTACTGTATTGTATACTACAGTGTAGTATACTGTATATATGCACGCATATATGTATATACACATATATCCATGTATCCATGTATATATAGTACACTCCGTACAATACTGCACAGAATCCTCAGGATGTGGCTGGCATTTCTTCCCTTTTTTTTTTTTTTTTTTTTTTTTTAGACTATAGCCCTGGCTGTCCTGGAACTCCCTCTGTAGACCAGGCTGGCCTCCAACTCAAAGATCTGTCTGCCTCATGCATTCAGAATCAAAGGCATGCACCACCACTCCCAGGCAAGAACTGACATTCCTTACTGTGACAGAGAGAGAGAGAGAGAGAGAGAGAGAGAGAGAGAGAGAGAGAGAGAGGATTAATTCAGCAAGACTAATCATGCTGCCCCATCCAAAACAGGCTGAACCAATGAGAGGCCTCCCCTGGGTTTGGAGCTCCTAGAGTCAGAAGACTTTTTTTTTTTTTTTTGGTGGGAGGGAGTCTGGGAGAATATAGTCTTTCTCTAGATGCCGCCTGGGAACATCTTTTAAATCTGCTCTCATCTCAAGAAAGAAAATGTGTCTAGAGCAGAGGCAGAGAGGACGAAGGAAGGATCTTGTTGACATTGGTTTAAACTGCAACCTGTAATGTGAGAATTATAACACACAAAAGTGGTTCTCAACCTGTGGGTCACAACCCCCATGTGGGTCACAGATCAGATATCTTGCTTATCATATATTTACATAATGATTCATAACAGTAGCAAAGTTACAGGTTTGAACTGGCAATGAAATAATTTTTATTTATTTATTTATTTATTTATTTATTTATTTATATGTATACAGTGTTCTGCCTGTATGTAAGCTTGCAGGCCAGAAGAGGGCACCAGATCCCATTACAGATGGTTGTGAGCCACCATGTGGTTGCTGGAAATTGAACTCAGGACCTCTGGAAGAGCAGTCAGTGCTTTTAACCTCTGAGCCATCTCTCCAGCCCACAATGAAAATAATTTTATGGTTGGGAGTCCCCACAACATGATGGACTGTATTTATATAATTGCAGCATTAGGAAGGTTGAGAACCACAGACTTAGGACATTAAAATATGTTCTCTCTCTCTTTTTTTTAGTCAGGGAATCTTAGTTTGGTTTCCATTTCTGTAATAAAGGCTATGTCCAAAAGCAGCCTGGGGAAGAAAGGGCCTGTTCAGCTTACGGGCTACAGGCCTTCTTGAGGGAAAGCCAAGGCAGGAACCAGGGGCAAGAACTAAAGCAGAGGCCATGGAGGACCCCTGCTTCCTGGCTTGCTCCTTATGGCTTGCTCGGCCTGCCTTCTCCTAACACTTAGAGCCACCTGCCCAGAGGTGGTGCCTGCCTCAGCCTTTCCACATAGATCATCAGTCAAGGAGACTCCCCAATGGTTGTTCACAGAGACTCCCCAATGGTTGTTCACAGGCCAGTCTGATAGGGGAAGTTTCCCAATTGAGGTTCCCTTTTCTCAGACGAATCTAGCTTGTGTTAAGTTGCAACAAAACTAACCTGTACACAGGGTCTTACTGTGTAGCCCAGGCTAGTCTTGATTCTCCTGCCTCAGCTTCTTCAGTGTTGGGATTGCAAACATATACCATTTGTGTACTTTTAAAGGGCTTTTTTTTGACCCGATCTCTTAGTATCCCAGGCTAGCCTCGAACTTACAATGTACCAAAGATGATCTTGGTCCTCTTACCCTGCTGCCTCCACTAAATGTATGCTTAGATTGCAGGTGTGCCACCATCATGCCAGGTTTGATCAATGCTAGGACTGAGCTCACGACCTTCTGCATGCCAGGTCAACTCCAGCTAAGCCCGCATTCAAGCACCGCGCTGAGCTGCCAGTCTTTGAGGGATCCCCGAGGCAGCCCACATTGTATTTCTCTCGGATATTCTGCTCTCCCATCTTCCAAAATAGTTGCTGGATTTTGCTAGCTGCATTGCTGCCCAGGATAAGAGCAACATTTCTGCCTTTCTTTCTTTCCTTCTTTCTTTCTTTCTCTCTTTCTTTCTTTCTTTTTTTTTTTTTTTTGGTTTTTCGAGACAGGGTTTCTTTGTGTAGCCCTGGCTGTCCTGGAACTCACTCTGTAGAACAGGCTGGCCTCGAACTCAGAAATCCGCCTGCCTCTGCCTCCCAAGTGCTGGGATTAAAGGCGTACGCCATCACTGCCCGGCTAAGAGCAACATTTCTGAGTGACCTGCCAGTTAGGTGTGATTGCTTGACTAAATTCTACCAAAGAAGGGAAGTGGAAATTATATGTTCAATTCCAGGGCTATACTTTTAAAAGGGGGTGTGCTAGGTTTTTTTGTTTGTTTTTTGTTTTCGAGACAGGGTTTCTCTGTGTGGCCCTGGCTGTCCTGGAGCTCACTCTGTAGACCAGGCTGGCCTCAGACTCAGAGATCCATCTGCCTCTGCCTCCTGAGTGCTGGAATTAAAGGTGTGCACCACCATACCTGCTTTTGTTTTGTTTTGAGACAAGAGGATTGAAAAACCTAAGGCCATCTGTGCTGTATAAAATGACCCTGTGTCAAAGGGTTTCTTTCTCTTTTCTCTTTGTTTCTTTCTTTCTATGTGTGTGAGTGTTTTGCCTACAGTATGCCTTGACACAACATTCATGCCTGGTACCTGAGGTGGCCAGAAGAGGGCTTTGGATCCCCTGGACCTGGAGTCCAGGAATTGAACCCAAGTCCTCAAGAAGAGCAGCCAGTGCTTTTAACCACTGAGCCATCTCTCCAGCCTCAAGAGAAGTTTCTTTCTTTTTCTTTTTTGAAGACTTATTTATTTATTCTATGCATGTGAATACACTGTCTTCAGACACACCAGAAGAGGGCATCAGATCCCATTACAGATAGTTGTGAGCCACTATGTGGTTGCTGGAAATTGAATTCAGGACCTCTGGAAGAGCAGTCAGTGCTCTCAACTGCTGAGCCATCTCTCCAGCACTCAGGAAGTTTCTTTAAGCAACAGCAGATTATTTCTTTCTTTAAAAGGTTCCTTCCTTCCTTCCTTCCTTTCCTTTGTGTGTACATGTCTGTGTGAGTGCGTGAACACCTGTGTTCCTTGCAGAGCCCAGAAGAGGGAGCCAGTGTCCACTGACTCTGTCTATTCCTTTGACACAGGGTTTCAACCTGAACCCTAGGGCACCTGTTTTACTTGTTTGGTTTTTGTTTTGTTTTTTCACATCTCCAAATCTTGCTATTTTGTTTTATTGTTTGGATTTTGACAGAGTCTCACCCAGACCAGGCTGGCCTTGAATTCACTGTGCAGTCAAACAAAGGCTTGAATGCTTGATCCTGTGTCCACCTCCCAAGTGCTGAGATCACAGGTATCCAAAAAGCGAACCCTAGGCAAGCACTCTACCAGCCAAGGGATGCCCTCAGGCCCCATCTTACCTTTTAATTACAGCCTCCTTAGAGGGTATGATGCAATAGCTCATTGTTTGGATTTTATTTTCCTAATAACTAATGGTATAGACCCCACTTTGTGTGTTGTTTGTTTGTTTGTTTTTCGAGACAGGGTTTCTCTGTGTAGCCCTGGCTGTCCTGGAACTCACTCTGTAGACCAGGCTGGCCTTGAACTCAGAAATCCACCTGCCTCTGCCTCTGCCTCTGCCTCTGCCTCCCAAGTGCTGGGATTAAAGGCGTGTGCCACCACTGCCTGGCCCCACTTTGTATGTATCTTGGACTTATCTGCACACTTTCAGAGAAGGTTGGCTCAAATCTCTTGATCTTTTAGTTTTTAAATTATTTATTTATATTTTATGTGCATTGGTGTTTGGCCTGCACATATGTCTGTGTGAGGGTATCAGATCCCCTGGAAGTGGAGTTACAGACAGTAGCGAGCTGCCATGTGAATGCTGGGAATCGAACCCATGTCCTCTGGAAGACCAGCCAGTGCTCTCAACCACTGAGCCATCCCTCCAGCCCTAGATCATTTTATTTTTTATTCTATTGTTACTCTTTGGATTGTTGAGACAGGATTTCTCCGTGTAGCCCTGCTGTCTCTGCTTCATAAACCAGGCTGGCCTCGAACTCAGAGTGCTGAGGGTAAAGGTGTTCACCACCACTGCTTGGCCATTTTAAAATCAGGCTGTCTTCTTATTGTTGAGTTGTAGTCTTCAAATATTCTGGGCATGGTGGTGCCCACCTTTAATCCCAGCATTCAGGATGCAGAGCCACATGGATCTCTGAGTTCGAGGCTAGCCCGGATTACATAGTGATACCTTGTCTCAGAAAACAAAACAAATTTTAAGGAGACTAAACAGATGGCTAAGTGCATAAGCGTAGATACTGCTTTTTCTGTAAGACCCAAGTTCTGTTCCCAGCACCCACACTGGCACGTGTAACTCTAGCTTTAAAGTAGCCTTCCTGGAACTCCCTGTGTAGCCCAGGCTGGCCTCAAACTCAAAGATCTGTCTGCCTCTGCCTCCTGAGTGCTGGGATTAAAGGCATGTGCCACTACTGCTAGGTTTAATTAGTCAGTGTTTCTATTGCTGCAATAAAACACTGTGACCAAAAAAGCTTTAGGAGGAAAGAACTTATTCCACCTTATAGCTTATTATGACCATAAGCTATCACTGAGGGATGTCAGGGCAGGAAGGACAGGAACCTGAAGGCAGAGGCCACAGAGGACCACTACTTACTACTGGCTTGCTCCTCATGGCCTGCTCAGCCTGCTTTCTTATAGCATCCAGGACCACCAGCCTAGGATGGTCCTGCCTCCAGGGAGCTGGGCCCTCCTGCTCCCTGCTCCTCCTGCTCAATCATCAATCAGGAAAATGCAGCACAGGCTTCTCCACAGACCAGTCTGGTGGGGACATCTTCTCAGTCTCTTTCTAAGTGACCCCAGCTTGTGTCAAGCTGACGTAAAACCAGCCATCACAGGATCCAATGCCTCTGGCCACCTGCAGTCACATGCCATACCTCCTTCACACAGAAATAAAAAAAAAAAAAACAAATAAATACAGTCTTAAAATTCTGTTTTAAATCTGTATGTGTGTTACTGTGTATATTCCATGTGTGTTCTGATGCCAGGGGGCTCAGAGAGGGCATCGGATGCCCTGGAGCTGGAGTTACAGGCAGATAAGATGCCTGATGTCAGTTCTCAGAATGGAATTTGGGTCCTCTGGAAAAACAGCAGATGCTTTTAACCATCACCCTGTTTCTCCAACCACCCATAGATTCTTTTTGCTTGTTTTTAACACAAGGTCTCACTGTAGCCCTGGCTGGCCCAGGCTCATAGAGACTGTCCTTCCTCTGCCTCCCAAGTGTTTGACAATATGTTCTTGCTAGAACATTGCCATTAGAGATATGCAAAGTAGATATATGCAAATTAGCTGTCTTGCAGGGTTCCTCTCCTTTCCTTTCTTGCTTTTTTTCTTCCCATAACTCATGCTGTCCTTGAGCTCATAGCAGTCCTCCTGCCTCAGCCTCCCAAATGCTAGGATTATAGTCATGAGCCACCAATCGCAGCCCTGAGAACACTTCCTGTATTGAGTCAGGCTCACACTTAGCCTACTGCCCATGTTCCTTCCTAAACAGTTGTTAGAGAGGGAGGAAGTATCCTTGTTGGCTGTGTGATCTGCAGTGGTTTCATGGTCATTTCTGAACCTCAGTCTCTTTTTCTGTGAAATGGGCACTGCAATAATTTTTCTTCCAAAAATTAGCAGAAGGATTTAGTGAAGTTGTGTTCTTGGAGCATAGCACATAACAGCTCAGGATCCGATAGCCATGGTCTATCATGGTCGTAGATGTCTGACTGTTGGGTGTTTCTGGCCAACAGATTTGTCTGCGGTGGCCCCTGTAAAGTATATAAGTATATGTGTCACCCTTTGGCTCTGTCTACATGTTTCCTCCACATTAAGTGCTCTGTCAGAGAGACCTGGGTTTCTTTGTTTTGTTTTAAATCTGTATCATATTTATTTATTTATTTACTTTCTTATTGTATTCCACATGTATGGGTGTGTGCCCAGATACATAGCTGTGGACTATGTACTAATCTGGTGCCTTTGGAGAAGTCATCAATCTCCTGGTTATGTGCCATCATATGGATGCTGAGATTTGAACCTGGGTCCCTAGTAGCCAGTGCTCTTAACTGCTGAGGCATTGCTCCGGCTCTGAGACCTGGGTTTATATATGAAAATCCTCACTCCTTTCATTCTTGGCTGTGTGATTTCAGGCAGGAGACTTAATCTCTCTGTTAGGACTGCAGTGAGGATGGATGGAGAACCTGCAGGGCACTGGCAAGGCTGGGAATAGACGTCCAAGAGGTGCCCTGCAGTTCATTCATGTGCCACTAGAGGGATATCTAGTAAACATTCTTACCATCTCTTCTAATTCCTACCATGGTTGATAGAACCCCGACCACCCCCACCTCCACTCCCCAACTGGGTCAAAGGCATAGGCCTTGGGTTCTACTCTGTTTGTGGGGACATAGAACCAATTATCTGATTGGTGAGAGAAAACCCTTCTGATTTGGTGAGAGAAAACTTACAAGCAAGTCTTCCTTTTAACAGCATCAGAAGTAATGGCTATCACCATGGCAACAGATGAAGGCAGCCAGCCAGTTAAAACCATCGGCTTATTCAGGGTGTCGATTGGTTTCAGGATATAGTAACATTTTGTGCTAGAACTTAACAAGACTCCTTTCAACTGTATTTTCAAGAATTTTTGTTTATTTTATTTTGTTCAGATGCTGGGAATTGAACCCAGGACCTGGTACAAGCTCTCCATCACTAAAGCCACACCTCCATGCCTTTACTTTCATTTTTAATTTGTTTGTGTGTGTGTTTGAGACAGGATTTCTCTGTGTAGCCTTGGCTGTCCTGGAACTCGCTCTGTAGACAAAGCTGGCCTCAAACTCAGAGATCCGCCTGCTTCTGCCTTCTGAGCACTGGCTGGGATTAAAGGTGTGTGCTACCACTACCCAGCTTTTATTTCCTCAATAAGTAGTTTTTTCACACCTATCTATCTATCTATCTATCTATCTATCTATTATCTATCTTGTGCATCTATGTGTATAGTCGAAAATAAGTAGAAGTCAGAGGACAATTTACTGGAGTCAGTTCTCTCCATCCATTATGGGTTCCGAGGTTCTAAATGTATGCTATCAGGTATGGCCAGCAAGCTCCACTACTCACTGAGCCATATAGGAGGCTCCCTTCCCATTTTTGAGACGGGCTTTCTACATAGCCTTGGCTGGCCTGGAACTCTCATTGTGTAAAGCAGGCTAACCTCAAACTCAGAGATCAACCTACCTCTGCCTCCTGCGTGCTGAGATTAAAAGGCAGGGACCACCATGCTCAACTTCATTTTTAGTTTTCAGATTACATCCTCAAAAGCGGGCCAGGACGATGGGTGTTGAACTCAGTACATATGTAGGTCAGAAGTTTCTATTCTTTCTGCCTCAACATCTTGAGTGGCTGAGATGACAGGCTCTGGGTCATAGAACCCAATCACATACTTCAATGCCGCCCTCTCTCGATGACTGCTTACCTCTGTTAACCACCAGGTGGCGCTACGGGAACGTTTATGATCACCTTGCTGCCTTCCAAGCTCTAGGTCATTCTGGAGTCTTTGAATGCAATTTGGAACAACATCTAAAACTTGGATATAGGAAACAGGGTGGGCTGTCAGGAATCGGATCAGATTACAAGAAAACTCGGGCTGTGTCATTCATTTTCTGGCCATTTCGTGAGAGGCTACTGGGGAGAGAGTTATGGGGAGGGAGAGAACAGATGTCTCCAGCGCACAGCCAGTAAGACCTGCAGGATAGTGTGGAGGTGAAGGTTCGCACTGAAGTACCTGCAGTGCCGGCTGTCCCCGGGAGGAAACCACAGATACCTAAGTACCCTAATAAATGAGGAGATAAATCTGGGCAAGGCACTTCAAACCTGTCCTGCCAATACTTGGGACACAGAGACAGGAGAATTGCTATAATATTGAAGCCAATCTGGGCTACGTAGTGAGTTCTAACATAGCCTGAGCTACAGAGTGAGACCCTGTGAAAAAACTGAAATGAAACCAACAAATGAAAGAAATAAAGAAAAGAAAAATAAATTGTTAATTTTTATTTTTATTTATTTTTATTTATTTTTTGTTTTTGTGGTACTGGGGATGAAATCCAGGAGCTAATGTATGCTAGGCAAGTGTTCTTCCACTTAACCACACCCAAGCCCCCCACTGGGGGAGTCTAGGCAGGGGCTCTAGCCCTGAGCCACGCCCCCAGACTATCACTGGGGGATTCTAGGCTGGGGCTTTACAGATGAGTTTATTTATGTAAATATGAGGGTAAAGAGATACCAGGAAATTGGCGGTATGTCATTCAGTTGCAGCCAAGACTGACTACCTAAGTTCAATCCCTAGAATTCATGATAGAAGAAGAGAACTATCTCCTGAAAATAATTGTCCTCTGTCCTGCACACACACACACACACACACACACACACACACACACACACACACACTTTTAAAGAGAGGCGAGTCACCTTTGTAGCACATATGCTCATGTACTTGATTACTGACCACCAGATGGCGCTCTGCATTTGGTAGCCATAACCAGGATTTAAATCTACGCCACATTGAGTTAGAGCTTTTGCTAATTTATATAAGACAACAACCTCTATTTTCTTGTTAAAATATAAATCTCGAAGAGCGTTGTGCTCTCATTCTCTCAATCTCACTGAAGGATAGAAAAAAACGTTTTCCTGATTTCATAGAGAAACCCTCAGGTATTTAGTCTCTACAAAATAGAGGTGAGGGTTAACCGCCTTGTCACCATAGCAACAGATAATAGAGACGCAACCAATCAGCATTCAGCCTTGGGGTGGGGGGTAGTTCTTTTTATTCAGAGATGGCAACAGTTTCTAAGAGAATCTCAGATTCTTTTGTTCAAATGATTCTGTCAAGGACAGACTTATATAAACAGTCTTCCGGCCAACTTCAGTATGCAAAATGGTACCCTTCCCCCAAACACCTGCAGGGGAAAGCACACGTCATTCTTGTTTTATGTATTTATTTGTTCGTTTTCTTGTTTAATTATTTACCTTTTCGAGACAGGGTCTCAGGTAACCCCAGCTGGCCTCCAACTCCCTATCCTTCTGCCTCCAAACTCGCGATCCTTCTACTTCCACTTCTGGAGTTCTGAAATGAGAAGCGTGAACCTATACAGCTGGCTCTATAGTTGCTGGAGATCAAACCCAGATTTTTGTGCATGCCAGGCAAGCATCCTGCCAGCAAAGCTACATTCCAGCCCTTGGTTTTGTTTTCATGGCTGAACTGTTAAATGGTGTTAACCTAAGGCTTTGCTTCCTTCTATGACATCCAGAGAGTTCTCTATTGCTATGTTAATAGTGGCCCCTCCAGCTCCTGAAGTACGACCGACCCCAGATGCTCCATAGCTATGTCCATGGCGCTGTACTTTCCCTCTGCAGGTAGACTCGATGGTTTCTGAATCTCAGATAAGCCAGTCAACCCCTCCTTATGTTTGAACAAAATATTAGATAAAATTTGTCCACTCTCCTCTTCCATGATGTTCGTGAGCCTTAGTTGTAGGGCTTCTAGCCATGCCTTGGTGGCACACACCTTTAATCCCAGTACTTGGGAGACAGAGGCAGGTGGATCTCTGAGTTCAAGGCCAGCCTTTTCTTTTCTTTTCTTTCTTTCTTTCTTTCTTTCTTTCTTTCTTTCTTTCTTTCTTTCTTTCTTTCTTTTGTTTTTGGTTTTTTTTTGTTTGTTTGGTTGGTTTTTTTGTTGTTGTTGTTGTTGTTTTTTTTCGAGACAGGGTTTCTCTGTGTAGTCCTGGCTGTCCTGGACTCACTCTGTAGACCAGGAAGGCCAGCCTTTTCTACAGAGCAAGTTCAAGGACAGCCAAAGTTACACAGAGAAATCCTGTCTCCGAAAACCAAACCAAACCAAACCAAACCAAACCAAACCAAACCAAACCAAACCAAACCAAACCAAACCAAAACGGTGTAGGGCTTGCATTGTGTACATACCAATGGGGGTTGAGCTCCCCAGGGTCAGTTCCCAGCATTGTAACAGGTGTGGGGTGCTGTATGGTCTCTGTCAGAAGGCTAATGTGGGGCTGTGAGGTCATTATACATGACAGGGAAGCTGCCTCCGTGACATCTCAGCAATATGGTTGCCTGATAAGACCTGAACATGGACACCAGCTGACAAGCCATCGTAGGGAGAATTTCTTGAGACTCCTGTGCCTGGCAAAAAGAGTTACAGGCAATTAATGAGTGCTGAGGGAGAGAATTAGTCTTCCCCAGGGATGAGCCCCTAATTGATTTTCCAATACTAAACGGCTAGTCCTAAATAAATAAATAAATAAATGGACGGAGCAGTAAAAACAGCATTAGAAGTAAATAAAACCAGAGGTAAGGATAATGACTTCTTTATTCGTGGTCCATCCTGTGGTCCGTGGTCCTTGCAAGCATGCATCTGTTCTGGAAGCTCTGTGTTCCAGCACATGCCTGAAGGGCCATTGGGCTCCAGGGGCAGTGAGAGACCATGTTCCCTGTTGACAAGAGACCTAGGGGTTCAACAATCACAAACCCTCAGTGTCCATGACAAATTATGGTCCCAAGTCCCAGAACATTGGAGCATCCTTTTCCTGTTCTTCCTGGAGACAGTGCCCTATTCTCCTATGCCAATTTATCTTGGGAGGCTGAACAGTGCTGTAGGTTACAGGTTAATCAAACTCTTTGGTTTTTTTCCAAGTTTGTTTTTGCCTTTATGTTTTAAAATTACATTGTGTTTACTTACTGTGTACGAGAGAGGGCAAGCCCCACAGTACACATGTGGAGGTCAGAGGACCATTTCAGGGGGTCAGTTCTCTATTTCCATTTACTGGTGCCTGAGAATCCAACCCAGGTTGCCGGGCTCAGTGCCAAGCACCCTTATCCGCTGAGCCATCACTATCCCAAACCTAACCTCAGAGTTTCACTATGAAGCCTAGACCAGCCTTGAACTCATGACCCTCCTGCCTCAGCTTCCAGAATGTTGGAATTACAGCCACAATCCACTACATTCAGCTTATAAATACCTTGTGGGTTCCAAGCATAGAAACCCAAGAAAAATTATTTAAGAAGAGAAGTGTAAAGGGCTCACATTACCTTAAAGTCCAGGACTGAATTGGATTCAGGAAAGGTTAGTTCTAGGTCCCAGGAAGAGTAGGGCCCTGAGCCTGTCTGTCCCCACACTAATGACAGTAGCTACATAGGGATGAGGAATTTAATTGGTCAGGAGGATTGGTGAAGGAGGGATGACTGAAAGTCATATGGAAGAAAAGGTCAGATGGTTGTGAGCCACCATGTGGTTGCTGGGAATTGAACTCAGGACCTCTGGAAGACCAGTCAGTGCTTTTAATCACTGAGCCATCTCTGCAGCTCCTTGAATCTTTTTAAAATAAAAAAAAAAATTTTTTTTTGAGACAGGGTCTCTCTACATAGTCTTGGCTGTCCTAGAACTCATTATGTACACAAGACTTGCCACTGCCTCCCCAGTGCTGGGATTTTGGGGTGTGCCACCACGCCAGCCTGAGGTCCACCTCCCTAGAGTTGGGGTTACAAGTGTGTAGCATCTGCCCAGCGCAGCTCCATTCAGACACATCTTCCTGCGTGTGCTTTGATAATCTTAGCCCACGTTTGGCATCTTTAAAAGTTTACGTTTATTTGTTTACTGTACGTGTGGGTAGCAGATATGACTCACTCTTGGGGATCAGAGGACAGTGTCTGGAAGCGGTTCTCTCATTCCATTGTCTGGGGTCCAGGGTTTGAACTTAGATCATCAGGTAACACATGTTTTTACCCACTGAGACATCCACCCCACCATCCCTTGGCACACATTTTTTTATTATCCAAATTAAAAAAAAAAAAAAAACTCTATTTACTTATTTATTTATTTTATGTGCATTGGTGTTTTGCCTGAATGTATGTCTGTCTGTCTGTGTGAGGAGATCCCCTGGAACTGGAGTTACTGACAGGTATGAGCTGCCACGTGGTTGCTGGGAATTGAACCTGGGTCCTCTGGAAGAGCAGTCAGTGCTTTTAACTGTTGAGCCATCTCTCCAGCCCCAAAAGCAAAGGGAAAAATGGGGGCAGGGAGTGCACTGGAGAAGTCAAAAGCCTTTGCTGCTTCTCCAAAGGACCCGAGTTAGGTTCCCAGTTCCCATGCTAGGTGGCTCCCAGGAGCCAGGAACTCCAGCTCAGGAGATTAGTGCTCTCTTCTGTCTGTCCTGGGCATTGCATGCTGACACATTTGTTTTGTTTTGTTTCCTCTGTGTGGTCCTGGTTGTTCTAGAACTCTCTCTGTAGACCAGACTGGTGTTGAACTCTAGAGATCAACCCACCTCCACCTCTTGAGTTCTGGGATTAAAGGTGTGCACCACCACCATCACCTCTACCCAGCTTCTATATATATATTTTTAAATGTATATACTTATTTACTTGTGATATTTTGAGTCAGAGTCGTGATATATATAGCTTAGGCTAGTCTCTTGCTTCGGCATCCCTACTGCTTAGAGCATAAGCATGTACTGGCCTCTGGCAGTGATACCCATTCTATACAAATGTGAAAATAAATTATTGGCATTGAAAAAAATGAAGGGTTTCTCAGGGAAAGGGAGGAACAGGATAGAGGAATCAGTCTTAAAAAGAAAAAGAAAAGGAGTATTTTACTGGACACTGTGGGAGCATGCTTTTCAGCCCAGCACTCAGGAAGTGGATACAGAAAGATTAGGGAATTCCAGACTAGCCCAGGTTACACGAGACTCTCAAAACACAAACAAGCAAACAAAAAACGTGTGTGTGTGTGTGCACATATGTGTGTCACTTTAAAGACATGGAGGCAGGCGAGATCAACAGCTTTTTGTTTTAATTCATTTATTTTAATAAAGTTTATTATTGACTAATTGGAAATATTTAAAAAATAAAAATAAGAACAGCTCTTTAAAACCTGTATTCTGTGGGGCACCAAGACTCAGAAGCGAGGTGGTTAAATTGATTTTGTGCTCAGGATGTGCTGATCTGGTTGCCAGGGCAACAGAGCCAGTGGGGCTGAAAAGGCAGCAGAAAGAGGACCAACCTGTGTGCTCTCAGCTCCCACGCAGCTCAGTCATAGCCTGCTGCAAAAAAAACAACCCCGCAATCATTTGCTTATCTGGGGGCGCCAGGGAACATTGTGATGTATTCTCTAAGGCAGTGTGGTCTCTGACTCAGAAAATTCCAGACTTTTCTTTCTCATTTTCTTTTAACTGTCTTGGGAGAGGGTTTTTTTTTAATTATCTATCTATCTATCTATCTATCTATCTATCTATCTATCTATCTATCTATCTATGGTGTGTGTGTCCTTGTGCACAGAATTGTGCCACACTGTGTGTGTGTGTGTACATCAGAGGACACCGGTAGACATCAGTTCTCTCCTTCCATCATGTGTGTCCTGGGAATGGAACCCACTGGGACAAATTACTGAGCCCTGACTTTATATATATTTTTGTATTATTTTAGAGACAGTTTCTCACATAGCCCAGGCTAGCCCCAGGAGTAGTTGAGGACGACCTTAAACTTTTGATCCTCCTGGTATTACTTCTCAGTTACAGGTGTGCACTCTGCCATCTGAACTACATCCTCAGTCTTCTTTTCTTCTGAGGCAGGGTTTCTTTGAGTATCCCTGGCTGTCTTGGAACTCACTCTGTAGACCAGGCTGGCTTCAGACTCAGAGATCTGTTTGTCTCTGCCTCCCAAGTAATGGGATTAAAGGCGTGCGCCACCACTGCCCAACACTAGTCTTTTTTTTTTTTTTTTTTTTTTTTTTTTTTTTTTTTTTTTTTTTTTTAGATTCATTTATTTTATGTGTGTGAATATTTTGCCTGCATGTATGTGGGTATACCACATGTATGCTTGGAGCCCGCAGAGGTCAGAAGAAAGCATCTGATTTCCTAAAACTGGAGTTACAGTTGATCTTGAGCTACCATATGGGTGCTGGAAACCAAATCTGGATCCTCTGCAAGTACAACAAGTGCTCTTAACCCCCGAGCTGCTACCTCTCCAGCCCCTCCGTCAGCGCAGGCATCTTTTTGTTTATTTGTGAATATATATATATATATATATATATATATATATATATATATATAGTCAAGATTTCACTCTGTAGCCCTGGCTGTCCTGGAACTCACAGAGATCCACTCGCCTCTGTCTCCCTACTGTGCTGGGATTAAAGGTGTGTACTCCCATACAGCCTTGTTCCAATGTGTGTTTTCTTTGTGGATAGCTGTGTAGAACAAGCCTATGTGATTGTGCTATCGAGACAACTGCCACTGAGTAGAGGTGCTTGCCCCCAAGCTTGATCTCCTGAGTTCAATTCCCGGGACCCACTTGGAGGAAGGAGAGACACTACCCCTCCGAGTTGTTCTCCAACCTCCATACAAGCTTGTACATCCAGTCCTCACACCCATGCACACACACACACACACACACACACACACGTAATAAAAGAAAAAAAATAGCAAACATGTTTGATTTTTTTTTTTTTTTAATTTTTTAAAGTTTTTTATTTAGTTTATGTATGGGTACACTGTTGCTGTCTTCTGACACACCAGAAGAGGGCATTGGATCCCATTACAGATGGTTGTGAGCCACCATGTGGTTGCTGGGAATTGAACTCAGGACCTCTGGAAGTGTGCTCTTAACCACTAAGCCATCTCTCCAGCCTGATCTTTTTTCAAAAAGCACTTCCATCCTAGTCCTTGGAGGTAGAGCCAGGATCATAGATCAGAGAAAGAAAGAAAGAAAGAAAGAAAGAAAGAAAGAAAGAAAGAAAGAAAGAAAGAAAGAGAGAGAAAAGAAAAAAAGCCAACCAGGCAAGCCATCTCAGGACCTAGGAAGCTGAAGGAAATTGAATTTAAGGCCAGCCTAGGCTACACAGAGATAAGGCTCAAATAAATCATAATTGTTTTAAAATTTTTGATGGTGGCAGCGAAGGCAGCAGCACATGCCCTCAATCTCAGCACTGGGGAGGCAGAGGCAGGTGGATTTCTGAGTTCAAGGCCAGCCTGGTCTACAGAGTGAGTTCCAGGACAGCCAGGGCTACACAGAGAAACCCGATCTCTAAAAATAACACCTCCCCCCCCCAAAAAAAAAAACAACGAAAAAAATGACAGCATAATAAATGATGAAGGCCCTTCAACAAACTTTATGGCTTAAAGTAGATCTTCTTTCTTTCTTCCTTTTTTTTTTTTTTCCCCCGAGACAGGGTTTCTCTGTGTAGCCCTGGCTGTCGGATCTTCTTTCTTTTTTAAAAGAACCTGTCTCTCTCTGTCTCTCTCTCTCTGTCTGTCTCTCTCTCTGTGTCTCTGTGTCTCTCTGTCTCTCTCTCTGTCTCTCTGTCTCTCTCTCTGTCTCTCTGTCTCTCTCTCTGTCTCTCTCTCTGTCTCTCTCTCTGTCTCTCTCTCTCTCTCTCCCTCTCTCTCCCTCTCCCTTGGCTTTTCTGTGCAGCCCTGACTACTGGATTGGCTTCGTAGACCAGGCTGTCCTCGAACTCAGTCACACAGATTCACCTGCCTCTGCAGTGCTAGGATTAAATCCATAAGCCGCCATGCCAGGCTTACTTGCCATCTCTTATCCCCCTTCTCATTCTTACAGAACTTACTCCTTTCCAGTTAGTCCCCCTCCTACTCATTTGGTTTTTGTTGTGGTTGTTGTTTTGTTCTGTGTGCTTGCGTGTGTGTGAGTGCGCGCGCTTGCATGCGCATGTTCAGGGTTTGAGCACATAGCCACAGCTGCTATGGTTTTTGAGTGCATGGCCCGCCACAGTCAGAAGTCTGGTGCTCCTCCCCGTGCTCAGCTTCTACGTTTTCACACCCCGTCCCTCCTTGTGTGCCTTTCCCTGGGCCTGCCTGGGAGGGGACAATTTCTTGTGAGGCTTCGCAAATCTCATTCATGTGCCACTCCACAGCCCGCCTACCTACTTCTTCCTCGTCAGCTGCAATATCAAATACCACGCAGGCTCTGGAATATCCCACTGAACACTGCGAAGAGATCGGCAGTGCTAGTGTTTTTGTTTTAGAATTCCTACTCAGCCATAATTTTGGCATGTTCTCTCCCTCCCCTTCTCCTCCCCTCTTCCCTGCCCCAATGTAACTGTGTGTGTGTGTGTGTGTGTTTTCGCGTGCGCGCGCGTGTAAGTCAAAGGTTGGTGTCAGGTACCTTCCACAAATCGCTTTCCACTTTTAAAAATAAAATCTTTTAAGAAAATCATAACGTGGGCTGGTGAGATGGCTCAGCGGTTAAGAGCACTGACTGCTCTTCCTGAGGTCATGAGTTCAAATCCCAGCAACCACATGATGGCTCACAACCATCTGTAATGAGATCTGATGCCCTCTTATGGGGTGTCTGAAGACAGCGACAGTGTACTTACATATAATAAATAAATAAATAAATAAATAAATTGTTTTAAAAAAAGAAAATCATAACGTTTATTCGTGCACATATGTTTGTGTGTGGGCCACACCATGAGTGAAGAGGGAAGAGGACGGCTTGCAGGAGTTGGTTCTCTCCTTTTATAACGTGGCTTCAGGTATCGAACACAGGTCCTCGAGCTTGGCAGCAAGCCTCATTACCCACTGAACCAACTCACTGGCCCTCTATCTTGCTTTTTGCTGCAAGGTCTTCCATTGAAGCTGGAGTTCACCGATTCAGGTTGTCTGGCTCAGAGTGCTGAGGGGATCCTGGTATCTCTGCTTCCTCCGCACTGAGACTACAAGTGCCCACAGCTCGGCTGAGCCTTTATGTAGGTGCTGTGGGACCAAAGTCAGTTCCTTATGCTTATGTGGTAAGTACCGTTTTGACTAACTCATCTTTCCAGCAACCTACCTCCTTTTTACAGTCTGAGACTCACATAGCTCAGGCTGGACCGGCTCTTGTATGTAGTGAAAGCTGTTCTTGAATTCCTGATTCTCATTCCTCCATCGCCTGCCATGACAGGGTGGCAGGTGCTAGCATGCCAGGCCTGTGGCCTCATACACAGCTTCTTTCTTTCCCTTCTTCAAACACAGGAATTAGAGAAGAATCTCATAAAACATTTTATATGTTCTTTTCTCTCAGCTGTTTCCATGGGAACCTTGGAGGCTGCAGCTTGGCCAGTCATAGGTCCTTCCTAAATCCAGAGAGGTTATGACTGCAGAGGAAGTCCCGAGGGAAAGGCTGGAAAGCACACTTGTGGGGCCCTGGACGCTCCTGGCTGGTCCTCACTTACACTTCTGCTTAGGGAAGCAAGGTTCTAGTCCACCCTTATCTGATGTCCTGGATGGTTTGCCCCGAAAGAGCCTCTGCTCTTCAGTACCACATCCTACCTTCTAGGAGTTTTCTAATTCTCTATGCAAACAAGAAAAAACAAAAAAGCAAAACAAAACCCCAGGCTTAGGGGTACGCATTAGTATTCCTGGCATGCCCAGTATGCCTAGGCAAGGAGATTGGCTCAGGAGTTCAAGGATAGCCTGGGCTACCTACCTTAAACAGAACAATAAAATATAAAATTGCAAAGGCTTAGGCTGGATGTAGCTTTGCTTTGCATATCTGGGATCTTAGCTCTGGGGACGCAGAGGCAGGAGAATTCCAGGCCAGCCAGAACATGTAATAAGACTTTATGTAGCCTACCCCCACCCCCAGATTTCAAGCTAGTATATGCAGATTGTCAGACGTATATCACTAAGTGAGCAATAAGTTGTACACTTCGTATTTTTATTAAAATGTTATTACATGTATTTATTTAATTATGTCCTTTGGTTTGTATGTGTCTGGGGTACACGTGTACCTAGCCTGTGAGTGAGGGTCAGAAGACAACGTCCAACCATGATGATGACTTATGATTCTCTTCTACTCTGTGGGTCCAGGGATGGAACTCAGGTCACCAGGCTTGTTTACAAATGCTGTGACCTGCTGTGGCATCTTGAAGGCTCTCTCTCTCTCTCTCTCTCTCTTTTTTTTAAATTACGAAGTTTAAATTTTATTTACTACTATTGTTAGTGTGAGTCCATGAATATTCATGAGACATGAGCAGTTGCTTTATGTATGTGTGGGTTAGAGGAAAGCTCGAAACAACAAAAAACTTACCCAGGAATTGAACCCGGGTCCTCAGGTATGGCAGCAGGCTCCTCTACCTGCTGAGCCATTTCCTGTACCCCCAGTCATATACAGAGATGGGTTAGTTCATTATATGATATTCATTTCCATGTGAGCTTTACCCACAGCTGTCCACAGCAGATGTAAAAAAGCACATGCTTTAGGCGTCTCATCTTGTCCTGTGGGTCCAAATCATTCCAGTGCCTCCATGTTCACACACACAGATATCCCTAACAATTTCCTCAGAATGAATTCCTGGAAGCCATCTGTGTCTGCTGAACCCTTGTCTGTTCCAAAGAGACTCGTTATGAACAATAGAACGAGCAATGGCTCATCCGTGGCTTTGTGTAATGACACGTGCACACGACTACAGTCTACAGCCAGGTGTTGTGGCTTCCTTTATGGGAACCCAGCAATAGTTGGTTGAGATAGAATAGTTGAAAGTTCAAGCACAGCCTGGGCTACAGAGTGAAAGCACGTCTCAAGACAAATGGACAAACCTCAAACTAGGGACAGCAAGGTCACATAACAGGGAAGCCTGCAGATGAGAGCTTAATCCTTGGTACCACATGGCAGGAGGAGAGAACGGACCAGGTTGTCTTTTGAACTCTACACATGTGCCGTGGTACATGGGCATGCACACGCACACATACGCACACAAACAGGCATGTGTACACACATGCACACACACAAACACGGGCATTCGAGTGCACACACACTCACACATGTATGCACAATGAAAGAAACCTAAAAAAAAATTTTTTTTTTTTGAACCCACGGCGATCTGGAGACAATGGGAGCTTTGGAGGTACATAAGATCTATTTGGAAAATTCACTTCTGCTTTGTATTAATGATGACAACTGTAAAATGTCACGTCATGCAGGCATTTTGCATTTGAGGCTAGTATGGTGTTTCTGTCTGAGGGGCATCCATTTTAGGATCACAAAGATGAGCGAAGAGCAGGGAAAACTGAGAGCAGGTAAACGGTTTGTGCAGTGCCCGGTTGCCATGGGAACTGTGCCATCAACCTTTTTTTTTTTTTTTAAACTGGCAAAGCAAATAACAAAACCAGAGGATAGTGGGAACCCAAGGTGGTTTTGTTCTGTTAGTTTCTCTATTATTTAACAGGTGCTTATGTAACGTCAAACATCGATAGACAGTACATGCAGCCATTGTTCAAGGAGAAGCAACTGTAAGCTGGTTTCTTCCCCACACTCTCATGGGTCAGGGTCTCCAGGAGAACCCTTAGAAAAAGAAACAATGGCTGTCACCATTTCACAGAGAAGCAAACAGGTCAGGGAAAGTTCTAGAAGATTCTCAAAGTTGCAGCTAGGAAAGCAGTAAGAATAGAGTATAAATCCAGCAGATAGTCTCTTTGACCCCAGAGAGTGAGGGACAGGCAGCTCAAGGGTCTTTACAGCAATGGACCATGGAAATGACCTCCTAAGAGTTGTCCTCTGACTTCCATACATATGTCATGGCTCAGGCATGCCCCCCTCCACATGCATTGTACATATGTACATACACACACACACACACACACACACGCATGTGTGCACTAATCATAAATAAAATTAAAAATTAAAGATAAAGAATTTGGAATATCTGGGTACAGAGGTTCACTCATGATCCCAGCATTCTGAGTCAGGAGGATTGCCAGGAGCTTGAGGCTAGCCTTGGCTACATAGATATCAATCTTGTTCCAAAAACCAAACCCCAAAAGGATCCAGGTGTGCTAGCATACAATTTTAATCCCAGCATTCAGGAGGCAGAGAGGTAGAGGCAGAGGCAGAGGCAGAGAGAGGCAGAGAGAGGCAGAGAGAGGCAGAGAGGCAGAGGAGGCAGAGGAAGCAGAGGAGGCAGAGGCTGAGGCAGAGGCAGAGACAGAGGGGCAGAGGCAGAGGGGCAGAGGCAGAGGGGCAGAGGCAGAGGGGCAGAGGGGCAGAGGGGTAGAAACAGAGGCAGAGTCAGAGACAGACAGATCTCTATGAGTTTTGGCTAACCTGGGCTACACAGTTCCAGGCCAACCTGGGCTACAAAGTGAGATCCTGTTTCAGAAACAGAATGTAGGAACATCCATGAGAGAAGCTGATCTCCCTCCGTGAGTCTGGTACCCACTTACTGAGTCCCACACACCCTAAATGATACCCTACCTCAGCTCATAAAGGACAGTTGACCCGGGCATCTCTGCTTGATATTGAGACCTCTATACTGTAAAACATAGAGCCTGTGTGAGGTCACACCTCCAAAGGACAGTTTGATTTGGGGCTTTATAAATCAGAGGTCTATCTGTCCTGCGGGAGTGAGGATGTAGTTCGGTTGGTAGAGTGCTTACGCAGCATGCACAGGAAACCCTGGTCTCGAGCCCCAGAAATGTATTAATAAAACAACGCCGGCTAGACATCACTCAGGCCTGTAATCACAGTACTTGTGAGGAGGGCGGAAGCAGGAGAATCAGAAGTTCAAGGTCATCCTTGGCTACTTGGCAAGTTCAAGGTTATCCTGTTCTACAGACCACCTTGCCTCAAAAAACAAAACCAAAATAAATGACCCTGGTGGAAGTCTCTATTCTTTCAAAGGCGGTCTCTATCCCTTGAAACGAGACGGATCTCTTTCAGAGGTTCTCCTTCTTGGCTCACTAGTCTCCAAGCCCTCCTTCCCACCTGGCCCTTTAAGAGCAGCTGCTGCGACCGTACTCAGACAGACCCCAGCTGCTGCCTGCAGTGTTGCTATGGAGACGGGAACTAGCAGGAGGGGGCGGGAGGTGACTGGGTCCGCGCAGGCGCAGACAGAGGCTGCCGTTCCGCAGCGGCCCCGCGTCTAGACCAAGGTACGCGGTTCACTCCAGACTCCGCGGGAGCACAGGCGAGCCGCTGCTCCCACCTACCCCCAAGCCCACCAGGTGCGTTGATCGTCGCCCTCCTGTAACCCATCAGCCGTGTCCAGTCACCTAGGTTGTCAGGGACAAAGAGAAGGGAGGACAACCCGAGCCAGCCCGAAGAACGTACACGTAAGCCCCCTGCGGACCCTCGGATTGCCCCGGGGGAAGACCTTTGCGTCCGGCTAGCTAGCAGGTAGCTATAGCCCAGAGCCCCAAACCCGGAGTCTGGACTCTAACCCTGAGGGTGGCCTTTGAGAGTGGGATTGACCTAGCCAGTGTTCAGCAGCCCACCCCTTTCTAGGGCTCCCTCCCGCCTAAGATTAGCCTCTGCTGGGCAGCGGCCATGACTATGAACCTTCTGCAAGATTGGTGTAAGGAGCTGGAAGTGGAGGTGCACCGGGCCCTCCTGATCACGGGCATCCCTGAGCGTCTGCAGCAGGCGGACATCGAAGCTACTCTGAGGCCGAACTTGCAGCCCCTGGGCAACTACAGGCTTCGGACTGTGAGATCTGTGACCAAGGAGAAGGCTCAGGCTGCCCTTGTAGAATTTGGGGCAGACTTCGATCACTCTGCCATTCCTATCCACATTAGGGGAGAGAATGGGATCTGGAAAATCCTGAGTAAGGACCGAGGGCAAGATGCGAGGGTCCTTAGGCAGATGAGGCGCCTGTTGCTGGATGAAAGGCCTATGGATGACTTCAGAGAAATAGCCATCCCTCTGGTATTGGAGGCCCAGGCCCAGGCCAAGGGATTAGGGAAGGAGGCCAAGAAGTCTGGCTCCTCTGAAGGGGCAGCTAGGAGCGGCCGTCGGGGCCGTCGGGGAGGCAAGCGCCGATCCAGAAGCCACAAGTTGACAGCTCAGAAGGGCCAGAAGAGGAGCCGGGGAGGGCGCCGAGCCAGGAGTGAGTCGGAAGACTCTTCTGATGACAGCTTGGGTATCGTCATTGAGGAGATCTACGCAGAGGACCTGAGCGTAGATGAAGACCAGAGGGCCCTGTACGCCACGCTCCAAGCAGCTGCCAAAGAGCTCACTAAGAAGTGGGCCTTTCGGGGTGACCAGGACGAAGGAAATGGCCCCCGAGAGTTTTTGGCACTTGTCACTGTCACCGACAAAGCTAAGAAGGAAGAGATAGAGAAAGATCTTCCTGGGACAGAGTCTATCTGCTTAAACATCAAAGACGAAAAGAGCGGGGTCCCTGATTTAGTTGCGCTACTGGCAGTGAGAGATACCCCCGCAGTGGAGGTAGATACGGAGGTGGAGGATGATGACGACGAAGATGACGAAGATGACGATGATGATGAAGAAGATGATGACGACGAAGATGACGACGATGATGATTCCGACAGCGAGTCTCTGGAAAATGGAGAGCAAGGAAAGGAAGTAATGGATAGCCCCGAGTTCGTGGCTATCGTTGCTTATACAGACCCTGCTGATCCCTCTGCCAGAGAGGAAATGCTGAAAATCGCTTCTGTGATTGAGACCCTTGGCTGGGGCGATAAGAAAGACAAAAAAGATGTCCTTCCTCAAGTCCTGTCCGTCATGGCCAAGGACACCTCTGGGCCCAGGGTGAAAGTAGAGGAGGCAGGCCGCCAGGTGGACGCCATGGTCCTGAGGAAGGCAGAGGAAGACGGAAATCTTCTGGAATGTATTTCTACGTTGGCAGAAGCAGAGAACTGCCCCAAGGGAAAGAAGTCTGGGCTAGGTCTCCTCAGAGGCTGGACCGCTGAGGGCCACCAGGGTGGCCTCTTGGAGCTCGTGGCACTCCTGGCTGCGCAAGATATGGTGGAATCCGTGAGAGAGGAAGAAGCCAGCAGGTGGGGCAGTGGTGGAAGTGGCCGGAAGTGTGATCACAGCCAAGGTGGTTTATCCGAGGTCCTGGCTTTCCTGGCCTCCCAGGAGAATCTGGAATCCAACGAGGAATCGGATGAGGATTCAGACACAGAATCAGAAGGAGATTCCGAGGACACTGACAGCGAAGAGTCAGAACCTGGTGACAGCGTGTCCAAAAAGCCGCGCGCCAAGAGAGCGCGCACCGGCTCCAAAGGCCTTCCACCGGCCGGCGCCACCGCGGTCTCCACCGCGTCCCGGGCACGCAAAACCCGCAGGGGTGGCCGCGGTCGTGGCCGAGCTGTCACCCCAGAGAAGAAAGCAGGAAGTGGGGCTTCAACCGAGGACCATGCGGGGAACAACAACAAGAAGAAGAAGGGATCCGCAGGCGCCGGGGCCCGTGCCAGGGCTGGCGAGGCCAAGGGACAGCCAGCTGCTGTTCCCAAGTCTACCCGCGGAAAGAAAGCACGCAGGGGCCCAAGGCGGGCGCCCAAATGCCGTTAGTGCTGCAGATGTCACTACGAGCTCTGTGTGTGGACTTCCCTCCCCCTCCTTCCCTCCTATTCTCTCTCCTCCTTGCAGCCCCCCTCTCGCTTAACCGTGTGCATTTGCTTTGTGCTCTGCCGCGTCCCTGCCTGGCAAGGGTCGGTGCCCAGCTTTCCCTCTCAGTTCCATGAACAGATGGCATGAGCGATCATTATGGCTACAGCCTAGATACGACAAGGAAAAAGAGACAAGACACTCAGATGCAGTGGCCGGTGGGTGCGGAGGAGAAATGGGCCTGACGACACCGAGGGGCTCTGCTCTACCTCTGGAGCCTCCCCCTGCCCCCCCCCCCCCCGTATGAGTGCGTGTGGGTGCCTGGCACTCCTGCCTGCCCATCCTTCCAGTCACCTGTTTCTGGCCGAGCAGCTGGAATTTATTGTGAGCCACCTTTGGCCCTGACTGGGCCTTAGGGAGAAGCAAGAGTGTTGGACACTATGGGCATTAGGGAAGCTTGGAAGGGTTAAGGGCCGTGTGTGTGTGTGTGTGTGTGTGCGTGCTCGCTTGCGTGTGTGTTTTGAGGGAAAGGTATTCCATAAATGAAAGTCTGAAGGGGCTGGAAGCTGGAGGAGGAGGAATAAAAAATGGGAGGGGAGAAGGGGCGGGGCTGAGGGAGGAGGGAGAAAAGGGGAAGGGGAGGAGGAAGAGGGATAGAAGGCTGAGAAGGCGTTTGCATCAGTTCACCCTCCTGAGGCTCTACAGGTGGGAAACAGGGGAAGCCAAACCTACCCCAGCAACCCTTGTTCACAGGTTGTTCACCAGCCCTTGTTCACAGGTAATACCCTGCCAATATGTTCTGATTTGAAAAACTTACATGAAATCCAGATTTCTGGTTTTCTGGGCAAGCCCTGCCCCTCCTACTGAGGCTCCCCAGCTGTCACTGGCCAGTCCTCAGCTGTTTGCCCTTGTAACTCTTGACTTCATATAACAATGGAGTCCCTTGTTCACCCCCCCTCCCTTGTGTGCAGTAAATACCCCAGATCCCCTTAAAGGGTCAACTGTCCGTATCGTAGGAAACAGTTGCTGTGCCCCACCCTGGCATCATCGGTCCCCCAGTAAGCCTGGCTGATGCTGGCCACGCTCCAACCCTCAGCTGTCCCCCAGAACAGCCGCTTCAGCTGTGTGTTTTCCGGTAGTGCTCCGTGCCAGAAGCCCTAGCTGCCCAGTTCTAACGTGTTTTGATGTGTAGATCATGCTTTGCCCTGCACAGCACTTTGCATCCTCTTGTTCCCGTGTGCGTGTGTGTGTGTGTGTGTGTGTGTGTGTGCGCACGCGTGTATGTTCAACTTTCTATCCCCAGGAAGTGACCAGTTCGTGGTACCTGGATCCTCTAGGATGTAACAGAAGTTCTGACCAGCCTCATACCCAGACTCCTTGGTGGGGACATACAGAAACTGCAAAGGCCGTGGGTACCTCTTTGTAACCAGAGGGAGCCCCTCTCCTTGCTTCCCAGGACCAGCGATGATGAGGGGACAGATGGAGAAGCAGACCAGTGGGGTCTGTGGGCTGGAGAGGAAACCCCTTCATGTAGGCTGATGGACATGGGGTCTGGTGGCTGGGGAGGGCACCACATGTCACTTCCCCTTGCATAGTTATAGGTACCTGTCCTTGTGTGCTGTGTGACCCCGGGGTCCTCAAATGAAGCAATGAAGCATCTTAGTTGTTGTTTTTTCTCTGTGGTGTGACAATGGTGTGAGTGCGTACCAGGTTGAGGGGCATGCCTTGCTGTCGTGGCTGACACACATCCCTGGCTCCTATTCCTGGGACCCTATTGTCCTTCCACACTCCAATTCAGCCCTGGGCATTGCCACTTGTATTGTGACCTACAGCCCCCCCCCCCCGACCCTGCTATAGCCCCTAGTTAACCTCACAGTCCCTTTCCCCAAGCCTCACCCCAGCTTGGGTTTTTAGCCTGGTCTGTGTGTCACTACCAGGAATGCCAGCATGACAGTCTAGGGGGTTGTCTTAGCAGCCACATCTGACACTTGGTAGTGTCACTTCTCTCTCCATACCCTGGAAGAGTTTGCTATGGCAACACAACTCCAAGCCAAACATCTTACAGTGATCTGGAGCCCCTTGATCCAACAATGTCACCACTGGCCACCTAGAGGCAATTCAGTTTACATGGAATGCAAATGAAATAAAGCTATACATTGTTATTGATTCTGAAGTCCCATCTGCACGTGCTTCACGTGGCCAGTGGTGACCACATTGCTCATTGTAAGTACAGGACATCTTCGTGGCCACCGAACGTTTTCTCTGTCACTGAGGTCCACACATGAAATCCCTTCCAATCTCTGCCTCATTTCCCATAAGCCCTTTTGTGTCTTCAGTTTTCCAGGTCTTGGGAAATACTGCATGTTCCTACCCCAGGGCCTTTGTACAGGCTGCTCCTGCTGCCTGGGATGCCCTTCCTCAGGACTCTTCAGATGTTACACTCCCAAGGAGGGGGTCTCCTGATGATTCTTCCTTCCCATAGTCAAGGGCCCTGACTGCCCCTTGGCACATTTGTGTCAACCACACAACGGGCTCTTTAGCAATGCTGTAAGAGGATGGGTACATTGCTCAAAGATGAAATAAGGGCACTTTCCTGGGTTAGGGGAGGCCACTCCTCTGAAAAGCATATAGCCGGGATCCCAGGTCACTGGAGCCTGGAGACCCCAAACTCAAAGGTGATTTTCCTGAAGACCACCCAGAGATTCGTCGATGTGCCTGTTTTCTGCTGCAGCCTTCGGGATTGAGCAGCCGTCCTCTCCAACCCCAGTGCCTCATTTCATGCTCAACAGCCTTGGCAAAGAACTCTGGAGCTATGGCTTTTGAGGTCATACCTGGCCCCAGAAAGTGGGATGAATGAGGTGGGGGAAAGTAGAGCCTCCCACAGATCCAAGCAGTGGGAGTGGGGTATATCCAGTGTGTGCGTCAAGCAAGCAGCTTGACCGATTGGCTGACGCTTGTTAAATGGTCGCAACGGATAACTCTTTAGGAGTTGCATAAACCAGATCCCAGATGCATTGACGAGGAACATTCCAGAACCATATTGTCTCTGGACAGAGAGAGTTGAGGATCGAGAAAAGAAGAGCAGAGGAGCTGTGGAGTGGAGGCTCTAAGGTCCGTGACGGGAGCGGGGGGTGAGGGGTGGGGGTGGGGTGGGGGGTGGGAAAGTCAAGGAGGAAGGTTTCAGACTCGCGGCCCTTGCTGGAGGAGCTGGGCAACCTGCGTAGAGCCCTAAATGGCGGAGGAAGGCGGGGCACGGCTGCCCTCTGGCGGCGGAAAAGGCAACCACAGCACAGGTTACGTAATGAGGATTCCTTCAGGACCTTGAGCAGGAGCGTTCCAGGAAGGGGCCGCAGGTGACGGAATTCTCTAGATAAGGACAAGATCTGTGTGCTAGATATTCAGGACTTCTGGCTGAAAAAGGTCCCCAAGGTAAAAGCCTAGGACGGCTGAGGCAACAGAGGCCTGAGGCGGGCACATGCCCAAGGGAAGTTACAAGGCAAGGCAAGAGAATGACCAGAGACCAAGGATCAGAGCTGGATATGGGGGAAGCAGTGTCACTGAGAGACATTTAGCATCATGTATTTGGTAGAATACATCTTCACTTAGGGAGTGAAGGCCGGAGGATCAGTTCAAGGCCAGCCTCGTCTACATAGGTAATTCCAGGTCAGCCTGGGCTGGGCTACATGAGACCCTGTATCAAAACCAAGCAAGACCCAGCTCTCGTTGGGCCTAGGGTGTGGAGGAGCTTGGGGCAAGTATGATGTCCTGAGTTCTAGTCCAGCTCACGTGGTGGAAAAAGGGAACTGACTTCCACAGCTGACCTCTGATCTACACGTGTGAGACACGGCAAGAGCACGCACACACACACACACACACACACACACACACACACACACACACACACCTGTCTGGCTCCCACAGAGGATTCCGATCCTTAGTGCAGGCTCCTCCCTTCCACAGGGTACTTCTAGCATTCAGGTATGCAGAGGTGTCAACTCACAAGAGCAGCAGCAGCTGCTGCTGCTGTGTGTGTGTGTGTGTGTGTGTGTGTGTGTGTGCGCGCGCGCGCGCGCGCGCGTTAACAGAACAGAGGCAAGCAAGTAAGCAAAAACCTCAAACGAAAAGAATCAAAACAAAAGGACACCTGGCTCTAGCAGGGTTGCTGGATGATTAGAATTCTAATGCTGGGCATGAGTCGACAATGCAGATTTTCTGGATGTATGTCCTTGCCTGGATCCTCATTTATCCTGTCTTTCGGCCGCCTCAGACAAGGACAGCGGCGCTCTAGATTCCTGGGGTAGTAGGTAGATGAAATAAAAAGTAAGAGTTTTAGGGACCTATGACGTCACCTTTTCCGGTATCCAAGGTCTGGAGCCCACAGAGGATCCGGACCGGATCCTTAGTTCAGGCTCCTCCTCTTCCACAGGGTGAGGCGCCAACTCACAAGAGTTGCAGAGGCCCTATTTTACCACGAGGGGGTGCACAGAGATCGCAGGCTCAACCACACGCTCACCATAGATTCCCCTGCAATTGGCATCGAAGCCCAGAGTAAGGGCCTAAGCCTGGCTACTTCATTGGTTCCTGGAGTTTGTGAGAAATGTACATTCTTGGGCCCACTCTGCATCTATCGAGCCACTTCGGGGATGAGTTTCCTAAATCTGTTGCCAAAAGCTTCCTAGTGACTAAGGAATGGCCAGTCTAAGAACAGCTACTTTGGGGTCCAAGTCTCTCCATACCTTGGGATGTGTTGCTTGGCTCTGGGCTACACAATAGAACTACCCACGGAGCCTTTTTGTTTTAAGATTTATTATTTCTGAGACAGACTCTTTATGTAGCTCTGGCTGTGTAGCTCAATCTGGCCTCAAACTCAAAGAGATCCCCCCTGCGTCTATCTCGGAGTCCTGGGACTAATGGCATGCAGCACCACGCTTGGCCATGCCCTCTAGGAGATAGACAAGTACTGGGCAGGACTGGACACCAAAGGAGCTTCCTGTGGGCGGATGGCTCTGCCTTGCCCCGACTCCTTGTTCAGGAAGGGAGTAGGTGCTTTGTATGAGGTAGCTCCTTCCAAAGCAAGAAGAAGGAACTGGGGAATGCAGGAAATCTCTGCAGTTTTGTGTCGACAGCTCTCTCTTTGTGTGTTCTGTGTAATTTTTATCTGTGGTGACAGCGAGAGGCAACAGGGTTGCAGATAGAGGCTGAAGTGGAGTCTGGCTTCTGGGGTTTTCTCCTTGGACTTCTGTTTCCTTCAGAACTAAAAGTGCAGAGGTACCAGTCAGTCACGGTTTGGGACCCAGCCTGCAGGAACCACCTGTGCCTCCTTAGATGACATAATATTGAACATATCTCACTATTAGTTTATTCTGTATTGCTGTGACAAAAGTACCAGTAACAGTTTGTGGGAGAAACGCTTTATCATAGGTTCAGAGAAATCTCAGTCCCGCCAATGGTGGGAAAGGTATAGCAGCTTGGAGGAGTGGCAGAGCCTGTTGCCATGGTGATCAACCAATCCTAAGAGGTACCTCTGCAAGAACATGGGGGCTGGGAGGATCAGTAGAACCTACTGCCAGCCAGGCTCCGCCTCCTAAAGGCTGTACAGCCTTGAGATAAAGCCCTAAGCCCGCTGTGGTAGTGAAGTGACCTGATACTGAAGAGGTGGAGGCAGGAGACCCATCCTCCATATATCTCCACGTTGCTTTGTGAGCTCAGCTCTTTCACTGAACCTGCACCTCCCAGTTTCAGGTAGAATGGCTATGCAGCCAGTCCCCAGGATCCACTTATCTTTGTATCTCCATTCCTAGGATGGGGTTACAGATGTGTTCCACCACATACTTTTTTTTACTGGTGCTGGGGATTTGAACTCGGGTCCCTATGTTTGTGAAACACTTTATCTAATGAGTCATCTTCCTAACTCTGGCTCATATTTTGAAATAATAATAATAATGATAAAATTATATTATACTAATATTACTATATAATATATAATAATATATAATTATATTATACTAATAATTTTATACTAATATTATTATATAATATATAATAATAGTTATTATTATTAGTGGTGCTGCAGATAGATTGCAGAACTTTATAACTGCTAAGTAAGTGCTCTACCATTGAGCCAAATCCCCAGCTCCTCACTGGGGGATTCTAGGCAAGGGCTCCACTACTAAGCCACACCCCCAGCCCCTCATAAATGAGATATATCTATGTATGCTTTGTGCATTTGGCTCACAGGTCTCTTAAGAATTTGTTTTTACACTGTTGGAACTCAGGTTTTTATCTGTGGAATATTCTAGGATATGGTTTTAGCGTGTACTTGGTTGCTGTAACCATGAAGGTGACCCTAAACTTGTGGACACTTGAAAACAATTTTAAGGGTTGGGGAGGATGGCAAATGCTAAAGTGCTTGTCACATAACTATGAGGATCTGAGTTGAGTCTCCAGCAGTGTAAAAGCCTGGCATAGTGTTCCTGCAGTGCCAGTGCTGGCAGGTGGATCCCTGTGTCTCGCTGGGCATCCAGCCTTGCTGAATTAGTGAGCTAGAGGTTCAATGAAAGACCTTGTCTCGAAAAATAAGATGGAGAGGGTATGGAGAGACAGCTCAGAGTTGAGAACACTGGCTACTCTTCCAGAAGACCCATGCTTGATGCCTGGCACCCACACCAGGTAACTTTCAGCTGTCTGTAACTCCTGTTCCAGGAAGATAAGACACCATCTTCTGGCGTCAAGGAAGACATGCAGTGCAAACTCCTGGCTTCTACATGCACAGGTGTCAGGGGCAGCCCTGCTTATACACTAAAGGCCTTGAATCAGCCATAGGCCTAAAAACAGCAATAGGCCTGACATACATGCCTGCTAACACAAAGTCTTGGGTCTCTGTGGAAAAACACTGAAACAGATAGCTATAAAATATTGTAAACAGGCAGCTTTGGTGGAAATTTACCAGCCTGGATAGTCGTAGACCTTGTGGATAAGCAGCCTTGGTGGATAGTATCAGCTTAGATAAGGACAAGTGAATCATAGGCAGAGTCATAGTGACCTGTCCCCTGAACTTTCACCCAGCTGACACTGTTCTGGAAGATATCTGCACTCCCCCTGAACACTTATGCTCCTGCGTCATCCCCTTCCTCACATCCTGCCTCTATGTGCCTATAACCCCTGTGTGAAAAAAGTAAAATCGACGGTTTGATTAGACTATAGACAAGCTGCTCGTTCTTTGTGTCCCCTGTCCTCCAGTTCTCTCTTCCGGGTCTTCTGATCCCAGTTCAATGCACCATGGGACTGGGGCACACAGGCATGTACAAACACCTGCACACATTCACGCATGTGAGCTCAGGAATACACACACACACACACACACACACACACGAACACACACACACACATAATAACTTGAAAAGTCATGGGTAAGGTAATACATGCTGAGGAATTTGCCCCAGTTGATTTAGAAATCAAGTATACTTCACCATGAATGTGCCAACTTATTGCTGTTGTTGTTTTGAGGCAGGGTCTCTCTGTGTAGCCCTGGTTATCTGGGAACTTACTGTGTAGACCAGGCTGGCCTAGAACTCACAAAGGTCTACCTGCCTCTGCCTGCTGAGTGCTGGGATGAAAGGCATTTGGTGCAGCATCATGACCAGCCATCGTCGCACTTGTGTGTGCTCCTGTGTAAATGTGTGTGCATGCCTTAGTGCACACGGACATGATCAGAGGACACCTTTTAAGAGTTCATTTGCTCCTTCTACCATGAGGGACCTAGGGATAAAATTTGAATCATAAGGCTTAGTGGCAAGTGCCTCTACCCACTGAGCCACCTCACTGGTCCCAGAGGAACCTCATGTGCTTTTTTTTTTTTTTTATTCCACATCTCTTCTGTCCCAGGCATGTGCCTTTTCCTTTTTTGAGGCATGTTCTTTATAGTATAGGCTAGAATTCACTATATAGCCAAGTCTGGCCTCATACTTGGGGCAATCCTCCTGCCTCAGCCTCCTGAGTAGTGAGTTTATTTATTTATTTATTTAGTTAGTTAGTTAGTTAGTTAGTTTTTGATAGAGGCTTACGCCTATTGCCAGACTATTTATCTCTCAGCAAATGGGTGGGACTATTTTTAAATTATATGTAGGCAATACTGGTTGCCGAGTGTGCTGACTAGTCTTAAGTCAACTTGACACAAGCTTGAGTCACCTGAGAGGAGGGAGCCTTGATTAAGAAAATGTGTCCATAAGATCAGGCTGTAGGGCATTTTCTTAATTGGTGATTGATGTGGGGAGGAGGAGCCCATTGTGGGTTGTGCCATGCCTGGGCTGGTGGTCCCGGGTTCTGTGAGGAAGCTATGATGAGCAAGCTGGTAAGCAGTGCTCCTCCATGTCGGCTCCTGCCCTGTTTGCGTTCCTATCCCCACTTCCTCTGATGATGAAATGATTGGAAATGTAAGCCAGATAAACCCTTTCCTCCCACAAGTTGTTTTGTTTGTGGTGTTTCATCGCAGAAACAGTGACCCTAACTAAGACCCTGGCTGATTTTCTTCTTTGGCTATTTTTTGTTGTTGTTGTTGTTGTTGTTTTTTTCCCTAAGAAAAATGTCTTAAGGAGGAAAACTGGGCAGGGCTCCTGGTTTTGTGGCTACAGCCACTAGCTGGAATGCTGCCTCAGAGCAAGCCAGCTGCTGTGCTTATGCTGAAGCAACTCAGCTGTAACATGAGCCTCAGCCCACAGAACACATCTTCCCTCTGTCCACATAATCCTACGATTATGAGAAGAAAATCAGAATGGCCCAGGATATGGTTGCCAAGGTGATGCTGAACCCTTGGGCCTTTCCCCCTCTCCTCTCTTCCCCCTTCCCTTCCTTCCCCTCCCCTCCTCTTTCTCCCTCTGTCCCTCTTCTCCCTTCCCTTCCCTTACTTTTTTTTTTTTAGTTTTTTGAGACGAGTTTTCTCTGTGTAGCCCTGGCTGCCCTGGAACTCACTCTGTAGAGCAGGCTGGCCTCAAACTCAGAAATCCACCTGCCTCTGCCTCCCAAGTGCTGGGATTAAAGGCGTGCGCCACCACTGCCCGGCATGTACTGGGATCAAATAAAGGCTTGTGTCACCACTGACCAGCTGAAGAATGGGTCTTAAGTCTTAAACTTTTTCTACTAGTAACCACCTTTCCCCTCACCCCCGATATAAAGATGAATAAAATAGGTATGCAGACCAAACATTTTCTGTTAATGAATCATGTAATGTATTTTAAAACAGTTCTTTGATATGCACCTAATATTTTTATTATTAAATAAAAGGCAAAGGTATACCCCAATGGGATGGCTGCCCTCTCTCTCTCTCATCTTGAAGAATTAAATCTCGGTTGAATATTTCATCTGCAGGATATAGAGAATCATTAACAGTTTTCAAAGTTAATTTATATTTTAACTTCATAACCATCACGCTGAGGATGGTACTGCTGCAATAATATGCAGCATAAAATAACAGGACCAGGCTGGTGAGATGGCTCAGCAGATAAAAGTGCTTGCTGTGTAGGCCTAATGACCTGAGTGTGATCCCTGGCTCCCAAGGCAGAGGAGAACAGGTTCCTTTAAGGTTGTCCTCTGATCTCCACAGGTATGCCATGAAATCCATGGCTGACCCCATACATAGACACATACACAAAATAAACAATAAATAAATGATTGTAACAGAAAACCAAGTTGTGGAGCTGGAGAGATGGCTCAGGGGTTAAGAGCACTGACTGCTCTTCCAGAGGACCTGAGTTCAATTCTCAGCTCCCACATAATGGCTCATAACCGCCTGTGATGGGGTCTGATGCCCTCTTCTGGCATGTCTGAAGACAGCAACGGTGTGCTCATACATAAAATAAATAAATACATCTTAAAAAAACAAAACAAAACTCCCAAGCCCAAAGTTGTTCTGTGACCGTCACAGAAGCACTGTGATGTATGTACACTTGTCTTACACATACATTATGTGCATGCACGGGCACATGGACACACACACACACAATAATAATAAAAATTTAAAAGCAGAGTATGTTATGGTCATTTTGGAAATTCTGTTTCAATGTCAGGAAAATTCATCTGTTATGAAACTCAAATCATCAACTCAAATAACTTAAAAAATTTGTTCTATTTATTTATATGCATTTGTGTGTGTGTGAGCACGTGATGGAGGCAGAGGGCATTGCATCCCCTAGAAGTGGAGTTACAGGCGGTTGTGATCTACCTGATATGGGTGCTGGGAACCAAACTCAGACCATCTGCAAGAGCGGTACATACTCTTAACTGCTGAGCTATCTCTCTGGCCCCACGTAAGGGTAACTAAAAGTATCTTATCTAGTTTCTGTGTATGGGTGTATTGTCTGCATGTGTGTATGCACGCCGCATGTGTACAGCACCTTGGGAAGGCTCAAGAGTGCGTTGGTTCCCCTAGAACTGGAATTGCAGATGGTTGTGAGCCACCATGTATTTGCTGGGAATTGAACTCGGGACCTCTGCAAGAGCAGTCAGTGCTCTTAACGGCTGAGCCATCTTACCAGCCTCGTACATTTTTTTTAAAAGAAAAACTGTTATTTATTATTATTGTGTTTGTGAGTTTGGGCACCCATGTGCCATGGTACTTGTGTGGCAGTCCAGGGATCAAACCCAAGACACCAGGTGTGCTTGTTAATCTCCATTTTTAATTAGACACAAACTAGAGTCACTTGGGAAAAGAGAATCTTAATTGAGGAGTTGCCTAGATCGGATTGGCCTGTGGGAGTGTCTGTAGGGGCATTGTGGGAGGGCCTAGCCAATTGTGGGTGGCACCATTCGCTGATAGGTGTTGGGGCATGCAAGTCTTTAATCTCAGCCAGAGGCTGAGGCAGGCGGATTTCTGTTGAGTTCAAGGCCAGCCTGGTCTACACAGGACTGCATAGTTCCAGAGAGCAAGCCAGAAAACAGGGTTCTTCTACGGTTCTCGCCTCTGGTTTCTTGCTTGTTCCTGTGCGCCCCTAGAACACAGTAGAAGAACCCTTCATTGAGAAAATGCCCTCATCAGATTGGCCTGTAGGCAAGCCTGTGGGACGTTTTCTTGATTGATGGTTGATGTGGGAGGGCTCAGTCCACTGTGGGCGGTGCCACTGCTGGGCGG
Organism: Arvicanthis niloticus; assembly: GCF_011762505.2. Classification (NCBI taxonomy): domain Eukaryota; kingdom Metazoa; phylum Chordata; class Mammalia; order Rodentia; family Muridae; genus Arvicanthis; species Arvicanthis niloticus. The sequence continues at coordinate 25,704,210 of NC_133437.1, forward strand.
ATAGCTGTGGGGTGTATAAGAAAGCAAGCTGAGCAAGCCAGTAAGCGGTGTTCCCCCCGCAGCCTCTGCTTGAATGCTTACTCTAGGTTCCAGGCCTGACTTTCTTCAGTGAGGGGATTACAGCTGCAAGCTGAAATAAACCCCTTTACCTCAAGTTGCTTTTTGGTCATGGTGTTTATCACAGTAATAGGAAGCAAACCCAGGCACTGCTAAGCCTTCTCCGGAGGTGATGTTTCTGGAAATTTGATGAGTTCTCAACAACAGCAACAACACAGTAGGGTAAAAGAGAAACCTTACATCTAGCAGATATGGCGGCACACGCGGGCCATCCCAGCTTTCAAAGTGATGATGCAGGAGGATCTTGAATTCGAAGCCAGCCAGTTCTACACAGTTGGAGCTTGTCTCAGAGAAATGGAGCTGGGCATGCTGACTCACACCTACGACAGCACTGAGGAGACCGAAGTCAGGAGAATCAGGAGCTCAAGGCTATCTCTGGCTAAGTAGCGAATAGGAGACCAGCCTGGGCAAGAAGACAGCTCCTCTCCAAGCAAAAACCAAAACCAAATGAACTTAAACCCAAACGCCTAATGGAGGGGAAGAATATGGAAAAAGAACCCAAAAAACACAAAGCAGAGGATGATGGAAGCGTTGGAGTTGCAGAGATGTGTTGTCTTGGAAACCTGCTCTGCAGTGTTATAGAAACCACAGGACCATGTGTTGTCATGGAAACCACTCGTATTAGGGTTGCTTCAGAACTATTTTTAAATCCTCTGGCAATCATTGTAGCTCCTTAATGTGAGATCGGGCAGGCAAACGATTCCACTAGGCACCATGTATAGTATATAAACACACATATAAAGTTTCTCTATATATTTATATATGCTTTTTCTTTATGAAAAATATTTATTTATTTATTTATTTATTTATTTATGTTTATTGAGAGAGGTTCCCAAAGCATAGGCTGGCCTCAAATTTGAAATGCATCCAAGGACAACCTTGAACTCTTAAGCCACCTGCCAAGGGGTTACAGGTGTGCACCACCACACTGACTTTGAACTAATTAATCTATTTGAGACAGTCTTGTTATGTAACCATGATTGGCCTGGTACTTGGTCTGCAAGTCTGGCAAGCCTTGAACTTTCTGGGACCCACATGCTGAGAAAACAGGCGAGTGCTACTATTCCTGGCTTTATAAACACATCTTAATTTATTTACATTCACAATTTTCATCTTTATTTAATGTGTATAATTTTTTACCTCCATGTATATATGTGCACCCTGTGTATGCCTGGTAACCAAAGTGACCGGAAGAGTGAGTCAGAGTTTTTGGAGTTGGATTTACAGACAGTTGTAGAGATGGACCCTGGGTCCTACTTCAGAGCAGCCAGTGAGCTATAACCATTGGACTATAACTCTAGTCTGATAAACACTTTTTTTTTTTTTTTCATGAGAAAAGGTCTCACTATACAGCATTGGCTGGCCTGAACTCAGAGATCCACTTGCTCTGCTTCCTAAGTGCTGGGATTAAATGTGTGAGCCATCAGATCTGGCCATAAACACATTTTAATTTTTTTCTCTTAAATGTGGTTACAAGTTAAGTATTTTGGATTTTATCATGTCTCTCTCTCTGTGTATATGTAATTCTGATCTGTTTTCACTTATTTAAAATATTTGTAGATCTCATTTTAAAAATTATTTATTTATTTTGATTTTTTGAAAGGGGTTTTCTGTGTATCCCTGGCTGTCCTGGAACTCACTCTGTAGACCAGGCTGGCCCCAAACCCACAGAGATCCACCTTCCTCTACCTCTGGAGTGCTGGGATTAAAGGCTTGTGTCACCACTGCTTGGCAAATGTCTTTCTCTTACATACTGCAACCACATAGAATGACAAGTGAAGCCAAAATTTTGGGCTGGCGAGATGGCTCACTGGGGAAAGTGTTTGCGGCACGAGCCTGTAAGCTGAGTGCAATCCAACAGATTCCAGCAAGCTGTCGTCAGACATATTTGCCTTGGCACATATGCATGCACACTCTTTTTTTTTTTTTTTTCTTTTTTGGTTTTTCGAGACAGGGTTTCTCTGTGTAGTCCTGGCTGTCCTGGAACTCACTCTGTAGACCAGGCTGGCCTCAAACTCAGAAATTCGCCTGCCTCTGCCTCCCAAGCACACTCTTACACACACACAGCATGCACACATACTAAGTGAGATCACTTTGAAATACAGAGATTTAGAAATGTGACTTTCTCTAATTCCACATTTCATTGAAACAGCATAATTCAAACATATCATTTTCGGTTTTGTGTGTTTGGGAGTGGGCTTTGCTTGCCTTGTGTGCTTGTGGTAGCCAGGGGTCTTCTCCAATTGCTCTCCACTTTATTTATTTAGAGATCGGGTTTCACTGTGTAGCCAAGATGGGCCTAGAACTTGATATGTAGACCAGGCTGGCCCCAAACTCAGAGATCCTCCTGTCTCTGTCTCCTGAGTGCTGGGATTACAGGTATGTGCCATCACTGCCCAACTCACCATGAATTTTTGTGGCAGGGTCTCTCACTGGTCTGGATCTTGCTGTTTCTGGCGGATTGGCTGATCAGGGGGCACCTACTCTTCTTCCTGTCTCTGCCTCCAGCACTGGGATTAAAGGCCCCTAATGCCACACTTCACTTCTTTCATGAGTGCTGGGGATTTGAACTCAAGAAATCATGCTTGCACAGTAAGTACTTTATCCATTGAGCCACCATCTTCCCAGCCCTCCACTTTCATTTTTCACGACAGTCTTCCAAACATTCTTAGTCTGCTGGAAAAAAATCTCAGTTTCTGGGCTACAGAAGCTACAGAAGTTTCTTTTCTTTCTTTCTTTTCTTTTCTTTCTCTCTTTCTTTCTTTCTCTCTCTTCTTTCTTTCTTTCTTTCTTTCTTTCTTTCTTTCCTTCTTCTTTCTTTTTTTTGTAGTTATTTGTGATATGGTTGGTTAAATTCAGCCACAACCCTAGTCACAGGAAATTTTATCTAAGCCACCTCAACTTTAGTGAATGTTGTAAGGCAAATCGTTTTCTTTCTTTCTTCTTTTGTTAGCTTCTTTTTTTCTTCAGCAGTCCTGGGATTGACTCCAGGAGCTCAAAAGTGTTTTGCCACTTAAGTGACCAGAGGTTTAAATGTCCTTATTTATTTATTTTATATGTGTGGGTATTTTGTCTACATGTATGTCTGTGCACCACATATATATAGTGCTCAAAGAAGCCAGAAGAGGGCATTGGATTCCCACAGCTGTAGTTAGTTATAGTTGTGAATTGCCATGGGGGCACTGGGAACCAAACTCAGGTACTCTGGAAGTCTTCAGTGCTAACCACTGAGTTATCTTTCCAGCCCCGATTACTTTCGTCATCGTCGTCGTGGTGGTCATCATCATCATCATCAAAACAACAACAAATTATAAAAGTTGCCAGACATAGTGGCACAAGCCTTTAATTCTAGCATGCAGGAAGTAGAGGCAGGTTGGTTTCTGTAAGTTCCAGGGCAACCTATCTACAGACAAAGTTCCAGGCCAGCCAGGGCTGCACAATAGGACCCTTCCTGCCTTGGGGGTGAGAATGGGATATATATGTGCGTGTATATAAATTTAAAGAGAAAGAAGTAGTCTGTGGTGGAAAAGTAGCTCTGGAGGGATGCAGAATGTGGATTTTTTGCCCAATGGACACCTGAGCAATCACGGCAGTCACATCTTTTGTCTGTCTTCCATATTAGGTCTGATTGCAGAGCCCACAGCAGGCCAGGATGATGCTTAGCAACCAGTGGACTGTTGCCATGGAGATCGCAGGGGATGCGGATCTGAGGACCTTGTGCAGGAAGCAAGTGCGCATGAGCGATCTTCAATACCAGCTAGCTAGCTCGGTGTAGCTGGGGGGATCAAGGCTGTGTGACCTGTGCTGACAGGGAGCTGGGGCTGGGCTTAGGCATGGAGTCCTGACCTCTTTGAGGTCAGAGCCTGCACTTGGAAAAGCAGTTGCGCTCCAGGCTCCTGTCCTTGGCCTGGGTAAACTGTCAGAAGTTGGGGAGGCCAGAACATCACTGTGAACCTGTGGAGTGCCAGGCTCCAGAAACCGGCGGGCGAGGGCTGATTGCACCGTATTCAGACACGTGAGCAACAGGGGCCCAGGCTGAGAAGGATGACTCTGGGGGATGGGGTGTGGGTGTGGCGTTTTGTAAGGCCAAGGCAGCGGAAGAGTCAGGGGAGACCTGTGTGCCTGTCCATCTTCCAGGGAATCTGACCTCACTGTCTTGTCACCTTGCAGGATTCATATTTGGGGACCACCTTAACTCCACCTCCTCCCTCATAGACTCTGTTCCACGCTTAGGTATAGAGCAGGAAAATGTCGGAGCCCGTGGCCATGAACCTACTGGAGGATTGGTGCAGGGGCATGGGACTGGACATCCACAGGTCCCTGTTGGTCACTGGTATCCCTGAGCACTGTAGCCACGCAGAAATTGAGGAGACCTTGAATGGGGTCCTCTTGCCACTGGGCACATACCGTGTGCTCAACAAAATTTTTTTGAGGCAAGAGAATGTGAAGGCTGCTCTAGTTGAGGTTAGCGAGGGTGTGAATCTGAGCTCTATACCCCGGGAGTTCCCAGGGAGGGGCGGTGTCTGGAGAGTAGTCTGCAGGGACCCCACCCAGGACGATGAATTTTTTAAAAATCTGAACGAATTTCTGGATGCTGAAGGACGCACTTGGGAGGATGTGGTGCGCCTCTTGCGGCTTAACCCCAACCCACAACTCCCGAATTCAAATCAGCCTCCACCGAACTGGGCTGAAGCTTTAGGGTTGCTCCTGGGCACCGTAGTACAGGTCATCTTCTACATGGATGCTGCAGTCCGTCATCGGGAGGAAGAAGCGAGGGCCCAGGAGGCTGCTGAGGCCGAGTTGATGGCGACTTGGGCTTCCACTGCGAGGAAAGTAAAGAAGGAACCTGGGCTGGGCTTAGAAGTGGGTTCAGCTTTCAAGATGGAAGACCAAAACTATTGGAAGAACACAGAGGACCATGGTGACCCTCCAAAACCTCTAGTTCGCAGGGCTGGAGGTAAGATTCGCTCCAGGAGAAGGAAGCAGAAAAAAAATCCTAAGCAAGAACCAATATGCTGGAGAAAACCCCAAGGCAGCAATTACAACAGCAATTACAATAAGGATAATTTGGAAGCTGGTGAAGCTATGCCTGCCCAAAGCTTAGACATCCCAGAGTCTGTCAAGAGCAACAAAAAACCCTTTGTGAAGCAGGAGACAGTTTGGAAGAAGAAAAGAGTCTGGAGGGATCCCAACGATCTTCCTCGGAGTGCACTGCCCACAGCTGACAGCCCCGGGAATCTAGAGGATTCAGATCAAGATGGTGGACCCGAGAACCCCCCAAAGAAGAAAGCTATGACATGGGCCTCTAACAAGATCCCTGCCCTCGCAAGGAAAAAGAAGAAGATGAGCTTGGGGGCTCTCTCATATGTCCTGGTTGATTCTGAAGCCACCAAGAACAAAACAGCGATTCTGAAGAAAGGGCTTGGTTCTAGAAGGACCATGCCGGTTCCTCAGGGGACCCAACCTGATGATGCCTCTGCTTCAACATCCAGGGCTCAGAAGACCAAGCTGGGAGGCTTTCCTCATGTCTCCAAAGGTGAATGCATATAGAGATGACTTGGTTAGTTAAGATGAGGGTTCAGTGGAGGTGCAGAGAGGTCCAGGAAGACTTCAGGGTATTGGGGGTGGGGATGAAAAAAACTCTCCTAGGTGAGAGGATTAGCGAGTATGAGCCTGGGCCTCCCTTCTAGAGCCCTTGCTAGGCAATACTGAGGTCAATGGCGATCCATGACCATCTGATCTATTTCCCTCCATAACAATGTAACAGTTTTGGCTTAGGACTTTGTAATCCCAACACTTGGGAGGCGAAGCAGAGGGATAAGAGTTTGAATTCTGTAGTCTGTTAGGGTGTAGGGCCCTAAGACTAATGTTTCCCGGGCCTGGCTGGGTGGGGGTTGGGTTGGCCACCATCCTCGACTCAGGAGATTCCCAGGCAGTAAATATCTAATTATGGTTTTCCCTGTTTCCCTTGGTGTGTTCTGATCTATCCATAGATTCCAGGAAGCTATGATTTGGGGATCTCTGTACCCAAAGAGGTGGAAGAGTGTCAAGGAAGAAGGATCAAGTTGGAAGTGAACTTTTTCTTTGTGGTTCAATGAAACCTGACTGTGGACTATTGGGGGCCTGGTGTGTGTGTGTGTGGGTCTGACCCACACAGGCAAATGTGAGGCCTTAGGTGGGGGATACGGCTTGGGGGAGACTCCTTCTGTGTCTTTTCCTGAGTTGTAGCTTCATTTCATCTCTGCACATCCTCAGAGGTAGGCAAGGTAATAAGTAGCTTTGGAGAATCTTAGAAGGTTCTTTCCCTTTACCCACAAGGGGGCTCATGGTATTGGGCACCGGCATTCAGCCTTTGTTCTTCTCTACCCCCTGTTTTCCTTCTGGAGGCACAGCCTGCCTTCTTGGCCTGCGGTCCAGCAGGGCACGTAGACATTGTGTCCCTTGCACTGTACGCATTTGGTAAGTCGGACCTGGCTCTTTGAAGCTTGTTGTGTGCTGTGTTCTTCAGTTCACCCTCCAGCAGCCTAAATGGAAATTGAGGTCCCAAGAGTTAGTTCTGGAAAAAACAAACATCTGCATGCCCTTGAATCCTCCAGTTTTCATTGTCTTTAAAGAAAACTAGGGGCAGGGAAGATGGTTCAGTGCATAATAGGGCTTGCAATGCAAGCATAAGGACCTGAGTTCTAATCCCCAGGACTCATGTAAACATCTGACTGTGCCTGTAACACCAGCATCAATGTGGTGCAGGCAAGTAGACCCCCAAGAGCTTGCTGGCCAGCCAGCCTATCTGAAATAGTGAGCTTCTGGACTGGGGAATCCCCTAGTGAGGGCAGGGGGTGTGGCTCAGTGGTAGAGCCCCTGTCCTGAATTCCCCAATAAGGGGCTGCATGCATGGCTCAGTGGTAGGGCCTCTGCCTAGAATCCCCCACTGAGGGGCTGGGGGTGTGGCTCAGTGGTAGAGCCCCTGCCTAGCATATGCAAGGCCTTGGGTTTCATCTTCAGAACCAATAAAAAACAGTGGAATAAAAATGGCACTTTAGTTCCCAAATGAGGCGATACTCTCTCTAGAAGCCTGTGGGGAAAGAAGAGGCTGGCAGAGAGAATTCAGTTTTTAGCTCTAATTCTGATGACCTCTACAAGATCCTCTGTCTTTGAGGCTTAAATCAGCTGCTCACATTATAGCCAGAAGAAGAAAAATCTGTCTCTTTTTAAAAGTTACTTAAAAATGAGCTGATTTCTGCCCTCTGAATTTAGTACCACTAAATCTGTCCTTGCTGCCATGTCTCATTCTATGTGCCTGTGAGAGAGGATGGTGTCTCCCCCATCTGTGGTTTCTAAGCTACATTCTGAGGACTCTTTTTTCATGTTTAAAAGCACGAAAGAGAGGCTTCAGAGATGGCTGAGTGGGAAAGGGGGTTTGCCACCAAGCCTGAGTCCCTGGGTTCAATCCCCAGCACCCACTTCATGGAAAGAAAGAGGTAACTCCTGAAAGTTTCTCTCTGATCCCACATTTATTCCATGTCACAAACATACCCCCACATAAATAAATATAACTAAAAATTATGTAAAGAAGCAAGGGTGTTGGTGTGTGGCTGTAATCCCAGCAATGGGAGCCTGAGGCAGGAGAATTGCTCTGAACTCAAGGCCAGCTTGGGCTACAGAGTAAGATCCTGTCTCAAAATAAATAAGTAAATTAAAAAAAATTTTTTTTAAGTGTAGAAAAACAAGAACTCAACTGTGTTGTAATCCAAAATACCGCTGTATTCCCTTGTGTGTATAGGATAACTGTAACTAGTCATTGCACTGTGCTTTGTGTACAATTGTGTTTTCCTGTGTGTATGTGTGTGTTCTTCTGTGCATATGTGCATGTGTGTATATGTGTGTGTTCATCTGTGCATATGTGCATGTGTGTGTATGTGTGTTTATCTGTGCATATGTGCATGTGTGTGTATGTGTGTTCATCTGTGCATATGTGCATGTGTGTGTATGTGTGTTCATATGTGCATGTGTGTGTATGTGTGTGTTCATCTGTGCATATGTGCATGTGTGTGTATGTGGAGGCAGAGGATTGATTACCTTGAGTATCACTGCTTGGCCGGCCTTTTTATGAGACAGGAGTCTCTCACTAGCTTGAAACTGGCTAGTAGGCTAGGCTGGGCAGGGACCCGCAGGGCTCTCCTGTCTGCCTCCCCAACACTGTGGCTACAAGCCTGAGCTACCATGTTCTTTTCACCCAGGTTTTGGGGGATCAAACTCAAATCCCCATTCTTGCAACATGCTTTCCTAACTGGGCTGTCTTTGCCACCCCCTAATTAAATTTCTTGTAAATGTGGATTTTGAGGAGAAAGGTCAGAAGGAGGTGGAAGGGATCCCTGCATGTCCTGTAACAAAACCTAAGTGAGCGTGCATCTGTGTGTCTGATCTCCTGTTCAGCTGTGACTGACTCAGGGTCAATTGCTAATCTGGGCTAACTTGGTATACCATGAGGTTTCTGGCCTAGATTTCCAGCCCTTGCAAGATTTCATGACCAAACCCCCTCCCCCTTCAGTTTTCTTGATCCAAGAACTCTGTCAGTGAGTCAACCAGCAGAGACTCAAGCAGCAGACATGTTTCCTGTGGTAATCCTGGAGACTCAGTTATATCCTTGTTGAAGCTTCACTGGATGTACATGTGTGAGTGTAAAATAAAGCCGTGTAAGGGAAGTCCGTGTGCTGTCTTATTTGTGGAGGGTTTGTGAAGAACACAAACCCTCAGAGGAAGATTTCCCTGCTGAGCCATAAGAGGCATGACTGTTGTGAATTTCCCAGCAGAGAAGCCATTTGCTCTTAGCTGTGGCCTGTATCTCTGCCCCCAGTGACCTTACAGTTTCTACAGTGGGTAATAAATGATGTTGAATGATATGAAGGTACTAGGTTTGTTGTTGTTAACTTATGTTTTGGTATGAGGGACTGAACCTAGGGCCTCATGCTTAGTAGATAATCACCCCACTGCTGAGCCACACCCCCAGCCCCTCACTGGGAGATTCTAGGCAGGGGCTCTACCACTGAGCTACATAACCAGCCCTCTTTTTAAGTTTTATTTTCGAGCTAGATTTCAGTGTACTCAGTATAGCTTTGGCTGGCTTTGAACTTGTGGCCTTCCTGCTTCAATCTTCCAAGGAGATGGAATTACAGACTTACACCATCAGACCTGGCTGATGCCAGTTTATTCAAAAGGTATCTGGAAAGCGAGGACTTTTTCTTCCCTCTCACCTTGGTAAAGGCAGAGGTTTTTAAAAAGTCTTATTGGGAGTGCCCTGGCGTGTGTGGGCACACATGCCTATGCACTCTGTGGTGGTCTGGGGACAGCTTTGTGGGACTGTTTTGTCTTTCCTCCTTTACATGGGTTTCAGGGATCTAAAGCAGGTTGCCTAGCTTTTGAGGCAAGCACCTTTAACCTGCTGAGCCATTTTACCTGCTCTAAGACAGAAGCTTTTCTTGGACAGGAGGTGTGTGTGTGTGTGTGTGTGTGTGTGTGTGTGTAGAAACAAGAGTCTCACTATGTAGGCCAGGCTATCACAGAAATCTGCTTGCTTCTGCCTCCCAAGTGCTGGGATTAAAGGTATGTGACACCACCACCTGGCACATTTGTGTAGCCAAGGCTACACAAAGAAATCCTCACTCAGAACCTCTTCCCCCCTAAAACCCACAGATAAGTTGGGCCCATGAAATGGCTCAGTGGTTAAAGGCACTTGCTGCCAAGCCTGAAGACCTGAGTTCAATTCCTGGGACCCACATAATGGAAGGAGAGACCTGATTCCCCCAGGCTGACCACTGAACTCCACTAGCAAGTTGGGGTGTGCACACTTTCCATGTCTCTTTCACACACAAAATAAATAGGTAAAATGCAATAAAATATTAGAATAAAAAAAATTACCACCCAGGCCCAGATCCAGGGCTTTGAGTTGGCCCACCCCAACGTCTACCCCATTTATGAACTGCTGGAGCACGTGAAGAAGACCACCCTACAGATCCAAAGCTGCAACAGGATATCCGAGAGGAGTCCTGGTGAGGATCCAGTATTGATACTAGTGTAGCAGAAGCTGGAGGCCTCAAACAGACCAATGACTCATTGCAATGAACATTTGCAAGTAAAGATGTGTGGACAAAAAGGTATACTGTGTGATACACTGTGACACACTACAGCTTCTTGTAGTGGGTTGGCTCCATGCTGCTTGTATTCTAATGCTAATTCTGGTTCCTCAAGACCTGGTTGCCCCAGAGAGGAGAGACCCAAGTGACCCTATGTGACCCTGCCCCCAAATTATTCCTGATTGGTAAATAAAAATGCTGACTGGCAATAGCTGGGCAGAAGAGGCATAGGTGAGGCTTAGGATTCCTAGGCTAGAGGTCAGAGGAGGAGGAGGAGGAGGAGGAGGAGGAGGAAGAGAGAGAGAAAGAGAGAAAAAGAAGAAGGAGGAGGAGGAGGAGAGAGAAGAAGAAGAAGGAGGAGGAGGAGAGAGGAGAGAAGAAGAAGGAGGAGGAGGAGGAGGAAGAGGAGAGAGAGAGAAGAAGGAGGAGGAGGAGGAGGAAGAAGAGGAGAGAGAAGAGAGAGAAGAAGGAGGAGGAGGGAGAGAGAGAGAGAGAGAGAGAGAGAGAGAGAGAGAGAGAGAGAGAGAGAAGTGTGAATGGGGGAGAAGCCCATGACAATGTGGCCTTGTAGGCTGGCCAGTTGGAGTTACAAGCAGCCCACATGAAACATAGTAAGCAACAACTCGGGGTTATCGGTAGGAAAGCAGATTCTAACGGCACGGAGGGTGGGAATCTGCTCAGCTCCTGTGCTGTTTAAGGCTTATTGTAAATATAAAGGTTGTGTGTGTCTTTTATTCAGGAACTATATGGTCAAAGGTGGGATTAAAACATTTCAACAACAGCTTCCACAGTGAGATGTGTGTGTTAAGTTTCTCAAGACAGGGTTTCTCTGTGTGGCTCTGGCTGTTCTGGAACTCACTCTTGTAGACCAGGTTGGCCTCGAACTCACAGAGTTCCACCTGCCTCTGCCTACAGAGTGCTGGGATTACAGGTTTGTGCCCAGCTGTCACTTGTCTTTTAAAAATATCAGCCCCCCCCCCCCCACACACACAGGGCAGAACTAGAGAGATGGTTCAGTGTTTAAGAGCATTGACTCCTCTTGCAGAGGCCCTGAGTTCAATTTCCATCAACCACATGGTGGCTCACAACCATCTGTAATGGGATCTGATGCCCTCTTCTGGTGTGTCTGAAGATAGTAACAGTGTACTCATATAAACAAAGTAAACAAAGAAATCTTTTTAAAAAATCACCTGGAGCTGGAAAAATGGCTCAATAGTTAAAAGCACTGGTTACTCTTCCAGAGGAACTGGTCTGGTTCCTGCCCCCTTCATCCCCTGCCCCCATTGTAACTTAAAGCCATCTGTAACTCCAGTTTCAGGGTATCTGATGCCTTCTTCTGGCCTTCAAAGGCACTGTGTACATGTGGTATATAGACATATATGCAGAAAAAACACTCATGCATGAATAAAAATTAAAAACATTCCCATATTAAACATACACACAAGGGGGGTGCAAGCTGCGATCAGGATGTAAAGTGAATAAATTAATTAAAACACACACACACACACATGAAAATGGAAAAGTCACAGGACCACACACCTGTGTTATATGTGAGAGCCACACCTCCCTTTTGTGCCTTGAATTAAGTCTGCTGCAGATCTTGCAAGAAGTCATTTCCTGTCACCCACTTGGAGTATTATTTGCGTTTTAAAATTAACATTAGTCTCATTCAGTTAGGACAGGTTTGTCTTCCAAGGTCAGTTTTGAACACTCCAGCTTGGGGCTGTATCTGTTCTAGTAAAGCCTGAAAAGCCAAGGAGCTGCAAGGTCGATGGAGCAAGTCATGTGCGAGTGTCAGAGACTGTGGGAATGTTCTAGAACAATGGCAAATGTGTAACCAGTGTTGGCAATTATAGATCATTTCCATGCTCCTGGAGAGTTTGGGATGTTTTTCTTCTGCTTTGATCTTCTGTAAGAAGCATGAGTACTTACAGAATGTTCCAGATTAAGTCTGAAGCAAAACATCTCCTACCATTACTTTCTTAAGACTCTGTGTGTCTTAACAGAGGCTTCATCTATTCAACAGGGAAAAATAGAGGGGAGAAATCTGAAATGACCAGAAAGGAAAGAGGCATGGGAGGGGCTCATGAGGCCCACCCCTAGCTGAAGAGATATTGGCTGTTAATGGTTGCTGGGGAGGGGGCTCATTTTCTTGAGTGGTACGGCCACTGGTAAATATTGAAGTGGGTTATGAACTGATGCTGCATTAATTAGTCTCATTCTATTAATTAGTCTCATCAACAGAAAAAAATTAAGGATGAATTTAGATGGAGGCTCAAGGACAATTTATCAGAGTAGAAAGAAAAACACCCTAAGGCAGGCAAGCTGGAAGTCTTATACCTGCCCTGAGCAGGACAAAGGAGATATTGGCAGCACTGGAGGCTAGTCACACAGTGGCTTGTAGCCACTTTGCAGGGAGGGGAACTTTAAGAAAAAGAGGAAGTGGGCTGGAGAGATGGCTCAGCCGTTAAAGGCTAGGCTCACAACCAAAAAATAAGAAAAAGAGGAAGTAAGCCCAAAGCACCACAGAGTGAGTTTGTTTGTTTATTTATTTATTTATTTGTTTGTTTAGAGACAGGGTCTCACTATGTAGGCCAGGCTTAAAATACAAAAGTAACAATAGCAAAAAGCAAAAAATGAGTAAAGCCCAAGGCCCATCAAAATATAGCTTGTTAAATAAGCAGGAGCCTCATTACAGGGGATGGTACCCCCCCCCCCGTATCCCCTGGGCTAGAGCCTCATTACAGGGGATGGTACCCCCCCCCCCGCACCCCCCTGGGCTGGAGATGTGGCCTAGCCATGAGGAGCACTGGCTGCTTTTCTACAGAACTTGGGTTCAATTTCAGCATCTGAATCTACAACTACAGTTTTACACTTCTGGCAAAAACACCCATACAAATAAAATAAGTAATTAAAATAAATTTAAACAACAACAACAACAACAATAATAAAAGCCATCCTGCTGGACGTAGTGGTACATATCTCTAATCTTAGCATTGAGGAGACAGGAAGGAGGATCTCTGTGACTTCCAACTCAGCCTGTTCTATTGGTAAATCCGGCTTCCTCTGAGCCATCTGGTCAATCCCAAACATTTTTTTTTTTTTTTTTTGAGACAGGGTTTCTCTGTGTAGCCCTGGCTGTCCTGGAACTCACTCTGTAGACCAGGCTGGCCTCGAACTCAGAAATCCGCCTGCCTCTGCCTCCCAAGTGCTGGGATTAAAGGCGTTCGCCACCACCGCCCAGCAACCCCAAACATTATACTTGAAAAAAAAAAAAAAAAAAGTAAGGCCCTTCTACTGGGGCCATTCACACATATAGGTAACATTTATTAAAGTTCACATCAGATGACATAATACTTTATGCTAAACTGCTAAACACCTTATCATAAGATTAGGGATCACAACAAACAATAGTTAAAATTTAATACCAGGCAAGATGGTTTAGTGGGTAAAGGTGCTTGCTGCCAAAACTGATGACCTGAGTTCAATTCCCAGGACCCAGCATGGTGGAAAGAGAGAACTGCCCCCTGAAAGTTGTCCTTTGACCTCTGAATGAGTGCTTGACAACCCCTTTATACACATACACACACAAATGAATGGATACATAAATAAATGTAATTTTTAAAAGTTAAAAGATATGGAAGCACACTCATCAATATGGCTAAATTAGCCAGATTTTTTTCTGTAGTTCTTAGACATGTTTCCCAACACATTTGAGCAAATAATTTGCCATCCCTATAAAGCGTCCTTATTTTGGAAGATGTATCCTTGCCTGGGGGCTGGTTACTTTGAAAAGTTCATTTACTGTGGGCACATCGACAACCGAAAACCCCTCTGGACTATTTTTGCAAAGCACATGCCTTGCCACGCTTCATTCCTGTGACAGAGTCAACCTCCAACCCGGTGGGTATGCAAAAGCTTTGGTCTCTGGACAATAGTTTCACAAAAAAATTAGTGAATGACTAAGAGTGGTGTCACATGCTGGAGTCTACCTGTGACTTTCCCTTCCAGGCTGAGCCTCCTGTGTGAATAGTTGCTGTAGTGTTGAGCTTTGTAAAGCCCTAACTTCTTTATTATTATTATTATTGGTGGTGGTGGTGTGTGTGAGAGAGAGAGGGAGAGGGAGGGGGAGAGGGAGGGGGAGGGGGAAGGAGGGAGGGAGGGAGGGAGGGAGGGAGAGAGAGAGAGAGAGAGAGAGAGAGAGAGAGAGAGAGAGAGAGAGAGAGATCAAGCATTTGTATGGCACTGTGTGAGCATGGAGATCAGAGGACAAGGTGTTGGTTCCCTCCTTCCCCCAGTGGATCTGTGTGTTGAGGTTTACTCTGTTGCGAAGTATTGTATGCTAAATACTGGCCTCCAAAGACTGGTTGCCCCTAGGGATGAGGAAATCCTCACTGCATCAAATGATGCTACGTAACCTTGCCCCTCAAGTTATCCCTGATTGGTCAATAAAAATGCCGCCTGTTACTGGCAAAAGAGAGATGGGCGGGGCTTGGGTTCCCTAGCATGGGATCTGAAGTAGAGGTAGATGAGGAAGATGGAGAATTCGAAGCCATGAGGAAGGGGTCTGAAAAATCATGGAAACGCACCTGAAACCCTAAGAGCCAGATGAATCATAATATGCAAGTGTGTCCATGCATGCCTGGTCCCTGTAGAGGCCAGAAGAGAACACTGAATCTGCTGGGATGGGAGTTACAGATTATGGTTCAGGAGCAGTCTCACAAACCATACAAATGCCAGTCTCAATCAGACAGAGTTTATTGAACACACATCCTAAAACTGATCAATCAGGGACATATCTTAGACTTTGGTAGCTCAAAAGCTACGACCCTGATCACTTCTCAGAACCAGCTTATAAAGGCTAAAGCCGCAAAACCCACAGTGAGTTCATATGCAGGTGGTCGGCCCAGCTCAAGCCATTTTACACATAACAGTTCAAATTGACCTTTAGTTTGACAGGTTCTAAGTGAAGCTTAGGGCTGTGGATTTTTAAAAGATTAACAAACCTCATAACACAGAATATAACAGGGTATATGGTCAGCATGACCTTGATTTAAGTCATGTTATTTTTCTGTGAAAATGACTGGCAGGCATATCACAACAACAATACGAACTAGCTGGCAGGTATGGAACAAAATGGCTACAGCTTTGCTGGGGGGCAGACCTCAGCACAGACGGTTGTGAGCACCATGCCGGTTCTGGGAATTGAACCCAGAAGCAGCCCATGTGCTCTTAACTGCACAGTCATTTCTCCAACCTGGAGACCCTGTCTTCAATAAGAAAATTGTAATTTTAAATTAAAAACTTAAATTAAATTTATTAAATTAAATAATTTAAAAATAAACAAATAAATAAAAATAAATAATTTACCAATAAAAAGTAAATAAATAACTAAATAAATTAACTACAATTTAAAAAATTAAATTTCGGGGCCTTCTATAAGTTAAGTAAATTCCTTCCTTGCTCCAGCGTTCAGACGCATGTTGACTCTTAGCTCCCTCCCACAGATCCTGAGGAATTCTGAGTGGTGTGGCTGGGAACTAAAATACAAAACGTATATTTCTGAGAAGTACAAGACCTCCTTCTATTTACAAAGGAAGTCATCTTGGCCAGGGTGCTTCTAGCTCTCCTAGAACAGCAAGCCGTTCACTCCCATTGCACAATGCCATGCTGTTTTAGTGGTCTTACATCATCGAGGGTGAGGACACCCTTGGCAGGTCTCCAGTCCATTCTTGGATGAGGAGAAATGTCCACCATGTGGCAGCTGCACAGGCACAGGCTCCTGTGGGGGGTGGGGGTGGGGCCTGGCCAGGCCCTCTGTGACTTATTTGATGACAGATATTTAAGAACAAATCACATGAGAGAAATGTTTTATGTCAGACTTGAAGAGAGGGGAGTGGGGAGTGAAAGACAGATTTGCTGTGGCTGTGACATATAATGCGGTCTCCACTTCTAACACATGTTATTTTTAGGTTGTGCAGTTTGGTCTTTGTTTTAAAAGAAGCCATATAAAGACAAACACAAGAAGTGACCCATAAGCTCATTGCTAAAATAGCACGTGTAGATATTTCAAAGTAAGAAACATGGGTGTTAGACATTTGAACAGTACAGAATTAAAATTGCAGGATGCTCCCTCAACTTATCCCCTACCTACCCTCAAATCCAAGTGACCATAATGGTTCTCATTTTCTTTCCAAAAGAGAAAAAATGTTTATGTATATACCAGCATGCATCTCTCTCTGTTCATATATATACATGCATGGATGTATATATGCATGCATTACATAAATACATGTCTGCACCTATGTGACTATATATGTTTTGGGTGTAGATACATAAGTATAAACATGTTTGTTTTCATGTATCTGTGTGTCTATGCATGCTTGTGCATGAGAATACTAATGGTTTACATAAAATAGTGAAGTATTAAATATAGTTCTTTTTTTTTTAAAGATTTATTTTCATTTATATGAATGCACTGTAGCTATCTTTGGACACACCAGAAAAGGGCATCAGATCTCATTACAGATGGTTGTGAGCCACCATGTGGTTGCTGGGAATTGAACTCAGGACCTCTGGAAGAGCAGTCAGTGCTCTTAACCACTGAGCCATCTCTCCAGACCCTGGTATAGTTCTTTTTTATATGTATGGTGCTAGAGCTAGAACTCAGGCTCTTCTGAAAGCCAGGTAAATGCTTTACTACTGAGCCACATGCACAAGCTCCTGGGGGGGGGGGAGCGCATTCTAGGCAGAGGCTCTACCACTGAGCCACACCCCTCGCCCCTCACTGGGGGATTCTAGGCAGGGGCTCTACCACTGAGCCACGCCCCCCACCCCTCACTGGGGGATTCTAGGCAGGGGCTCTACCACTGAGCCACGCCCCCCACCCCTCACTGGAGGATTCTAGGCAGAGCCTCAACCACTGAGACACACCCCCCGCCCCTCACTGGGGGATTCTAGGCAGAGGCTCTACCACTGAGCCACACCCATAGCTTCTCATTAGGGGATTCTAAACAGGTGCTCTCCAAGTGAGTCAAACTGTAAGTCAACAAAAAACAAACAAACAAACAAAAAAGCAAACAAAAAGAGGAGGGGTGATTTCTGAGTTCCAGGCCAGCCTGGTTACAGAGTGAGTTCCAGGACAGCCAGAGATACACAGAGAAACCCTGTCTCAAAAAGCAAACGAAAAACCAAAACCAAAAAGAAAGAAAGAAAGAAAGAAAGAAAGAAACAAACAAACAAAAAACACAAAAAAGCAAACAAACAAACAAAAAAAAAACCCAAAGAAACAAAAAAACCCAAACCTTCCCTGTCAAGTATCATGGTATGTACCTATAATCCCAGAATTCAGTAGACTAAGGTAATCAGATCCCAAGTTTCAGGTTAACCTGGCCTATACAGTGAGTCTCTGTCTCAAACAACAACGAAACCTCTTTCCTCCATACGCATGCAGCCTCAGGTACTTTGCTATAGCAATATAGACTGAACCGACAACAGCATCATTATCTGTAATTGTGGTCTGGAGCACAGTACGCTGCATATTTCCAGGATGGACAGAGATCTCAGCCTTGGACCACATGGTAAAAGGTTCAAGAAGCGTGGTTCATAATTAGATCTAAGACAGAACAGTGTAAGAATTAGTAAGGAGGAGAGGTGACTGATGACTAGAGGTGAGAGTACACCAGGAAAGACAACGAACCCATCAACCACTAGAAAGAGTAAGAAAATAAAGTTCGGTACACTAACTCCTCCAGCGTAACTGCATTGAAGCCCCCACCCCCACCTCGCAGCCGCCCCCAAGCACTTCCTGCCCCTATAAAGGACAGCAAAATGTGTTCCAGGCTCCCTGAGCCTGACCAGTAGATTTTATTCACTCCACACCAGGGCCACATATTTCTCTGACAAACTCTCGTCTCCCCACCCTGTAAACAGACAGAGCAAGCCTGCCATGACCACGAGACTGGGCTACTAAATGCACAGTTTGTCCCATCTGGATGCTCATGTATGCTCAGCACAGCACCCTCAGCCTGGTGAAAGGTGACTTCTCAGTAAGCATTGGTCTGTCAAATGAATGGACCTTTCTGTTGCTGGTCCCTCAGTTTGGAACGTGTCTAATAAAACCAGGGACGTGCAGCCAAGCGCCAAGGACTCAAAATCCCAATAGTAAATATTACAGGGTCAGCATTATTTTTTAAGTTTAAATTTTTTATTTTATTTTTATTTTTTTATTTTTATGTATTTAGTTTAGAATGAGAATGTATCTCTTGGTTATGATGCTATGAATAGAGATGAAGCTGAGTGGGTTTGGAGAGACGGCTCACCAGCTACAAAAAAACAAAAACAAAAAAAACCAAAAAACAAACAAACAAACAAAAAAACGATCCCTGCTCCTTCCCAGGACCCAAGTTCGGTTCCCGTTTCCATGTCAGTCAACTCACAACTGCCCACAGTTGCAGCTTCTGGGGATCCGATGCCTTCTTCTTGCTCCTTAGTGTACCTGCACATGTGTGGCATGCACATAAATATAAAAATAAAGCTTAAATAGAAAGAGTTGAAGATGATTCTTTTCTCTCCAGCTCTCTTTTTTTATGAGTACATGTGCTTTTATTTATTTATTTATTTTCTTAATGTAAAGAGGATTTGTATATTTTGTTTTATGTGAGTTACAGGTGGTTGTGAGATGCCATCTGGGTGCTGGGAATTGAACCTGGGTCCTCTGCAGTAAAGAAATGCTCTTAACAGCTAAACCATCTCTCCAGTCACTTCCTATACTCTTTTTATGTGTCTGCTGTATGGAAACTAGGGCTTGAAAGGCATTAAGCAAATTCTCTACCGCTGACCCTTGCCCCAAGCCCTGAGCCTTTGACACTTGAGAAGGGAAGTGTGTTCATAGGAATAGATGCACACTACATTTCCCACACTGCATAAGCAGTCAATGTCAATTTATATTCAGTACAATTACTTTGAAAATATTTTAATATTTATTTTTACTTGAGTGTGTGTGTGTGTGTGTGTGTGTGTATGTGTATCTACCTATGTGGGTGCCTGAAGAGACCAGGGAAGGCATCAGATCTCTGAAACTGGAATTACAAGTAGTTATATTAATTAATTAATATTTATTATTACTATTATTGGGGTTCTTTCCCAGACAGGATTTCTTTGTGTTCCTAGCTATCTAAGAACTCTCTTTGTAGACCAGGCTGGCCTTGAACTCACAGAGCTCCACCTGCACTTGCCTCCAGAGTGCTGGGATTAAAGGTAGATGCCATCACTGTCCAGGACAAGTAGTAAGGTTTTTAATATTTGCTTATTTAGTGCCAGGCTCAGTATGCAGCCTTTGCTGGACTGGAACTTACTTTGTTGATCTGGTTATGTAAACTAGGGTGGCTTTAAACTCACAAAGAGGAACCTTTCTTCCTCCTGAGTACCGGGAATAAAGGAGTTTGACGCTGCCCTCGGCTACAGGCACTTGTGAGCTACCGTGTGGGTTCTTGGGCCCAAACCCAGGTCCTCTGCAAGAGCAGCTAGTGTTCTGAACAACTGAGCCATCCCTCCAGGTCCACCTCCTGATTTACCCCAGGATCTGTGTTCAGTTGGATGTTTTCATGAGGGTCAGCTCCCAACTGTAATTCAAGTTCCAGTGGATCCAGTGTCCTCAGTCTGACCTCTGTGGCCCCAGGCAGGCATGTGGTACACAGACAGACATACAGACAAAACACTCAGACATAATATATAAAAAGACATTAAAAAAGGAAAGATGTTTAAAAATAACTTTCCACCTGTGTATATTTACATGGCCCCACCTGTTCTTATTTTATTCAGGAAGTGTCGATGTTTGTTACAATCTGTTGATTTTAACATTAATGCTAAGGCAGGGGTGTTTCTCAGTTGGTAGATGCTTGCCTGGCATGCTAGGAGCCTGGTTTCCATTCCCAGAGCTACGGTAGACCAGGCACCGTGGTGCAGGCATGTAGTAGCCCCGGATCTTGAGAGGTGGAGGCAGGAGGATCAGAAGTTCAAAGTTCTGGCTATATAGCAAATTCAAGACCAGCTAAGGTGACGAGATCTCAGGGACAAAAAGAATGAAAAAACGGAACCTTGTTGTGGTAGTGATGCTCAAATTCTCTGAATTGGCTCGTGGTTACCTTTCAAGCTGGCTTCTGCGTCCTTAACGATTATGTCCTTATTCTTTGACTATACCCCAACTTTCTGAACCCAAGCCTCATCCAAGGCTTACTTTGTATCTTCTCTGTGACCCTGCTCACACCCTGCCTGGAATCCTCTCCTATCTCAAACGAGAAAGGTATGAGACCTGACCCTTCACTGCCTAATGACCTCTCTTTACTGGCAGCCTGATCTGCCAGTAGTGGAGGTGAAGCTCTGGAGGTTGCCATAGTGACTGCATAGGGCTTCAGCGCACAAGGAAACTATGACATCACTGCTGGAGCAAGTGCAGCCGCTACTGCCACATCCTGGTCTTTAACTCTGTCACAGGGCACAGGGCGACCTCTGGGCCAGCAGTAAGAAGCGACCTACTCCACCTGTCTAGTCGACACTCACGATGGTGGCAGCAGCAGGTGGGAGACCAGCGGCCTCGGGTCCACAGAGATTGCCAAAGGCCACCGACAGTGCGGGGAAAGTTTGCATCTTCAAACTCTTCTTGGAGCAGCCTTGCCTAAGACCTGGGAGCCAGGATCACCCAACTCCAATTCTGTGGCTGACGTGATTCGTGAGTCGCTAGCAAGAGTGAGCTCACAAGGGGCAGGCTGCAGACGGCTGGGGAATCCCCTTTATTGAATTGGACCAATTGGGTCCATCAGTAGCCTCACCGGTGAGGCCTTGTTTTCTCATCACCCTTGGAAAGAGATCTCGGCATCCTGGATCCTTCTGTGGGTTCTCGAGGCAGCTCTACAACGTGGCAGCGCGCATACAGCTGCCTCAAGGAGTTGGGCAAGATGGTATTTGGAGTCCAGGACATTGCATTGTTAGAACATGGTTGCAAGGGCTTGGAGGTAGACAGTTACAAGTCCTTGATGATCCTGGGGATCCCAGAGGACTGTAGCCACCAAGAATTTGAAGACATCATACGGGTCCCCCTCAAACCACTGGGCAAGTTTGAAGTGGCTGGGAAAGCCTTCCTGGAGGAGGACAGATCCAAGGCAGCTATCATTAGGTTGGCAGAGGACCTCAATTACGATGTGGTCCCCAGGCAGATCAAAGGCAAGGGCGGTACGTGGAGAGTGGTCTACATGCCCAAATGGCAGGACATTGAATTCCTCACCAAACTCAACTTGTTCTTGCGGAGAGAGGGCAGGACGGTAGAGGATATGGCACGCATCCTCAGGCAGGAGCTGTGTCCCACCAGGTCTTGGAGAGCTACCTCCCAGGAAGTGCTGCCTGACTCCGCAAGGGGAGAATGCAGACAAAGAGGGCATCATCAAGAAGGATGGGGTCCCGCTGGAGGACCCAGAGAAGGAGGACAAGCTCGAAGAAGGAAAGAAGGGCAAGAAGAAAAACAAGAAAAATCGGTGTCGACAGCAGGCTTCTGATAAGAAGCTGTGAGTTTAATTGTATGAGTGTGTAAGGGGGGCACGCTAAGGGAGGGCGGGAGTCATCTGAATGGGTTGGGGTGACTTCGGGAAAGTACATAGCATTTTGGGACAGAGTGTCTGTGGATAGGTGATAGACGACTTTATTCTGCTCCATCTGGAGGACTGAGGGAGTGCCTCAGGCGTGCTCCACAGTCCCTCTATCACTGAACCAAGCACCTGGCCCGTCACTGGGAGAGTCTAGGCAAACTCTTTGTTAATGAGCTATATCGGCAGTCTGAGCCTGGTACGTCTTAACTTGTGGGCTACATCTGGTTGAGTATGGGTCATATCTTTGTTGTTGCTACTCACTCTGTATATGCCTATTTCACTCCCACTATATTCCAGAATGGTATTTGGATCTTGGGATAAAAAGGGAGAAAAAGCCAACAAAAATATCAGTCTGTGACACTCATGATGATAGCAGTGTTACTCAGATACAGCTAAGTGTTTTCATTTAAGTAAATTTAGATAAAGTTGAGGGGTCATATGTGGCTGAGTGTGAACTTTTATTCATTCCATCATCAAAAATCTCCTTGGCATTGACAACTTGCCCGGTACAGGACATACAGTCAATGGTTCTTAGCCTTACCCTCATGACTCTAATTCTGTATTTGAGGAATTGTGGGTAATGTTTGAGACTGTGCAAGGAACATGGAAGTGTAGGTGTGTATATGTATGGGGGGTATTGCTTGAGCGAAGGAGAGTAACTTCTGACTGAGAAAGGTCCCAGAGACTTGTAGAAGACTTCTAGCAACTTTGAGGCCAGCAGGACCAGCTCCACAAAGGGAACCAAAGCCAAGACAGTGCACGTGACTGTTGCCATAGAGACAGCAGAGGGGACAGGTGCCTGCTAGCCATTGCTTGAACAGAAGATCCATAATGGCAAGCTTTTGAAAGTGTTTTGCTAGACTTGCCAAAACTGGAGCTGACCCCAGAAGAACCTGTCATGAAGGAAGATCCTTGCACGGAACTGGTCACTATTCTTCAGGCACCATCGCCAGAGACTTCAAGTGGAAGACAGTTCATGAACCACGGTTGACACACAGGCTGCCCACCGTGGCACTGAGGACTTTGCTGTTCTGCATGTGTCCTGAAAAAGGCTATGGCCGTTCAGTACATGGTGACTCTTTCTTACTGAAAGGAGGGTCAGGGGTGAGACCCTTCAACTCTGATTGGCACCTTGGTAAGCATGTAGGTCTCCCCAAATTAAATCCCAGGAATCATGACTTGTAGGGGAGAGACACACTCTTTTCTTTAAAGGGGGGGTGTGTGTCAGACTTTCCAGAGAGAGAGAGAGAAAGAGAGAGAGAGAGAGAGAGAGAGAGAGAGAGAGAGAGAGAGACTGACTAAACCACTAAACCAGCCATGATGGCCCATGGTATCTCAGCACTTGAGATGTGGAAGCAAGAGATCAAGAGTTTGAGGCCAGCCTTGGCTGTATAGCAAGTTTGAGGTTAGTTTGGGCTACATGGTACTCTCTCAATAAATAGCGAGTCCTCAACTATATAAACTGATAATCATGTGAGGATGAGGAGGAAGGAAAGCATCGGGAGTATCATCCTGTGAAGGTCTTGAGCCCACAGAGCTCCAGAGAATCCCAGGAATGTTAAGTACACAGGGCTGCCTCTCCAATGGGCAAGAAGATAAGCCTGTTCTCTGCAGAAAGCTGAGAACTGGAAGCTGTGATCTGTGTTCTGTTGGTCCAGGCTGTATTAA
Source organism: Arvicanthis niloticus (assembly GCF_011762505.2). Lineage (NCBI taxonomy): Eukaryota > Metazoa > Chordata > Mammalia > Rodentia > Muridae > Arvicanthis > Arvicanthis niloticus. The sequence goes on from NC_133437.1 coordinate 25,727,764, forward strand.
GCTCCCACGACTAGGACCAGAGGTGGCTAATAGCCCAGATGACCTCCACACTGTCTGTGTGACCAAGACCAGGCCACCCTTACTTAGGCCCTTAAGCTAGTACAGGTAGCCTATGTCTAGAACCCATCTTCTTGGAAGGAGTGACATGCACCCTGAGTTGAGTTTCAATGTAATTATGCTTCCTTGTGCAACAGGGGTTGTATTACACCAGGAAACCTTTTTCCAGTTGATTAAATACATTGGGTTAAATACACTGGGGATAAACCATCAGTTATTAGACTCCCCAAAGTCTGATCCAGGTCGAGGAAGTCAATCTGCACTGGGTTTTTATTATCTCTCCTCCCTGTTCATTTCTGTGTGTGGTACCTACCCCTTCTGAATAACAAGTACCATGGAGTCCAGTTGTGGATGGGTGGAGAGAAGGTCTCTTTGGGGCACCTACAAGCTTCCAGTACTTCAAGGATCTGAGAGGGCTCCAGGTGAATTGCATTTCACAAATGTAATTTGTGTGATACAACATTTAATGTTTTGAGACCAAGTCTTGCTATACAGCCTATGTTGGTCTGGAACTTACTACATACCCAAGGCTGGCCTTCATTTAACTCATGATCCTTCTGCCTCAATACCCCTTGGATAGTAATTACAAGCTTGCATCACCTATGCCTATATGATTTTTCTATTATAATATAAAGAACCCCTTGTATCTTTTTGTTTGCTTTTGGACACTGTAGCCCTGCAATCATCAAACTCACTCAATCCTCCAGCCTCAGATCTGGTCAAGAAGCCTGTAGCTCTATAGGCTGGAGAGATGATGAAGCCAGTTTAGCCCTTGAGGGCTTCGAAGCCCGACCACATGAGTTTGATCCCCAGGTCTCTGTAGTGGAAGGGCCTCCATGTGAGAGTCATGGCATGGCCACCGACCCCAACACAGAGACACAGATACACACACACACACACCACACATAGTCATACATACCACACACACATGCACATACACACACATAGACCACACACACACCCTAGACACACATCACACACACACTTAACACAGTACACCCAGACACCACACACACACAGGCACACACATACACATACACACACATAGACCACACACACACCCTAGACACACACCACACACACACTTACACAGTACACCCAGACACCACACACACACAGGCACACACATACACATTTTAATAAGGAAGAGGTCCTTGGCTCTATATTTAATTTTTCAGTCCTTGCCCAGGTGTTCCCACTCTCAAGAACACTGCGTCTGTGTTCATTATTACATTAGTCTGCTCTAATGCAGATGCTGCCCAGCCTGCAGCGTGTCTGCCTGATGCACGCTGTTTAACATTAAGGCACAATGGCTGAATAATAAAGGACAGCGTGACTTTTCTTGCCATTGTTTCGCAGCCTGAGATGTGCATGTGTTTTCGGGCATTTCTCCTATGGCCATTGTATTTGTGACAGGCAATCTGGGTCATTATTAAATTCTGCCCACGAATCCAGAATCCATGAAACCATTTCCCTCAGGAGATTGTTGGAACTGGGTGATATTTCCTGACATTGTTCTGCCGGCTGTTGTGTAACATGAACAATCTGAGGTACTTACCTGCATCCATGCGGCAGATGTCTGGCAGAAATCCCCAAAGAAATTACAGCAACCCTCCCCACAGCCCCACTTAAGAAGTGGGGTTTCCCTTCCTTTGTTTCTGTGGCTGATATTCTACTGTACAAATATGAGCTGACGAAATAAATAAATGCTAATAAAACCACAGTGTGTCCTGAGCATGTTGGGAGGTGGGGGAGCCGCGTGAGACTTCCTTTGGGAAAATGATCTCTTTGCTTAAAAAAAAAGTAGACCAGTAAAATGGTTAAGCAGATGAAAATGTTTTAAGCTAAGTCTGGTGACTTGAGTTTGATCTGAGGCACCCATAAAGTAAAAGAAGCAAGCAGACTCATAAGGTGTCCTCTGACCTCTACATATGCATGTGCTTGCTCTCTCTCTCTCTCTCTCTCTCTCTCTCTCTCTCTCTCTCTCTCCTCTCTCTCTCCTGTGTGTGTGTGTGTGTCTGTCTGCCTGTTTCTGTCTCTCTTTCTACACACACACACACACACACACACACACACACACATTATTTTTTAAATTCCAAAATCTAAAAAAGGAGCTGTTATCTGACACCATGGGCTGAGAGAACAGGAAACACACAGCTTTCTTCTGTCTGGTGGCTTCTGGGGACCCCAGGCTGTTTTCCAGTGCTGGAGTGAGAGGCCAGACATTTTGTTTAGAGTAAAAACAGATGGTGGAGAAACAGGTGTGCCCAGCTGTGATTCCGGGTCTTGGGAGGAGCAGACTAAAGGCTACACAGGGCTACCTTAAGGCCAGCCTTGGCTACATGAAACCCTGTCGCAAAAAACTTAAAAAAGGGTCTGAAGAGATGGCTCAGCGGTTGGTTAAGAGCACTGACTGCTCTTCCAGAGGTCCTGAGTTCAATTCCCAGCAACCACAAGGTGGCTCACAACCGTCTGTAATGGGATCTGATGCTCTCTTCTGGTGTGTCAGGGACAACATATTCCTATACATTGAATGAATGAATGAATGAATGAATAAATATGTTAAAAAGTCAAAACAAACAACCACCCCCCCCCCCCAAACAAACAAACCAAAATAAAAAAGCCAGGCTGTTTTTGTAGTTCAGTTGTACGGTGCTTGCTTAACCAGCTGGCATGCAGAAAGCCCCTGGGTAGGAGGTGTCATTCCAATACTGAGAGGAAGAGGCAGGAGAATTAGAAAATCAAGGTCACTGTCAGCTATATACTGAGTTCACTATGTCTCAAAAATGAAGTGAGGTGCTGGCAACATGGCTCAGCAGTTAAGATCACTCACTGATTGCTCTTTCAGAGGACCCGAGTTCGGTTCCCAGTACCCAAATAATGACTTAGTATAGTCTATAACTCCATGTCCAGGAGACTCACTGTTCTCTTCTGTTCTTTGCAGGTAAGAGGTACAAACATGTACATGCAGGCAGAACCCTCGTAAGTGTGAAATAAATTTTGTTTAAAAATTGAAACACACACACACACACAACAATGATAGGTCCCATGCTTCAGGCTAGGTATAGTGGTACATACTTTTAATTCCAGCAGAGGAGTTCTGTGAGTTCAAGACCAGCCTGGTCTACATAGAGAGATCAAGGCCAGCCAGGGCTGCCATAAACCAAAAAAACAAAAACAAAAAACAAACAAACAAACAACAAAAAAAAACCAAAACCACCACCACCAACAAAACAACCAGAAAACAAAAACAAAAATCAAAACAAAACAAAAACCCTCTTCTGATACTCAAACCATCCTTTCCTGTGCCCGAAGGGGCTGGGGGTGGAGGGAGTAGCCCCTTCCCACACTTTAAAAACATGGTTGCATTTATTTGTGTGTTTGTATTGGGATGGTGGTGAGGGTCACAGTACAACTGGGAACTGGTTCTCTTCCTCGATGGTATGGGTCCCCGGGATTGAAGCAGGCTTCAGTGTGACAAGTGGCAAATGCCTTTACCTGCTGAACCATCCTCCCAACCCCTTCATTTTCTGAGACCTAAATGCATCAGATCCTAAACTCCCAATCGATTTTCTCTGCTTTCCAAGAACTGGAATCGTGGTGAGCTATGCCCCTTGTTCTTGTGAGGATTCTGGCTCTGTGGTTGTAACTATTACAAAACCAAATTAACAAGAAAGAGCCAAGACAAGAATGTTTTGTTTTGTTTTCTTAAAGTTACATGTCTGGGGATCTTCCCGAGAAACCGGAAGTCTAAAGGCAGTAAGCAAAGCAAGACACAGATACTTTGAGATCTTAGAAAATAAAGAAGCATTGTTTCTGCTTGTGGGTGCTGCAGATGGAGCTCAGGGTGTCTTCCTCAGGCAAGAGCTCTGCCACCAACTATGCCCTGGGCCCAAGAACAATCAGAGCAAGACAAGACAGGCAGGGACAAAAGCCCGGAAACTGTGGAATGTGGAATGCAAATAAGGAGGAGGGGTTTCTGGCGGGGTCCTCGGGAGCTCTCCCCTAGGACAGCTCAGTTGTCCCGGTGGCAGAGGATTTGTGTCCTACCTTGAGGCAGACAGAGGGAACAGACAGTGAGAATCGCTGGTACTAACCTTCAGTTCAGTGACCCTCAGGACTGAAGGGAGAAAGATTAACATTTTCAAGTTCCTTCATCTGCAAACTACTGCACCACAGACCCATAATGCTCTGGTGTACTGTGGTTCAGATATCAAATTTCAGTGTTATTAAAACAATAATAATATCATTATTGATGTATTGATGGAACCCAACCCAGAGCCTTGCCACCTATAAGCTATCACTGTATCGTTAGGCCACGCTTCCAGCCCCTCACTGGGGGTTCTAGGCAGAGGCTCTACCATTGTGCCATAAAAACTTCTTTTAAACAGTATAAAGTTATATTATGGTTCTACCTCAGGCTGGATGATTTAAAACACCCAGCAGAAATGACCGGGGACTGGTAATTATAAGAATATCAAACATCTGGGATTTTCACTTCTAAGATGTATGTGTATATGTGTACACACACACACACACACACACACACACACACACACACACACACAGCTAGGAATTATAGTTAGAAATTGAATCCTTGAACTTCTGATCTTCCTGTCTCAGCCTCCAGAGACGCCTGGATTACAGATGAGCCATTAGACCAAGGTTAAGATTTTAAAATTAGATCTATTTTACCTTGGAAGTCAAAAGAAGGCATTGGATGCCCTGAACCTGGAGTTACAGATGGTTGTGAGCTACTATGTGGGAGCTGAGCTTGGACCTCGGCAAAGAGCAGGAAGTGCTTGAATTCCCCGAGGAACATCTCCAGCCCCAGGATTTAGGTTTTTTGTTTGTTTGTTTGTTTGTTTTTTGTTTTGTTTTTGTTTTTGTTTTTGTTTTTGTTTTGTTTTGTTTTGTTTTTTTTTTTTTTTTTATAACCCCCACCTAATGCTTGCTAGGCAAATGTTCCCCCACGGAGCTAAATCCCCAGCTTCAAGACTTAGAATTCATCGCATGCCATTACTATTAAAGCCCTTGGGAGTCTTGGTTTCTCTTCAAAGCACCTCTGCTTTGAGGAAGAGGCTTAAGGAACGCTAGAGGGGCCAGAGGAAGGGCTGCCTCTGTGCCTGCTGTGTGCAAGTTCCCAGCATCTCCCCTAAGCTCAGCCAGGGCCCCTTGCATGCCCGGTTGCGTTGGAGACAACTAGTCACCGTTCAAGGCCTAGGGTTGAGCGGCTGGAATTCTGCCTTGTGAAGAGGAAAGTTCAGTTAAGCAGAGCAAGCAAAAGCACCTTCCCCAACCCCCAACGGGGGGCGCTGTAGCCAGGACAGGACCCATACAAAGAGCCCCGCCCCACCCCACCCCAACCTGAAAGAGCCTCTCCCGCACCTTCTTTTTCTCCCTCACTTTCCCCTTCTTTCATTGCTCATGAAATGCCTCCAAAGTCTTCCATCACAAATGTTTATTTTACTTTATTTTTTTTTTAAAAAAAGATTGTGCATACGTGCTTCTTGTGGAGATTAGAAGGTGTAAGATCCCCTTCAACTGGAGTTTTGGGTGACTGTAAGCCACCATGTATATGCTGGGAACTGAATCCAGGTCCTCTACAAGAACAGCAAGTGCTTTTATTCACAGAGTCGTCTCTAGACCAGCCCGTAGGTTGTTGCTTTTTGAGAAAAAGTTTCTTATAGCTCAGGTTGGTGTGAACTCTCTTTGTAGCTGAGAATGACCTTAACCTCCTGCTCATCTCTGCCTCCAGTTACTGGGATCACAAATGTACACCCCATGTCTGAGATATGCTTTTATATTGATATTAACGTTACTTGCTTACCTGGCTTTTGTTGTTGCTTAAGCCTGATATGGTGGCCTCTGTAAAGTCTAGTAGACAGAGGCTGAGGCAGGAGGATCACTGAAAGTTTGAGGCCACATGGGATACATAAATTAAGAACTGAGGGCACAACAACTCTGTGATCTTAAAGATTTATTTTTATTTTATTTTTTTTGAGACAGGGTTTCTCTGTGTAGCCCAGGCTGTCCTGGAACTCACTCTGTAGACCAGGCTGGCCTCGAACTCAGAAATCTGCCTGCCTCTGCCTCCCAAGTGCTGGGATTAAAGGCGTGCACCACCGCCCGGCTTGTTTTTATTTTTAAGAAAATATTTTATTTTTTAAAAAAAATCTATTTTATATGCGTTGCTGTTTTGCTGTATGTTTTGTTGTGTGGGGGTGTTAGATCCTCTAGAAGTGGAGTTACAGACAGTTGTGAGCCACCATGTGGGTGCTGGGAACTGAACCCAGGTCCTCTGAAATGCTCTTAACCATGCCAGTGCTCTTAACCATGGAGCCATCTCTACAGCTACAAGAAATGAATTTACTTTAAAAACTTTTTTTTTTTTTTTTTTGAGACAGGGTTTCTCTGTGTAGCCCTGGCTGTCCTAGAACTCACTCTGTAGACCAGGCTGGCCTTAGAACTCAGAAATCTGCCTGCCTCTGCCTCCCAAGTGCTGGGATTAAAGACTTGCGCCACCACTACCTGGTGAGTCTACATGTCTCGTTCACTGGTCTTTCTCTGCAGTAACTAAAGGCAAGACAAGATAGACCACAATTGGAGATTCCAAGACTGCACCCTGCTGAGCTTAAAATAATGTGGAAACTTACAATCACTTGCATTGTTTCACAAAACAAATCTCTCATGTCAAACAGCAGACAAGCATTTTATTTTTCAGAGAAGCCCACAGGAACATGAAGGCACTGAGACTCTCAACAGGCTAGTTTTAGCCACCCTTCAGCAATGTTGAGGTGAGACTTGCAACTGAAGAAATGCATTATTCTGTCCTTATGGAAAAATTAAGGCACCACAAAGATGGAGGAATTAATCTTGTTTTCTAGAAAAACTGGTCTTTGGGATCTGCCCCTTAAAGCTTCCTTTCTCTTGACTTTTGTTCCATCCAAATGCCAGGTCTCCTCATCTTTGTTAGCTACTCCGTTGTGATTGCTTGCTAGTAAGCTCCACCTAAGCAACTTCACTCTAATGCTATTTTCTTAATGGGAACATTAAGAATTCTGTCTGTTTCTAGGTTACTGATCTCAGTTATTCAAACCCGATTCTGCTTAATGGATTTGAGTGCGTGCTACTTGTCTACCCTACCCAGTAGTGCAGGCCCGACCTCTGGCTATCTGCTATCCAAGCACTCTGATCCCTAGCGTCCTTAACTCCCCTTGAGGCCTGATTCAATTACCAACCCCCACCCCCTTAAGGCTTCAGTCATCCCATTCCCCCGTGTGCCACAGATGGCATCCATACACCTCCGGAGTTCCTCCCATTTCATCTTAACGTAGGTCCACATATCTCTATTGCCCACACTTGGGGTTAGGACAAAGGACAGGACCTACTTGATCAAGGATCACTCGGACCATCGTTACTCCCAAACCTAGGCCTCTTAAGGCCTGGGGCACCCCATCTGCTCTCTACTCCCGAAGTGCCGTGTAGTAGGCTAGTCTGAGCCTGTGGCTAGCGGTGAAAAGGGCCGCCTACGAAGGGCAGGCCCCAGTTATGCGCCAGCAACGCGCTATGGCACCACAGCTTAATCCTGGCACCACGAGGTGTGCGGGGGGGGGGGGGGGGGGGTGGTGGGGGTGGGGGTGGCTCAAAGGCAGCGCGTTAAAAAACGTTTTTTATCGTGTGTAAATTTCTATATGTATAATCTTTGCATAGGGGTGCTCAAGTGGAGATTGAACAATAGCTTTGTTGAGTTGGTTTTATGTGGGTTCTGGAATTGAATTCAGGCCATAGGGCCTGCATGGCAAATGTTTTTACCCGCTATCTTGTGGGCCTCCTTTTTATGTGTATGAATGGCTTCTCTCTCTCTCTCTCTCTCTCTCTCTCTCTCCCCCCCCCCCCGCACCACACACACACACACACACACACACACACACACACACGCACACGGCAGTGTTCACAGAGATCAGAAGAGGGTGTTGGATCCCCTGGAACTGGAAATACAGAGGAATACAGAGTCATCATACGGGTTCTGGGAGTCAAACCCAGGTCTTACGAAAGGGCAGCCCATGCTCCTAACCACTGAACCACCTCTCTGGTCCCATCCCCTTCATTTTAAACCGACGTTCATTAATTGCAATGGCCTTCAAAGGATTTGGGCCTTTGGCATCTGCATTTCTTGAGCTTTCACGTCTAGGATGGCAGGTTGGGGACCCGTTGCCTTTCGGGAAGGATGATGACGTGGGTTTTGGCTGCAGCTATGGGAAGCCCTGGCCCCAGCGAGGCTCTGGGGGGCGGCCACACCTCTGTGGGGGAGGAGAGGGAAGCTGCTCTGAAGGGAGTGGACAGCCCCGCTGCCAGTCTTCCCAGGCTTAGAGTGTAAGATGAGAAGGAGAAGGTGGGCCTCACCCAGGAGGGGAGGGCGCCCAGAAACTTCCTGCGGCTCTCAGCTCCACGGCAAACTGAGCGCTAGGTCAGTTTGGAGAGGGTGGCAGCCTGCCTGGGGGCGGGAGACCCTCCTCGGGGCTGGGCGTAGGCCTTTAAGCGCCTCGCCATATTGAACGGCCACGCTGAGCGGTCTTTGTCTGCAGAGTCCTCCCACGAACTTTCAGCTACATCCTGGGTGTCTGGGGCAAAGGAGAAGCGATCGGAGCTCGGGCGTCTCCAACTTGGAGCCGGGACACTGTCGATTCCAGTTTGGACTGAGCTTTGAGTCTCCGGACTGAGGTTCATGTAAGCATCCTGGAAAACTGCTTGCTACAACTCCGAGGGGTTTGGGGGGGGACACAACTTGGACTCGTCGCCTGAAGAGAAAATTGCAGGGAGGTGAGACACTCTGCGTGAGTAGAGTTGTTAGGACCCTCCGCTACCCACTCCCCAAGACCAGAAGCCAAGAGTCTGGGCTTCTTGCCCCCCCACCCGAGAGTCCACGCTGGAGATCTTAAAGACTCTCGAGAAAAGCCACGTGGGAGGATGGTTCCCCTGGGGCTTCCTCCCCTCTCCCGATTGCCTGATCCTCTGGAGTGTCCCCGACGTCTGCAAAGATGTCGATCTGGATGTGTTAGTGGAGGCCTTAAAGCCCGTGGGCACCTTTAAGAAGATCGGGAAGGTGTTCCGCAAAGAGGAGGACTCCACAGTGGGGATGCTGCAGATTGGGGAGGATGTTGACTATCTGCTCATCCCCCGGGAGGTCCGCCTGGCTGGGGGCGTGTGGAGAGTCATCTCCAAGCCTGCAACTAAGGAAGCTGAGTTTCGGGAGCGGCTGATCCAGTTTCTGCAGGAGGAAGGCCGCACCCTGGAAGACGTGGTCCGTATCATCGAAAAGAACACTCCACATCCACCCCAGCCCCGCAAAAGAGCCAAGGAGCCCAGAGTGAGGAGAGTCCCGCAGATGGTCACTCCTCCACTTCGGCTGGTCGTAGGCACCTATGACAGCAGCAATGACAGCGATAGCGAGTTGAGTGACTTCGATACCTCTAAAGTCAAAGGCAACAGGGGCTCCCGGAGGACCAGGAAGGTGCGCAAAATGCCGGTCAGTTACTTGGGCAGCAAATTCCTGGGCAGCGATGTGGAGAGCGAGGATGATCAGGAGCTGGTGGAGGCCTTCCTCCGCCGTGGGGAGAAGAAGCCCAGCGCGCCCCCTCCACGGCGCCGAGTCAATCTTCCAGTGCCCATGTTTGAGAACAACCTGGGGCCCCAGCCATCCAAGGCCGACAGATGGCGGGAGTATGTCAGCCAGGTGTCCTGGGGGAAGCTGAAACAGAGGGTGAAGGGCTGGGCGCCCAGATCAGGCTCAGAGGCAGGCCAGGCCCAGCAGGCCTCCGTCGCAGCTGAGAGGGCTGGAGAAATGAGACACGGCCAAGCCAGCCCGGACAATGATAGCTCCAGAAACACAGGAGACCGGAGCAACCAGACGCTGGGTGCCAGACGCTGGAAGCCCAAGATCAAGTGGGTTTCCTTGAGAGGATGCATGAAGGAGCAGGTGCCACCCTCGGCTCAGGGGACAGGCATGCCAGCTGAGGAGCACCCAGAGGCTGCAGAAAACCAGGGCACAGGGGCTGCAGCTGACCAGAGGGCAGTGGCTGCAGCTAACCAGAGGGCAGAGGTTGCAGCTAATCCAAGAGTAGAGACTGCAGCCAACCAGAGAGCAGAGGCTGTAGCTAGTCCAAGAGCAGAGGCTGCATCTAGTCCAAGGGCAGAGGCTGCAGCTAATCCAAGAGCAGAGGCTGCAGCTAGTCCAAGGGCAGAGGCTGCAGCCAATCAGAGAGCAGAGGCTGTAGCTAGTCCAAGAGCAGAGGCTGCATCTAGTCCAAGGGCAGAGGCTACAGCTAATCCAAGAGCAGAGGCTGCAGCTAATCCAAGGGCAGAGGCTGCAGCCAATCAGAGAGCAGAGGCTGCATCTAGTCCAAGGGCAGAGGCTGCAGCTAATCCAAGAGCAGAGGCTGCAGCTAGTCCAAGGGCAGAGGCTGAAGCTGACCAAAGGGCAGAGGCCACAGCTAATCAGAGGGAAGAGGCTATAGCTAGTCCAAGGGCAGAGGCTGCAGCTAATCCAAGAGCAGAGGCTGCAGCTAGTCCAAGGGTAGAGGCTGAAGCTGACCAAAGGGCAGAGGCCACAGCTAATCAGAGGGAAGAGGCTATAGCTAGTCCAAGAGCAGAGGCTGCATCTAGTCCAAGGGCAGAAGCTGCAGCTAATCCAAGAGCAGAGGCTGCAGCTAGTCCAAGGGCACAGACTGTAGCTAGTCCAAGGGCAGAGGCTGAAGCTAACCAAAGGGCAGAGGCCACAGCTAATCAGAGGGCAGATGCTGTAGTTAGTCCAAGGGCAGAGGCTGCAGCTAATCTCAGGGCAGGAGTCCTACCTGACCAGAGGGCAGAAGCCATAGATAGTCAGAGGGCAGAGGGCCCAGCTAACCAAAGGACTGGTGCTATAGAAAATCAGAGGGTGGAGGTCCTAGCTGACCAGAGGGCAGGGGTCCTCTGTGACCAGAGGGAGGAGGCTGGACCTCAAGCTCTACCAGAAACCTCAGCTGATTCGGGATCTAGGGCTCAGAAACAGGTAAAGACAGTGAGGTTCCAGACCCCAGGACGCTTCTCATGGTTTCGCATGCGCAGGAGAGTCTTCTGGCACACTCCCAGGTTGCCAACTCTGCCCAAGAGAGTCCCCAGGGCAGGTGAGGCTAGGAGCCTCAGGGTGCTAAGGGATGACACCAGAGCAGAAGTGGGACATGGAGAGCAAGAAGAGCAGCTGTGAGGGAAGCCCAGTGCCCCTGCCTGCTTTGTGTTAGCTGCTAGGACTGCTCCCTCCCCTGTGGGCTCCTCCTCCTTCCATGTTTGAAAATGGAGGCTGCTGGAGTGGGGGGCAGGCAGCACCACCCACTTCTCCTTCCCCTTTCCACCCTCATTCTCTACCCTCTCCTATTTCTCCCTTTCTGCCTCCCTTTCTTCCTCTCCCTCTCCTCTCTTTTTCTTTCCTTCTGTCTCTATTTTTCATTGAGACAGAGTCTTGCTAAGCAGCCCTAATGGCCTGGTATCCCATATGTAATTGGTCTCAAACGCACACTAGTCCTCTACGTTAGCACCCAGAGCACTAGGGTTACGGGTGTGTGCCCAGTGACCCTCTTTTGTTTTGTTTTGTTTGAGACAGGGTCTCTCTATATAGCCCGGACTGACCTGGAACTTACCATGTAGACCAGGCTGGCCTTGAACTCACAGATCTGGATGTCTGCCTCTGCTAGGACTAAAGGCATGTGTCACCATGCCCATCTTCCAGTGGCCCGCTATATCATCTTGTTTTTATCTGACAAGATTGTGTGTTCAGGGTGGTATGGCTGTAGACACATTTAATTTTTTTTATACGTTGATTTTTTAAAAAATACTAAATATAGCATCTCAAAGACTGAAAGACATAAGGCCGTGGAGCCTGGCTGCCTGGGTGGTGTTTTAACTTATGTATTTTAAGTGCTCACAGCCTGGCAAAGGTAAATGGGGGGGGGAGGGGGAGGGGTTAGTCTGTCCTTTGTCTTCTGTCTGTAACTAATGTTGATTGATGACCTTTTTGCACTTAAAGAGAGAACTCAAGTTGATATGCAAATAAAAATGTGTACAAGGTGGTCTCTTGTTTCCGAGGTGACAGTGGACAGTGTTGGGCTGATTTGGCTGGCTCAACGGGGATGACGACCCAGTGCTTTACTTGTCACTTTGCCTGTCATGTTTAGGCTACTAAGGGCTGGCGGATCTGAGGGTACAGGGCCTGTGGGTCACATACCATACTGATCTTGGTGAGAAGGCACAGAAAACTCATAAGGAGTGAGGTACAGGAGGCATGGCTTGGTGGGTAATGGGCAGCTCTTGCAGAGGACCCGGGTTTGATTCCCAGCACCTACACGGTGGCTCACTGCCACGTGTAGCTCTAGTTCCAGGGGATCTGACACCCTTTTCTGATCTTCACTCACCAGGCACACACATGATACACAGACATACATGCAGCCTAAACACACAGACACAAACATAATAATTGAAAAACAACTAAAAAAAAAAAAAAGAAAGAAAAAGATGAGCCAGCAGGGAAATGCACTCAGAGTGGTGCACTGAAGACCCCTGATGTTAGACGAGGCTTCACCTGAGAAGGCTGTATGGCCCTTGAACATGAAGTCTTTTTTGTTGTCTATTTTCTGAGAGAGGGTCTCTCTCTCTCTCTTTTTTTTCCCCCTGAGACAGGGTTTCTCTGTATAGCCCTGGCTGTCCTGGAACTCACTCTGTAGACCAGGCTGGCCTCGAACTCAGGAATCTACCTGCCTCTGCCTCCCAAGTGCTGGGATTAAAGGCATGCGCCACCACCACCCGGCGAGAGAGGGTCTCTTATATAACCTCAAACATTCTGCTTTCTGAATGCTGGGATCGCAAAAGTGCAGCACATTGCTCAACCCCCAGTGCCGCCCCCGCCCCGGTGTGTAAGTCAGAAGACAACTTGGTGAAATCAGTTCCTTCCTACTATGTGGATTCTGGGGATCAAACTCAGGCTTGGCAGCAATCACCTTTACCTGTTAAGCCACCTCGCCACTCTCTTAGAACTGGATCCTGTGTGGCTAAGGGCCTGCAGGAAAGAAGGAAGGTGGAAGTGTCTCTGACGCTTGGCAGCGCTACAACTAGCGGAGAAAGAGAATAAATGAACACAGCCTCCGTAGAAGTGAGCAGGAGCAAGGAGCATTAGTGACAAAGGGCAGTCCAGTGCTCATGTAACTGAAGAATTATGTCCCAGCAGCCCTAAATCTCCTTCCCCCCGCCCCTGTGGGAAGATATCTGGGGAGATAACAGGCTCTCCCATGCTAGGTAGATGTTCTATCACTGACCACCCCCCCCCCAGCCCCTCACTGGGGGATTCTAGGAAGATGCTCTATTGTGTACCCTTGTATACCCACTTTTCCCTTCACTGCTCTGTTTGGCATGGTTCTCAGTGTGGTCAACCCAAGGTTTTTGTGGTTTTAAAGACAGGGTCTCATGCGGCCCTGGCTTGCCTGGAGATCCATATGCTGTTAATTCTGGATCCTCCAGACTTTGCCTACCAAGTGCTGAGATAGCCGGTGTGTACCACCACGCCAGGGTTATATGGTGCTGGGGATTAATTAAGCTCAGGGCTTCAGACATGCCAGGCAAGCACTCTACCAGCTGAGCCAGATCCTCAGGCTCACAAGGGATTTCTGCTAGGCCTCTTCCTGAATTCAGCCTGGCATGTAGAGAGGCCAGGCACGGCTTTGGTGCTGTTAGATGTTGAGCATGCCTAGGGCACCCAGTCCAGACAAGAAGCTTAGGCACCTGAATAGTTTGAACCTGGCAGATTGGATCGCCACCTGGTGGCTACAGTGAGAACTGCAGCTCAGGCTTCTTGATTGTGGCTGGCTTAGAAGTGAGGACTCGTCCCCCCTACTTCCCCACCCCCCCTCCATTCCAGACAATTCAAGAACCTGGTTACACCAAGGGGCAACATCTCAGCGTCCTGTGACCAGCAGTCATGACCAAGTTGGGATGATTCCTGATAAATGAATTCACATTTGAAGCCACAATCCAAACTGAATTTGGGGACTGGGCATAGCAGGTACTGCTCAAAATCTCTTTGTGACTGGGATGGTTATGCCAGGGCCCCTGGAGTAGGACACTGTGGGGCTCAAACTTATGGCCTCTCCAAGCTTTGTCATGTGGGAAGTGGGGGTGACTCCCCCCCTTCCCTATGGAGCAAAATGAAGACAGGCAAGGAAGCAACCCAGAACCTGAACCACCCCCTTACTTTCTTTTACTTGACTTTAAAAATCACATTTTAGGGCTGGAGAGATGGCTCAGTGGTTAAGAGCACTGGCT